>NW_024037054.1:15578618-16040621 GCF_015706575.1 Patiria miniata
TTTAACATGGATGGATTTTGACAAACTATACCTTGGTGGATAGCGGATGAATAGGCAAACAAGCTGACAAATTTGCAAGGCTTCAAACTGAAACTTTTGGAGTGAGCTTCAGACGTAGGTGCATGATGCCCCCAGTTTCGTTTTTGTGCAGTAAGTCCCATAGCAAGGGCTGTCAGCGCCAGCCGACATGGCTCTCATGAGTCGCGGTCTAAAGGTACCTTAACATGGATGGATTTTGACAAACTATACCTTGGTGGATAGCGGATGAATAGGCCAACAAGCTGACAAATTTGCAAGGCTTCAGACTTGAAACTTTTGGAGTGAGCCCCAGACGTAGGTGCATGATGCCCAGTTTCGTTTTTGTGCAGTAAGTCCCATAGCAAGGGCTGTCAGCGCCAGCCGACATGGCTCTCATGAGTCGCGGTCTAAAGGTACCTTAACATGGATGGATTTTGACAAACTATACCTTGGTGGATAGCGGATGAATAGGCCAACAAGCTGACAAATCGGCAAGGCTTCAGACTTGAAACTTTTGGAGTGAGCCCCAGACGTAGGTGCATGATGCCCCCAGTTTCGTTTTTGTGCAGTAAGTCCCATAGCAAGGGCTGTCAGCGCCAGCCGACATGGCTCTCATGAGTCGCGGTCTAAAGGTACCTTAACATGGATGGATTTTGACAAACTATACCTTGGTGGATAGCGGATGAATAGGCCAACAAGCTGACAAATTGCAAGGCTTCAGACTTTGAAACTTTTGGAGTGAGCCCCAGACGTAGGTGCATGATGCCCCCAGTTTCGTTTTTGTGCAGTAAGTCCCATAGCAAGGGCTGTCAGCGCCAGCCGACATGGCTCTCATGAGTCGCGGTCTAAAGGTACCTTAACATGGATGGATTTTGACAAACTATACCTTGGTGGATAGCGGATGAATAGGCCAACAAGCTGACAAATCGGCAAGGCTTCAGACTTGAAACTTTGGAGTGAGCCCCAGACGTAGGTGCATGATGCCCCCAGTTTCGTTTTGTGCAGTAAGTCCCATAGCAAGGGCTGTCAGCGCCAGCCGACATGGCTCTCATGAGTCGCGGTCTAAAGGTACCTTAACATGGATGGATTTTGACAAACTATACCTTGGTGGATAGCGGATGAATAGGCCAACAAGCTGACAAATTTGCAAGGCTTCAGACTTGAAACTTTTGGAGTGAGCCCCAGACGTAGGTGCATGATGCCCCCAGTTTCGTTTTTGTGCAGTAAGTCCCATAGCAAGGGCTGTCAGCGCCAGCCGACATGGCTCATGAGTCGCGGTCTAAAGGTACCTTAACATGGATGGATTTTGACAAACTATACCTTGGTGGATAGCGGATGAATAGGCCAACAAGCTGACAAATTTGCAAGGCTTCAGACTTGAAACTTTTGGAGTGAGCCCCAGACGTAGGTGCATGATGCCCCAGTTTCGTTTTTGTGCAGTAAGTCCCATAGCAAGGGCTGTCAGCGCCAGCCGACATGGCTCTCATGAGTCGCGGTCTAAAGGTACCTTAACATGGATGGATTTTGACAAACTATACCTTGGTGGATAGCGGATGAATAGGCCAACAAGCTGACAAATCGGCAAGGCTTCAGACTTGAAACTTTTGGAGTGAGCCCAGACGTAGGTGCATGATGCCCCCAGTTTCGTTTTTGTGCAGTAAGTCCCATAGCAAGGGCTGTCAGCGCCAGCCGACATGGCTCTCATGAGTCGCGGTCTAAAGGTACCTTAACATGGATGGATTTTGACAAACTATACCTTGGTGGATAGCGGATGAATAGGCCAACAAGCTGACAAATTTGCAAGGCTTCAGACTTGAAACTTTTGGAGTGAGCCCCAGACGTAGGTGCATGATGCCCCAGTTTCGTTTTTGTGCAGTAAGTCCCATAGCAAGGGCTGTCAGCGCCAGCCGACATGGCTCTCATGAGTCGCGGTCTAAAGGTACCTTAACATGGATGGATTTTGACAAACTATACCTTGGTGGATAGCGGATGAATAGGCCAACAAGCTGACAAATTTGCAAGGCTTCAGACTTGAAACTTTTTGGAGTGAGCCCCAGACGTAGGTGCATGATGCCCCCAGTTTCGTTTTTGTGCAGTAAGTCCCATAGCAAGGGCTGTCAGCGCCAGCCGACATGGCTCTCATGAGTCGCGGTCTAAAGGTACCTTAACATGGATGGATTTTGACAAACTATACCTTGGTGGATAGCGGATGAATAGGCCAACAAGCTGACAAATTTGCAAGGCTTCAGACTTGAAACTTTTGGAGTGAGCCCCAGACGTAGGTGCATGATGCCCCCAGTTTCGTTTTTGTGCAGTAAGTCCCATAGCAAGGGCTGTCAGCGCCAGCCGACATGGCTCTCATGAGTCGCGGTCTAAAGGTACCTTAACATGGATGGATTTTGACCAAACTATACCTTGGTGGATAGCGGATGAATAGGCCAACAAGCTGACAAATGCAAGGCTTCAGACTTGAAACTTTTGGAGTGAGTCCCAGACGTAGGTGCATGATGCCCCCAGTTTCGTTTTTGTGCAGTAAGTCCCATAGCAAGGGCTGTCAGCGCCAGCCGACATGGCTCTCATGAGTCGCGGTCTAAAGGTACCTTAACATGGATGGATTTTGACAAAACTATACCTTGGTGGATAGCGGATGAATAGGCCAACAAGCTGACAAATTTGCAAGGCTTCAGACTTGAAACTTTTGGAGTGAGCCCAGACGTAGGTGCATGATGCCCCCAGTTTCGTTTTTGTGCAGTAAGTCCCATAGCAAGGGCTGTCAGCGCCAGCCGACATGGCTCTCATGAGTCGCGGTCTAAAGGTACCTTAACATGGATGGATTTTGACAAACTATACCTTGGTGGATAGCGGATGAATAGGCCAACAAGCTGACAAATTGCAAGGCTTCAGACCTGAAACTTTGGAGTGAGCTTCAGACGTAGGTGCATGATGCCCCCTAGTTTCGTTTTTGTGCAGTAAGTCCCATAGCAAGGGCTGTCAGCGCCAGCCGACATGGCTCTCATGAGTCGCGGTCTAAAGGTACCTTAACATGGATGGATTTTGACAAACTATACCTTGGTGGATAGCGGATGAATAGGCCAACAAGCTGACAAATTTGCAAGGCTTCAGACTTGAAACTTTTGGAGTGAGCCCCAGACGTAGGTGCATGATGCCCCCAGTTTCGTTTTTGTGCAGTAAGTCCCATAGCAAGGGCTGTCAGCGCCAGCCGACATGGCTCTCATGTGTCGCGGTCTAAAGGTACCTTAACATGGATGGATTTTGACAAACTATACCTTGGTGGATAGCGGATGAATAGGCCAACAAGCTGACAAATCGGCAAGGCTTCAGACTTGAAACTTTTGGAGTGAGCCCAGACGTAGGTGCATGATGCCCCAGTTTCGTTTTTGTGCAGTAAGTCCCATAGCAAGGGCTGTCAGCGCCAGCCGACATGGCTCTCATGAGTCGCGGTCTAAAGGTACCTTAACATGGATGGATTTTGACAAACTATACCTTGGTGGATAGCGGATGAATAGGCCAACAAGCTGACAAATTTGCAAGGCTTCAGACTTGAAACTTTTGGAGTGAGCCCAGACGTAGGTGCATGATGCCCCCAGTTTCGTTTTTGTGCAGTAAGTCCCATAGCAAGGGCTGTCAGCGCCAGCCGACATGGCTCTCATGAGTCGCGGTCTAAAGGTACCTTAACATGGATGGATTTTGACAAACTATACCTTGGTGGATAGCGGATGAATAGGCCAACAAGCTGACAAATCGGCAAGGCTTCAGACTTGAAACTTTGGAGTGAGCCCCAGACGTAGGTGCATGATGCCCCCTGTTCGTTTTGTGCAGTAAGTCCCATAGCAAGGGCTGTCAGCGCCAGCCGACATGGCTCTCATGAGTCGCGGTCTAAAGGTACCTTAACATGGATGGATTTTGACAAACTATACCTGGTGGATAGCGGATGAATAGGCCAACAAGCTGACAAATTTGCAAGGCTTCAGACTTGAAACTTTGGAGTGAGCTTCAGACGTAGGTGCATGATGCCCCCAGTTTCGTTTTTGTGCAGTAAGTCCCATAGCAAGGGCTGTCAGCGCCAGCCGACATGGCTCTCATGAGTCGCGGTCTAAAGGTACCTTAACATGGATGGATTTTGACAAACTATACCTTGGTGGATAGCGGATGAATAGGCCAACAAGCTGACAAATTGCAAGGCTTCAGACTTGAAACTTTTGGAGTGAGCTTCAGACGTAGGTGCATGATGCCCCCAGTTTCGTTTTTGTGCAGTAAGTCCCATAGCAAGGGCTGTCAGCGCCAGCCGACATGGCTCTCATGAGTCGCGGTCTAAAGGTACCTTAACATGGATGGATTTTGACAAACTATACCTTGGTGGATAGCGGATGAATAGGCCAACAAGCTGACAAATCGGCAAGGCTTCAGACTTGAAACTTTTGGAGTGAGCCCCAGACGTAGGTGCATGATGCCCCCAGTTTCGTTTTTGTGCAGTAAGTCCCATAGCAAGGGCTGTCAGCGCCAGCCGACATGGCTCTCATGAGTCGCGGTCTAAAGGTACCTTAACATGGATGGATTTTGACAAACTATACCTTGGTGGATAGCGGATGAATAGGCCAACAAGCTGACAAATCGGCAAGGCTTCAGACTTGAAACTTTTGGAGTGAGCCCCAGACGTAGGTGCATGATGCCCCAGTTCGTTTTGTGCAGTAAGTCCCATAGCAAGGGCTGTCAGCGCCAGCCGACATGGCTCTCATGAGTCGCGGTCTAAAGGTACCTTAACATGGATGGATTTTGACAACTATACCTTGGTGGATAGCGGATGAATAGGCCAACAAGCTGACAAATTTGCAAGGCTTCAGACTTGAAACTTTTGGAGTGAGCCCCAGACGTAGGTGCATGATGCCCCCAGTTTCGTTTTTGTGCAGTAAGTCCCATAGCAAGGGCTGTCAGCGCCAGCCGACATGGCTCTCATGAGTCGCGGTCTAAAGGTACCTTAACATGGATGGATTTTGACAAACTATACCTTGGTGGATAGCGGATGAATAGGCAACAAGCTGACAAATTGCAAGGCTTCAGACTGAAACTTTTGGAGTGAGCCCCAGACGTAGGTGCATGATGCCCCCTTCGTGTTTTGTGCAGTAAGTCCCATAGCAAGGGCTGTCAGCGCCAGCCGACATGGCTCTCATGAGTCGCGGTCTAAAGGTACCTTAACATGGATGGATTTTGACAAACTATACCTTGGTGGATAGCGGATGAATAGGCCAACAAGCTGACAAATTTGCAAGGCTTCAGATTTGAAACTTTTGGAGTGAGTCCCAGACGTAGGGCATGATGCCCCCAGTTTCGTTTTGTGCAGTAAGTCCCATAGCAAGGGCTGTCAGCGCCAGCCGACATGGCTCTCATGAGTCGCGGTCTAAAGGTACCTTAACATGGATGGATTTTGACAAACTATACCTTGGTGGATAGCGGATGAATAGGCCAACAAGCTGACAAATTTGCAAGGCTTCAGACTTGAAACTTTTGGAGTGAGCCCAGACGTAGGTGCATGATGCCCCCAGTTCGTTTTTGTGCAGTAAGTCCCATAGCAAGGGCTGTCAGCGCCAGCCGACATGGCTCTCATGAGTCGCGGTCTAAAGGTACCTTAACATGGATGGATTTTGACAAACTATACCTTGGTGGATAGCGGATGAATAGGCCAACAAGCTGACAAATCGGCAAGGCTTCAGACTTGAAACTTTTGGAGTGAGCCCCAGACGTAGGTGCATGATGCCCCCAGTTTCGTTTTTGTGCAGTAAGTCCCATAGCAAGGGCTGTCAGCGCCAGCCGACATGGCTCTCATGAGTCGCGGTCTAAAGGTACCTTAACATGGATGGATTTGACAAACTATACCTTGGTGGATAGCGGATGAATAGGCCAACAAGCTGACAAATTTGCAAGGCTTCAGACTTGAAACTTTTGGAGTGAGCCCCAGACGTAGGTGCATGATGCCCCAGTTTCGTTTTTGTGCAGTAAGTCCCATAGCAAGGGCTGTCAGCGCCAGCCGACATGGCTCTCATGAGTCGCGGTCTAAAGGTACCTTAACATGGATGGATTTTGACAAACTATACCTTGGTGGATAGCGGATGAATAGGCCAACAAGCTGACAAATCGGCAAGGCTTCAGACTTGAAACCTTTGGAGTGAGCCCAGACGTAGGTGCATGATGCCCCAGTTTCGTTTTTGTGCAGTAAGTCCCATAGCAAGGGCTGTCAGCGCCAGCCGACATGGCTCTCATGAGTCGCGGTCTAAAGGTACCTTAACATGGATGGATTTTGACAAACTATACCTTGGTGGATAGCGGATGAATAGGCCAACAAGCTGACAAATTTGCAAGGCTTCAGACTTGAAACTTTTGGAGTGAGCTTCAGACGTAGGTGCATGATGCCCCCAGTTTCGTTTTTGTGCAGTAAGTCCCATAGCAAGGGCTGTCAGCGCCAGCCGACATGGCTCTCATGAGTCGCGGTCTAAAGGTACCTTAACATGGATGGATTTTGACAAACTATACCTTGGTGGATAGCGGATGAATAGGCCAACAAGCTGACAAATTTGCAAGGCTTCAGACTTGAAACTTTTGGAGTGAGCCCCAGACGTAGGTGCATGATGCCCCCAGTTTCGTTTTTGTGCAGTAAGTCCCATAGCAAGGGCTGTCAGCGCCAGCCGACATGGCTCTCATGAGTCGCGGTCTAAAGGTACCTTAACATGGATGGATTTTGACAAACTATACCTTGGTGGATAGCGGATGAATAGGCCAACAAGCTGACAAATTTGCAAGGCTTCAGACTGAAACTTTTGGAGTGAGCCTCAGACGTAGGTGCATGATGCCCCAGTTTCGTTTTTGTGCAGTAAGTCCCATAGCAAGGGCTGTCAGCGCCAGCCGACATGGCTCTCATGAGTCGCGGTCTAAAGGTACCTTAACATGGATGGATTTTGACAAACTATACCTTGGTGGATAGCGGATGAATAGGCCAACAAGCTGACAAATCGGCAAGGCTTCAGACTTGAAACTTTTGGAGTGAGCCCCAGACGTAGGTGCATGATGCCCCCTGTTTCGTTTTTGTGCAGTAAGTCCCATAGCAAGGGCTGTCAGCGCCAGCCGACATGGCTCTCATGAGTCGCGGTCTAAAGGTACCTTAACATGGATGGATTTTGACAAACTATACCTTGGTGGATAGCGGATGAATAGGCCAACAAGCTGACAAATTTGCAAGGCTTCAGACTTGAAACTTTTGGAGTGAGCCCCAGACGTAGGTGCATGATGCCCCCAGTTTCGTTTTTGTGCAGTAAGTCCCATAGCAAGGGCTGTCAGCGCCAGCCGACATGGCTCTCATGAGTCGCGGTCTAAAGGTACCTTAACATGGATGGATTTTGACAAACTATACCTTGGTGGATAGCGGATGAATAGGCCAACAAGCTGACAAATTTGCAAGGCTTCAGACTTGAAACTTTTGGAGTGAGCCCAGACGTAGGTGCATGATGCCCCCAGTTTGTTTTTGTGCAGTAAGTCCCATAGCAAGGGCTGTCAGCGCCAGCCGACATGGCTCTCAAGTCGCGGTCTAAAGGTACCTTAACATGGATGGATTTTGACAAACTATACCTTGGTGGATAGCGGATGAATAGGCCAACAAGCTGACAAATTTGCAAGGCTTCAGATTTGAAACTTTTGGAGTGAGTCCCAGACGTAGGTATGATGCCCCCAGTTTCGTTTTTGTGCAGTAAGTCCCATAGCAAGGGCTGTCAGCGCCAGCCGACATGGCTCTCATGAGTCGCGGTCTAAAGGTACCTTAACATGGATGGATTTTGACAAACTATACCTTGGTGGATAGCGGATGAATAGGCCAACAAGCTGACAAATTTGCAAGGCTTCAGACTTGAAACTTTTGGAGTGAGCTTCAGACGTAGGTGCATGATGCCCCCAGTTTCGTTTTTGTGCAGTAAGTCCCATAGCAAGGGCTGTCAGCGCCAGCCGACATGGCTCTCATGAGTCGCGGTCTAAAGGTACCTTAACATGGATGGATTTTGACAAACTATACCTTGGTGGATAGCGGATGAATAGGCCAACAAGCTGACAAATTTGCAAGGCTTCAGACTTGAAACTTTTGGAGTGAGCCCAGACGTAGGTGCATGATGCCCCCAGTTTCGTTTTTGTGCAGTAAGTCCCATAGCAAGGGCTGTCAGCGCCAGCCGACATGGCTCTCATGAGTCGCGGTCTAAAGGTACCTTAACATGGATGGATTTTGACAAACTATACCTTGGTGGATAGCGGATGAATAGGCCAAAAGCTGACAAATCGGCAAGGCTTCAGACTTGAAACTTTTGGAGTGAGCCCCAGACGTAGGTGCATGATGCCCCCAGTTTCGTTTTTGTGCAGTAAGTCCCATAGCAAGGGCTGTCAGCGCCAGCCGACATGGCTCTCATGAGTCGCGGTCTAAAGGTACCTTAACATGGATGGATTTTGACAAACTATACCTTGGTGGATAGCGGATGAATAGGCCAACAAGCTGACAAATCGGCAAGGCTTCAGACTTGAAACTTTTGGAGTGAGCCCAGACGTAGGTGCATGATGCCCCCAGTTTCGTTTTTGTGCAGTAAGTCCCATAGCAAGGGCTGTCAGCGCCAGCCGACATGGCTCTCATGAGTCGCGGTCTAAAGGTACCTTAACATGGATGGATTTTGACAAACTATACCTTGGTGGATAGCGGATGAATAGGCCAACAAGCTGACAAATTCGGCAAGGCTTCAGACTTGAAACTTTTGGAGTGAGCCCCAGACGTAGGTGCATGATGCCCCCAGTTTCGTTTTTGTGCAGTAAGTCCCATAGCAAGGGCTGTCAGCGCCAGCCGACATGGCTCTCATGAGTCGCGGTCTAAAGGTACCTTAACATGGATGGATTTTGACAAACTATACCTTGGTGGATAGCGGATGAATAGGCCAACAAGCTGACAAATTTGCAAGGCTTCAGACCTGAAACTTTTGGAGTGAGCTTGAGACGTAGGTGCATGATGCCCCCAGTTTCGTTTTTGTGCAGTAAGTCCCATAGCAAGGGCTGTCAGCGCCAGCCGACATGGCTCTCATGAGTCGCGGTCTAAAGGTACCTTAACATGGATGGATTTTGACAAACTATACCTTGGTGGATAGCGGATGAATAGGCCAACAAGCTGACAAATTTGCAAGGCTTCAGACTTGAAACTTTTGGAGTGAGCTAAGACGTAGGTGCATGATGCCCCCAGTTTCGTTTTTGTGCAGTAAGTCCCATAGCAAGGGCTGTCAGCGCCAGCCGACATGGCTCTCATGAGTCGCGGTCTAAAGGTACCTTAACATGGATGGATTTTGACAAACTATACCTTGGTGGATAGCGGATGAATAGGCCAACAAGCTGACAAATTTGCAAGGCTTCAGACTTGAAACTTTTGGAGTGAGCCCCAGACGTAGGTGCATGATGCCCCCAGTTTCGTTTTTGTGCAGTAAGTCCCATAGCAAGGGCTGTCAGCGCCAGCCGACATGGCTCTCATGAGTCGCGGTCTAAAGGTACCTTAACATGGATGGATTTTGACAAACTATACCTTGGTGGATAGCGGATGAATAGGCCAACAAGCTGACAAATTTGCAAGGCTTCAGACTTGAAACTTTTGGAGTGAGTCCAGACGTAGGTGCATGATGCCCCCAGTTTCGTTTTTGTGCAGTAAGTCCCATAGCAAGGGCTGTCAGCGCCAGCCGACATGGCTCTCATGAGTCGCGTCTAAAGTACCTTAACATGGATGGATTTTGACAAACTATACCTTGGTGGATAGCGGATGAATAGGCCAACAAGCTGACAAATTTGCAAGGCTTCAGACTTGAAACTTTTGGAGTGAGCCCAGACGTAGGTGCATGATGCCCCCAGTTTCTTTTGTGCAGTAAGTCCCATAGCAAGGGCTGTCAGCGCCAGCCGACATGGCTCTCATGAGTCGCGGTCTAAAGGTACCTTAACATGGATGGATTTTGACAAACTATACCTTGGTGGATAGCGGATGAATAGGCCAACAAGCTGACAAATTCGCAAGGCTTCAGACTTGAAACTTTTGGAGTGAGCCCCAGACGTAGGTGCATGATGCCCCCAGTTTCGTTTTTGTGCAGTAAGTCCCATAGCAAGGGCTGTCAGCGCCAGCCGACATGGCTCTCATGAGTCGCGGTCTAAAGGTACCTTAACATGGATGGATTTTGACAAACTATACCTTGGTGGATAGCGGATGAATAGGCCAACAAGCTGACAAATTTGCAAGGCTTCAGACTTGAAACTTTTGGAGTGAGCTCAGACGTAGGTGCATGATGCCCCCAGTTTCGTTTTTGTGCAGTAAGTCCCATAGCAAGGGCTGTCAGCGCCAGCCGACATGGCTCTCATGAGTCGCGGTCTAAAGGTACCTTAACATGGATGGATTTTGACAAACTATACCTTGGTGGATAGCGGATGAATAGGCCAACAAGCTGACAAATGTGCAAGGCTTCAGATTGAAACTTTTGGAGTGAGCCCCAGACGTAGGTGCATGATGCCCCCAGTTTCGTTTTGTGCAGTAAGTCCCATAGCAAGGGCTGTCAGCGCCAGCCGACATGCTCTCATGAGTCGCGGTCTAAAGGTACCTTAACATGGATGGATTTTGACAAACTATACCTTGGTGGATAGCGGATGAATAGGCCAACAAGCTGACAAATTCGCAAGGCTTCAGACTTGAAACTTTGGAGTGAGCTCCAGACGTAGGTGCATGATGCCCCAGTTTCGTTTTTGTGCAGTAAGTCCCATAGCAAGGGCTGTCAGCGCCAGCCGACATGGCTCTCATGAGTCGCGGTCTAAAGGTACCTTAACATGGATGGATTTTGACAAACTATACCTTGGTGGATAGCGGATGAATAGGCCAACAAGCTGACAAATCGGCAAGGCTTCAGACTTGAAACTTTTGGAGTGAGCCCAGACGTAGGTGCATGATGCCCCCAGTTTCGTTTTTGTGCAGTAAGTCCCATAGCAAGGGCTGTCAGCGCCAGCCGACATGGCTCTCATGAGTCGCGGTCTAAAGGTACCTTAACATGGATGGATTTTGACAAACTATACCTTGGTGGATAGCGGATGAATAGGCCAACAAGCTGACAAATTTGCAAGGCTTCAGACTTGAAACTTTTGGAGTGAGCCCCAGACGTAGGTGCATGATGCCCCCAGTTTCGTTTTTGTGCAGTAAGTCCCATAGCAAGGGCTGTCAGCGCCAGCCGACATGGCTCTCATGAGTCGCGGTCTAAAGGTACCTTAACATGGATGGATTTTGACAAACTATACCTTGGTGGATAGCGGATGAATAGGCCAACAAGCTGACAAATTCGCAAGGCTTCAGACTTGAAACTTTTGGAGTGAGCCCCAGACGTAGGTGCATGATGCCCCAGTTTCGTTTTTGTGCAGTAAGTCCCATAGCAAGGGCTGTCAGCGCCAGCCGACATGGCTCTCATGAGTCGCGGTCTAAAGGTACCTTAACATGGATGGATTTTGACAAACTATACCTTGGTGGATAGCGGATGAATAGGCCAACAAGCTGACAAATTTGCAAGGCTTCAGACTTGAAACTTTTGGAGTGAGCCCAGACGTAGGTGCATGATGCCCCCTGTTTCGTTTTTGTGCAGTAAGTCCCATAGCAAGGGCTGTCAGCGCCAGCCGACATGGCTCTCATGAGTCGCGGTCTAAAGGTACCTTAACATGGATGGATTTTGACAAACTATACCTTGGTGGATAGCGGATGAATAGGCCAACAAGCTGACAAATTTGCAAGGCTTCAGACTTGAAACTTTTGGAGTGAGCCCCAGACGTAGGTGCATGATGCCCCCAGTTTCGTTTTTGTGCAGTAAGTCCCATAGCAAGGGCTGTCAGCGCCAGCCGACATGGCTCTCATGAGTCGCGGTCTAAAGGTACCTTAACATGCATGGATTTTGACAAACTATACCTTGGTGGATAGCGGATGAATAGGCCAACAAGCTGACAAATTTGCAAGGCTTCAGACTTGAAACTTTTGGAGTGAGCCCCAGACGTAGGTGCATGATGCCCCCAGTTTCGTTTTTGTGCAGTAAGTCCCATAGCAAGGGCTGTCAGCGCCAGCCGACATGGCTCTCATGAGTCGCGGTCTAAAGGTACCTTAACATGGATGGATTTTGACAAACTATACCTTGGTGGATAGCGGATGAATAGGCCAACAAGCTGACAAATCGGCAAGGCTTCAGACTTGAAACTTTTGGAGTGAGCCCCAGACGTAGGTGCATGATGCCCCAGTTTCGTTTTTGTGCAGTAAGTCCCATAGCAAGGGCTGTCAGCGCCAGCCGACATGGCTCTCATGAGTCGCGGTCTAAAGGTACCTTAACATGGATGGATTTTGACAAACTATACCTTGGTGGATAGCGGATGAATAGGCCAACAAGCTGACAAATCGGCAAGGCTTCAGACTTGAAACTTTTGGAGTGAGCCCAGACGTAGGTGCATGATGCCCCCTGTTTCGTTTTTGTGCAGTAAGTCCCATAGCAAGGGCTGTCAGCGCCAGCCGACATGGCTCTCATGAGTCGCGGTCTAAAGGTACCTTAACATGGATGGATTTTGACAAACTATACCTTGGTGGATAGCGGATGAATAGGCCAACAAGCTGACAAATTTGCAAGGCTTCAGACTTGAAATTTTGGAGTGAGCCCCAGACGTAGGTGCATGATGCCCCCAGTTTCGTTTTTGTGCAGTAAGTCCCATAGCAAGGGCTGTCAGCGCCAGCCGACATGGCTCTCATGAGTCGCGGTCTAAAAGTACCTTAACATGGATGGATTTTGACAAACTATACCTTGGTGGATAGCGGATGAATAGGCCAACAAGCTGACAAATTTGCAAGGCTTCAGACTTGAAACTTTTGGAGTGAGCCCAGACGTAGGTGCATGATGCCCCCAGTTTCGTTTTTGTGCAGTAAGTCCCATAGCAAGGGCTGTCAGCGCCAGCCGACATGGCTCTCATGAGTCGCGGTCTAAAGGTACCTTAACATGGATGGATTTTGACAAACTATACCTTGGTGGATAGCGGATGAATAGGCCAACAAGCTGACAAATTTGCAAGGCTCAGATTTGAAACTTTTGGAGTGAGCTCCAGACGTAGGTGCATGATGCCCCAGTTTCGTTTTTGTGCAGTAAGTCCCATAGCAAGGGCTGTCAGCGCCAGCCGACATGCTCTCATGAGTCGCGGTCTAAAGGTACCTTAACATGGATGGATTTTGACAAACTATACCTTGGTGGATAGCGGATGAATAGGCCAACAAGCTGACAAATTTGCAAGGCTTCAGACTTGAAACTTTTGGAGTGAGCCCCAGACGTAGGTGCATGATGCCCCCGTTTCGTTTTTGTGCAGTAAGTCCCATAGCAAGGGCTGTCAGCGCCAGCCGACATGGCTCTCATGAGTCGCGGTCTAAAGGTACCTTAACATGGATGGATTTTGACAAACTATACCTTGGTGGATAGCGGATGAATAGGCCAACAAGCTGACAAATTTGCAAGGCTTCAGACTTGAAACTTTTGGAGTGAGCCCCAGACGTAGGTGCATGATGCCCCCAGTTTCGTTTTTGTGCAGTAAGTCCCATAGCAAGGGCTGTCAGCGCCAGCCGACATGGCTCTCATGAGTCGCGGTCTAAAGGTACCTTAACATGGATGGATTTTGACAAACTATACCTTGGTGGATAGCGGATGAATAGGCCAACAAGCTGACAAATTTGCAAGGCTTCAGACTTGAAACTTTTGGAGTGAGCCCCAGACGTAGGTGCATGATGCCCCCAGTTTCGTTTTTGTGCAGTAAGTCCCATAGCAAGGGCTGTCAGCGCCAGCCGACATGGCTCTCATGAGTCGCGGTCTAAAGGTACCTTAACATGGATGGATTTTGACAAACTATACTTGGTGGATAGCGGATGAATAGGCCAACAAGCTGACAAATTTGCAAGGCTTCAGACTTGAAACTTTTGGAGTGAGCCCCAGACGTAGGTGCATGATGCCCCAGTTTCGTTTTTGTGCAGTAAGTCCCATAGCAAGGGCTGTCAGCGCCAGCCGACATGCTCTCATGAGTCGCGGTCTAAAGGTACCTTAACATGGATGGATTTTGACAAACTATACCTTGGTGGATAGCGGATGAATAGGCCAACAAGCTGACAAATCGGCAAGGCTTCAGACTTGAAACTTTTGGAGTGAGCCCCAGACGTAGGTGCATGATGCCCCCAGTTTCGTTTTTGTGCAGTAAGTCCCATAGCAAGGGCTGTCAGCGCCAGCCGACATGGCTCTCATGAGTCGCGGTCTAAAGGTACCTTAACATGGATGGATTTTGACAAACTATACCTTGGTGGATAGCGGATGAATAGGCCAACAAGCTGACAAATTTGCAAGGCTTCAGACTTGAAACTTTTGGAGTGAGCCCAGACGTAGGTGCATGATGCCCCCAGTTTCGTTTTTGTGCAGTAAGTCCCATAGCAAGGGCTGTCAGCGCCAGCCGACATGGCTCTCATGAGTCGCGGTCTAAAGGTACCTTAACATGGATGGATTTTGACAAACTATACCTTGGTGGATAGCGGATGAATAGGCCAACAAGCTGACAAATTTGCAAGGCTTCAGATTTGAAACTTTGGAGTGAGTTCCAGACGTAGGTGCATGATGCCCCCAGTTTCGTTTTTGTGCAGTAAGTCCCATAGCAAGGGCTGTCAGCGCCAGCCGACATGGCTCTCATGAGTCGCTGTCTAAAGGTACCTTAACATGGATGGATTTTGACAAACTATACCTTGGTGGATAGCGGATGAATAGGCCAACAAGCTGACAAATTTGCAAGGCTTCAGACTTGAAACTTTTGGAGTGAGCCCCAGACGTAGGTGCATGATGCCCCCAGTTTCGTTTTTGTGCAGTAAGTCCCATAGCAAGGGCTGTCAGCGCCAGCCGACATGGCTCTCATGAGTCGCGGTCTAAAGGTACCTTAACATGGATGGATTTTGACAAACTATACCTTGGTGGATAGCGGATGAATAGGCCAACAAGCTGACAAATTTGCAAGGCTTCAGACTTGAAACTTTTGGAGTGAGCCCCAGACGTAGGTGCATGATGCCCCCAGTTTCGTTTTTGTGCAGTAAGTCCCATAGCAAGGGCTGTCAGCGCCAGCCGACATGGCTCTCATGAGTCGCGGTCTAAAGGTACCTTAACATGGATGGATTTTGACAAACTATACCTTTGTGGATAGCGGATGAATAGGCCAACAAGCTGACAAATTGCAAGGCTTCAGACTTGAAACTTTTGGAGTGAGCCCCAGACGTAGGTGCATGATGCCCCCAGTTTCGTTTTTGTGCAGTAAGTCCCATAGCAAGGGCTGTCAGCGCCAGCCGACATGGCTTCATGAGTCGCGGTCTAAAGGTACCTTAACATGGATGGATTTTGACAAACTATACCTTGGTGGATAGCAGATGAATAGGCCAACAAGCTGACAAATCGGCAAGGCTTCAGACTTGAAACTTTTGGAGTGAGCCCCAGACGTAGGTGCATGATGCCCCCAGTTTCGTTTTTGTGCAGTAAGTCCCATAGCAAGGGCTGTCAGCGCCAGCCGACATGGCTCTCATGAGTCGCGGTCTAAAGGTACCTTAACATGGATGGATTTTGACAAACTATACCTTGGTGGATAGCGGATGAATAGGCCAACAAGCTGACAAATTTGCAAGGCTTCAGACTTGAAACTTGGAGTGAGCCCCAGACGTAGGTGCATGATGCCCCCAGTTTCGTTTTTGTGCAGTAAGTCCCATAGCAAGGGCTGTCAGCGCCAGCCGACATGGCTCTCATGAGTCGCGGTCTAAAGGTACCTTAACATGGATGGATTTTGACAAACTATACCTTGGTGGATAGCGGATGAATAGGCCAACAAGCTGACAAATCTGCAAGGCTTCAGATTTGAAACTTTTGGAGTGAGCCCCAGACGTAGGTGCATGATGCCCCCTGTTTCGTTTTTGTGCAGTAAGTCCCATAGCAAGGTCTGTCAGCGCCAGCCGACATGACTCTCATGAGTCGCGGTCTAAAGGTACCTTAACATGGATGGATTTTGACAAACTATACCTTGGTGGATAGCGGATGAATAGGCCAACATGCTGACAAATTTGCAAGGCTTCAGACTTGAAACTTTTGGAGTGAGCTCCAGACGTAGGTGCATGATGCCCCCAGTTTCGTTTTTGTGCAGTAAGTCCCATAGCAAGGGCTGTCAGCGCCAGCCGACATGGCTCTCATGAGTCGTGGTCTAAAGGTACCTTAACATGGATGGATTTTGACAAACTATACCTTGGTGGATAGCGGATGAATAGGCCAACAAGCTGACAAATTTGCAAGGCTTCAGACTTGAAACTTTTGGAGTGAGCCCCAGACGTAGGTGCATGATGCCCCCTGTTTCGTTTTTGTGCAGTAAGTCCCATAGCAAGGGCTGTCAGCGCCAGCCGACATGGCTCTCATGAGTCGCGGTCTAAAGGTACTTTAACATGCATGGATTTTGACAAACTATACCTTGGTGGATAGCAGATGAATAGGCCAACAAGCTGACAAATTTCAAGGCTTCAGACTTGAAACTTTTGGAGTGAGCTCCAGACGTAGGTGCATGATGCCCCCAGTTTCGTTTTTGTGCAGTAAGTCCCATAGCAAGGGCTGTCAGCGCCAGCCGACATGGCTCTCATGAGTCGCGGTCTAAAGGTACCTTAACATGGATGGATTTTGACAAACTATACCTTGGTGGATAGCGGATGAATAGGCCAACATGCTGACAAATCGGCAAGGCTTCAGATTTGAAACTTTTGGAGTGAGCCCCAGACGTAGGTGCATGATGCCCCCTGTTTCGTTTTTGTGCAGTAAGTCCCATAGCAAGATCTGTCAGCGCCAGCCGACATGGCTCTCATGAGTCGCAGTCTAAAGGTACCTTAACATGGATGGATTTTGACAAACTATACCTTGGTGGATAGCGGATGAATAGGCCAAGAAGCTGACAAATTTGCAAGGCTTCAGGCTTGAAACTGTTGGAGTGAGCCCCAGACGTAGGTGCATGATGCCCCCAGTTTCGTTTTTGTGCAGTAAGTCCCATAGCAAGGGCTGTCAGCGCCAGCCGACATGGCTCTCATGAGTCGCGTCTAAAAGTACCTTAACATGGATGGATTTTGACAAACTATACCTTGGTGGATAGCGGATGAATAGCCCAAGAAGCTGACAAATTTGCAAGGCTTCAGACTTGAAACTTTTGGAGTGAGCCCCAGACGTAGGTGCATGATGCCCCCTGTTTCGTTTTTGTGCAGTAAGTCCCATAGCAAGGGCTGTCAGCGCCAGCCGACATGGCTCTCATGAGTCGCGGTCTAAAGGTACCTTAACATGGATGGATTTTGACAAACTATACCTTGGTGGATAGCGGATGAATAGGCCAACAAGCTGCCAAATCTGCAAGGCTTCAGATTTGAAACTTTTGGAGTGAGCCCCAGACGTAGGTGCATGATGCCCCCTGTTTCGTTTTTGTGCAGTAAGTCCCATAGCAAGGTCTGTCAGCGCCAGCCGACATGGCTCTCATGAGTCGCGGTCTAAAGGTACCTTAACATGGATGGATTTTACAAACTATACCTTGGTGGATAGAGGATGAATAGGCCAACATGCTGACAAATTTGCAAGGCTTCAGACTTGAAACTTTTGGAGTGAGCTCGAGACGTAGGTGCATGATGCCCCCTGTTTCGTTTTTGTGCAGTAAGTCCCATAGCAAGGTCTGTCAGCGCCAGCCGACATGGCTCTCATGAGTGGCGGTGTAAAGGTACCTTAACATGAATGGATTTTGACAAACTATACTTTGGTGGATAGCGGATGAATAGGCCAACAAGCTGACAAATTTGCAAGGCTTCAGACTTGAAACTGTTGGAGTGAGCCCCAGACGTAGGTGCATGATTCCCCCAGTTTCGTTTTTGTGCAGTAAGTCTCATTGCAAGGACTGTCAGCGCCTGCCGACATGGCTCTTATGAGTCGCGGTCTAAAGGTACCTTAACATGGATGGATTTTGACAAACTATACCTTGGTGGATAGCGGATGAATAGGCCAACAAGCTGACAAATTTGCAAGGCTTCAGACTTGAAACTTTTGGAGTGAGTCCGAGACGTAGGTACATTATGCCCCCAGTTTCGTTTTTGTGCAGTAAGTCCCATAGCAAGGGCTGTCAGCGCCAGCCGACATGGCTCTCATTTGTCGCGGTCTAAAGGTACCTTAACATCGATAGATTTTGACAAACTGTAACTTGTTGGATAACGGATGAATAGGCCAAGAAGCTGACAAATTTGCAAGGCTTCAGACTTGAAACTTTTGGAGTGAGCTCCAGACGTAGGTACATGATGCCCCCAGTTTCGTTTTTGTGCAGTAAGTCCCATAGCAAGGACTGTCAGCGCCAACCGTCATGGCTCTCATATGTCGCGGTCTAAAGGTACCTTAACATAGATGGATTTTGACAAACTATAACTTGTTGGAAAGCAAATGAATAGGCCAACAAGCTGACAAATCGGCAAGGCTTCAGACTTGAAACTTTTGAGTGAGCTCCAGACGTAGGTACATGATGCCCCCAGTTTTGTTTTTGTGTAGTAAGTGCCATAGCAAGGGCTGTCAGAGCCAGCCGACATGGCTCTCATATGTCGCGGTCTAAAGGTACTTTAACATGGATGGATTTTGATAAACTATACCTTGTTGGATAGCGGATGAATAGACCAACAAGCTGACAGATCGGCAGGGCTTCAGACTTGAAACTTTTGGAGTGAGCTCCAGACGTAGGTACATGATGCCCCCAGTTTCGTTTTTGTGCAGGAAGTCCCATAGCAAGGGCTGTCAGCGCCAGCCGACATGGCTCTCTTGTGTCGCGGTCTAAAGGTACCTTAACATGGATGGATTTTGAAAAACTATAACTTGTTGGATAGCAGATGCATAGGCCAACAAGCTGACAAATCGGCAAGGCTTCAGACTTGAAACTTTTGGAGTGAGCTACAGACGTAGGTACATGATGCCACCATTTTTCTTTTTCGTGCAGTAAGTCCCATAGCAAGGGCTGTCAGCGCCAGCCCTCATGGATCTCATGTGTCGCGGTCTAAAGGTAGCTTAACATGGATGGATTTTGACAAACTATAACTTTTTGGATAGCGGATGAATAGGCCAACAAGTTGACACATCGGCAAGGCTTCAGACTTGAAACTTTTTGAGTGAGCTCCAGACGTAGGTACATGATGCCCCCAGTTTCGTTTTTGTGTAGTAAGTCCCATAGCAAGGGCTGTCAGAGCCAGCCGACATGGCTCTCATATGTCGCGGTCTAAAGGTACTTTAACATGGATGGATTTTGATAAACTATACCTTGTTGGATAGCGGATGAATAAGCCAACAAGCTGACGAATCGTCAAGGCTTCAGATTTGAAACTTTTGGAGTGAGCTACAGACGTAGGTACAAGATGCCCCCATTTTTCTTTTTCGTGCAGTAAGTCCCTTCACAGGGGCTGTCAGCGCCAGCCGACATGGATCTCATGTTTCGCGGTCTAAAGGTACCTTAACATAGATGGATTTTGACAAGCTATAGCTTGTTGGATAGCGGATGAATAGACCAACAAGCTGACAGATCGGCAGGGCTTCAGACTTGAAACTTTTGGAGTGAGCTCCAGACGTAGGTACATGATGCCCCCAGTTTCGTTTTTGTGCAGTAGGTCCCTTAGCAAGGGCTGTCAGCGCCAGCCGTCATGGCTGTAATATGTTACGGTCTAAAAGTACCTTAACATCAATGGATTTTGACAAACTATAACTTGTTGGATAGCAAATTAATAGGCCAACAAACTGACAAATCGGCAAGGCTTCAGACTTGAAACTTTTGGAGTGAGCTTCAGACGTAGGTACATGATGCCCCCAGTTTCGTTTTTGTGTAGTAAGTCCCATAGCAAGGGCTGTCAGCGCCACCCGACATGGCTCTCATGAGTCGCGGTCTAAAGGTACCTTCACATAGATGGATTTTGACAAACTATAGCTTGTTGCATAGTGGATGAATAGGCCAACAAGCTGACAAATCGGCAAGGCTTCAGACTTGAAACTTTTGGGGTGAGCTACAGACGTAGGTACATGATGCCCCCATTTTTTTTTCGTGCAGTAAGTCCCTTAGCAAGGGCTGTCAGCGCCAGCCCTCATCGCTCTCATGTGTCGCTGTCTAAAGTAGCTTAACATGGATGGATTTTGACAAACTATAATTTCTGGGAAAGCGGATGAATAGGCCAACAAGCTGGCAAATCGGCAAGGCTTTAGACTTGAAACTTTAAGAGTGAGCTCCAGACGTAGGTACATGATGCCCCCAGTTTCGTTTTTGTGCAGGAAGTCCCATAGCAAGGGCTGTCAGCGCCAGCCGACATGGCTCTCATGTGTCGCGGTCTAAAGGTACCTTAACATGGATGGATTTTGAAAAACTATAACTTGTTGGATAGCAGATGCATAGGCCAAAAAGCTGACTAATCGGCAAGGCTTCAGACTTGAAACTTGTGGAGTGAGCTCCAGACGTATGTACGTGATTCCCCCAGTTTCGTTTTTGTGCAGTAAGTCCCATAGCAAGGGCTGTCAGCGCCAGCCGACATGGCTCTCATGTGTCGCGGTCTAAAGGTAACTTAACATGGATGGATTTCGACAGACTATAGCTGGATGGATAGCGGATGAATAGGCCAACAAGCTGACAAATCGGCAAGGCTTCAGACTTGAAACTTTTGGAGTGAGCTACAGACGTAGGTACATGATGCCCCCATTTTTCTTTTTCGTGCAGTAAGTCCCATAGCAAGGGCTGTCAGCGCCAGCCGACATGGCTCTCATGTGTCGCGGTCTAAAAATACCTTAACATGGATGGATTTTGACAAACTATAGGTTTTTAGATAGCAGATGAATGGGCCAACAAGCTGACACATCGGCAAGGCTTCAGACTTGAAACTTTTGGAGTGAGCTTCAGACGTAGGTACATGATGCCCAGTTTCGTTTTTGTGTAGTAAGTCCCTTTAATAGCAAGGGCTGTCAGCTCCAGCCGACATGGCTCTCATATGTCGCGGTCTAAAGGTACTTTAACATGGATGGATTTTGATAAACCATAACTTGTTGGATAGCGGATGAATATGCCAACAAGCTGACAAATCGTCAAGGCTTCAGACTCGAAACTTTTGGAAAGAGCTACAGACGTAGTTACATGATTCCCCATTTTTCTTTTTCGTGCAGGAAGTCCCTTAGCAATGGCTGTCAGCGCCAGCCCTCATAGATCTCATGTGTCGCGGTCTAAAGGTAGCTTAACATGGATGGATTTTGACAAACTATAACTTGTTGGATAGCGAATGAATAGACCAACAAGCTGACAGATCGGCAGGGCTTCAGACTTGAAACTTTTGGAGTGAGCTCCAGACGTAGGTACATGATTCCCCCAGTTTCGTTTTTGTGCAGTAAGTCCCATAGCAAGGGCTGTCAGCGCCAGCCGTCATGGCTCTCATATGTCGCGGTCTAAAGGTACCTTAACATAGATGGATTTTGACAAACTATAACTTGTTGGATAGCAAATTAATAGGCCAACAAGCTGACAAATCGGCAAGGCTTCAGACTTGAAACTTTTCGAGTGAGCTCCAGACGTAGGTACATGATGCCCCCAGTTTCGTTTTTGTGTAGTAAGTCCCATAGCAAGGGCTGTCAGCGCCAGCCGACATGGCTCTCATATGTCGCGGTCTAAAGGTACTTTAACATGGATGGATTTTGATAAACTATACCTTGTTGGATAGCGGATGAATAAGCAAACAAGCTGACAAATCGTCAAGGCTTCAGACTTGAAACTTTTGGAGTGAGCTCCAGACGTAGTTACCTGATGCCCCCATTTTTCTTTTTCGTGCAGTAAGTCCCTTAGCAAGAGCTGTCAGCGCCAGCCGACATGGATCTCATGTTTCGCGGTCTAAAGGTACCTTAACATGGATGGATTTTGACAAGCTATAACTTGTTGGATAGCGGATGAATAGACAAACAAGCTGACAAATCGGCAAGGCTTCAGACTTGAAACTTGTGGAGTGAGCCCCAAACGTAGGTACATGATGCCCTGAGTTTCGTTTTTGTTCAGTAAGTCCCATAGCAAGGGCTGTCAGCGCCAGCCGACATGGCTCTCATGTGTCGCGGTCTAAAGGTAACTTAACATGGATGGATTTCCACAGACTATAGCTTGTTGGATAGCAGATGAATAGGCCAACAAGCTGACAAATCGTCAAGGCTTTAGACCTGAAACTTTTGGATTGAGCTTCAGACGTAGGTACATGATGCCCCCAGTTTTGTTTTTGTCTAGTAAGTCCCATAGCAAGGGCTGTCAGCGCCAGCTGACATGGCTCTTATGTGTCGCGGTCTAAAGGTACTTTAACATAAATGGATTTTGACAAACTATAGCTTGTTGGATAGCGGATGCATAGGCCAACAAGCTGACAAATCGTCATGGCTTTAGACTTGAAACTTTAAGAGTGAGCTCCAGACGTAGGTACATGATGCCCCCAGTTTCGTTTTTGTGCAGGAAGTCCCATAGCAAGGGCTGTCAGCGCCAGCCGACATGGCTCTCATGTGTCGCGGTCTAAAGGTACCTTAACATGGATGGATTTTGAAAAACTAAAACTTGTTGGATAGCAGATGCATAGGCCAACAAGCTGACGAATCGGCAAGGCTTCAGACTTGAAACTTGTGGAGTGAGCTCCAGACGTATGTACGTGATTCCCCCAGTTTCGTTTTTGTGCAGTAAGTCCCATAGCAAGGGCTGTCAGCGCCAGCCGACATGGCTCTCATGTGTCGCGGTCTAAAGGTAACTTAACATGGATGGATTTCGACAGACTATAGCTGGATGGATAGCGGATGAATAGGCCAACAAGCTGACAAATCGGCAAGGCTTCAGACTTAAAACTTTTGGAGTGAGCTACAGACGTAGGTACATGATGCCCCCATTTTTCTTTTTCGTGCAGTAAGTCCCATAGCAAGGGCTGTCAGCGCCAGCCGACATGGCTCTCATGTGTCGCGGTCTAAAAATACCTTAACATGGATGGATTTTGACAAACTATAGGTTTTTAGATAGCAGATGAATGGGCCAACAAGCTGACACATCGGCAAGGCTTCAGACTTGAAACTTTTGGAGTGAGCTTCAGACGTAGGTACATGATGCCCAGTTTCGTTTTTGTGTAGTAAGTCCCTTTAATAGCAAGGGCTGTCAGCTCCAGCCGACATGGCTCTCATATGTCGCGGTCTAAAGGTACTTTAACATGGATGGATTTTGATAAACCATAACTTGTTGGAAAGCGGATGAATAGGCCAACAAGCTGACAAATCGTCAAGGCTTCAGACTCGAAACTTTTGGAAAGAGCTACAGACGTAGTTACATGATTCCCCCATTTTTCTTTTTCGTGCAGGAAGTCCCTTAGCAATGGCTGTCAGCGCCAGCCCTCATGGATCTCATGTGTCGCGGTCTAAAGGTAGCTTAACATGGATGGATTTTGACAAACTATAACTTGTTGGATAGCGAATGAATAGACCAACAAGCTGACAGATCGGCAGGGCTTCAGACTTGAAACTTTTGGAGTGAGCTCCAGACGTAGGTACATGATTCCCCCAGTTTCGTTTTTGTGCAGTAAGTCCCATAGCAAGGGCTGTCAGCGCCAGCCGTCATGGCTCTCATATGTCGCGGTCTAAAGGTACCTTAACATAGATGGATTTTGACAAACTATAACTTGTTGGATAGCAAATTAATAGGCCAACAAGCTGACAAATCGGCAAGGCTTCAGACTTGAAACTTTTGGAGTGAGCTCCAGACGTAGGTACATGATGCCCCCAGTTTCGTTTTTGTGTAGTAAGTCCCGTAGCAAGGGCTGTCAGCGCCAGCCGACATGGCTCTCATATGTCGCGGTCTAAAGGTACTTTAACATGGATGGATTTTGATAAACTATACCTTGTTGGATAGCGGATGAATAAGCAAACAAGCTGACAAATCGTCAAGGCTTCAGACTTGAAACTTTTGGAGTGAGCTCCAGACGTAGTTACCTGATGCCCCCATTTTTCTTTTTCGTGCAGTAAGTCCCTTAGCAAGGGCTGTCAGCGCCAGCCGACATGGATCTCATGTTTCGCGGTCTAAAGGTACCTTAACATGGATGGATTTTGACAAGCTATAACTTGTTGGATAGCGGATGAATAGACAAACAAGCTGACAAATCGGCAAGGCTTCAGACTTGAAACTTGTGGAGTGAGCGCCAAACGTAGGTACATGATGCCCTGAGTTTCGTTTTTGTTCAGTAAGTCCCATAGCAAGGGCTGTCAGCGCCAGCCGACATGGCTCTCATGTGTCGCGGTCTAAAGGTAACTTAACATGGATGGATTTCCACAGACTATAGCTTGTTGGATAGCAGATGAATAGGCCAACAAGCTGACAAATCGTCAAGGCTTTAGACCTGAAACTTTTGGAGTGAGCTCCAGACGTAGGTACATGATGCCCCCAGTTTCGTTTTTGTGCAGTAAGTCCCATAGCAAGGGCTGTCAGCGCCAGCCGACATGGCTCTCATGTGTTGCGGTCTAAAGGTACCTTAACATAGATGGATTTTGACAAACTATAGCTTGTTGGATAGCGGATGAATAGGCCAACAAGCTGACAAATCGGCAAGGCTTCAGACTTGAAACTTTTGGAGTGAGCTCCAGACGTAGGTACATGATGCCCCCAGTTTCGTTTTTGTGCAGTAAGTCCCATAGCAAGGGCTGTCATCGCCAGCCGACATGGCTCTAAGGTGTTGCGGTCTATTTTCTTTGATTATTTTTTTTAATTTAATTAATTATTGTCGTCTTTTCCTGACTTTTATTATGTGCGTTTGTTTTAGTATTCTGTTCTATCGTTCACCGTGCTCAAAGCTACAAGTGGGCTAGTTCCTGTGGCAAGCATGTGGGGTTTTTCTCTGAGGCAAGCATGTATAATTGTATTTCATGCAGCGAATTGCCTACAATAATGCCGACTGAATAATGCGCATACGGCCATTAAATGTAATTATATTGCAGCATGAATGTGTATGATGAGATTCGGTCTACGTCTGGAATATCCATAAATATACGTCAGCACTCACAACGCCCTGTATCATATATTGGAAACGCGATAGAGACGCAACCATGGCCATGTATAAGACCCTGCTTCTGTTTTCGATGCTTCTTTGCAAGGCGGAGAGCAACTGGGGCGCCGCCGGTAACAATGACCCCTCCAAAGGAAACTTGGTAATAAAACATTTTGCTAACTTTCATTCTGTTTTTATTAAAAAGATATTAGATCTGATGAAGGGAGTCAAGTGGAACCTTTTTTGATTCCAGCAAATCACTTCGACAGCATTAAATTTTCCTTCCTAGCATTTCAAAAGTTTGTCAATTTTAAATGAGACATCGATCCACGTGTAATTATGGAATTATTTTACAAATTTCTAATTATTTTGCGGCACAACAACGTTTTAGTTCTCCAAGGATAGACCGGGAACATAATATGTCGGAAACCTGAATTTGCATTTTCACAAAGAGCCACATATGTTTACTAATTAATTTTCACCAATTAACTGCTGTATTAAGTCTTATTACTGGGTTCATGTAAAAAATCAGCTCTCGTAGAATCGTTTGATGGTTTCCTTGCTGCACAAAGTTGTTGCAAAGTGGTATTTTTTGCAGTTTTAAAATATGAGAAACTTCTTTTGCGATTATCTCGAAAACGCTTTTTCTTCAAAATCCACATTATGTGGCTCTCCGTGAAAGCGATGACGGTTTGGTACACAAAAATAGAGGTCAGTTTATTCGTAAAAATCAAACTGAAGTCAATTTAAAATTCGCTACAAATGTTCTTGAAGAGCACGGATCCTACATACACAGACAGGAAGTCGAAAAGAAAGCGACCTATAGATTATTGATTTTTTTTTCTTCAAAAGCAATTAAATTTGACACACCAAAGAAACACACGTTTATAAACGAGCATGTTCTTCCACTAATTTGAAAAAAGGGAATTACTGAAATTGATCCATGCTGTGAGAACTTATGCATACTTTTACTAAAGGAATCCGTTTTTACAGCTGTCCAAGGAATGCAATTTGAAGCCATTGAGCTGAGTGAGAACCACAGATTACACACAGGCATTCAGATACAAAACGAGATTTTGGTAATTTTTTGGTCAAAACTAAAACATTATGTTTACTGTCACATTTTAATATCTGAAAATGAGGAAATTAATGTTTTTCTGAAATAATGAAGGTGATTTTCGTCTGTTATTCTGTGCAAACTTTTGTTCATTAAAAAGGTATGTCTCATAGTTTTTATACATGTTAGAGGAATGGACATTTTCTACAAAATATGCTCCATCTGATGAACCCTTTAAAACAAAACATACAAATTGAAAATTGTTAAGAGAAAACAATCCAATTTTTGAAGAGCTACGGGGTGTACAACTTTAAGCGGTAACTGCGTGCTTGGCATGTCTGTACTACTTTCCTATTATAGGGTTTTAGTGCGTTCAACATGACATGCAACGAAGATGGTTCCTCCTGTCAACATTGCTTCAGCATGGCCGCCAACGGAAAGATATATTTAAGTATGTATCCAACAAAATATCTAAACATTGTAGATGAAATTGGAGGAAACTAATAACTTACTAACTCATAATACGGAAATTTTTTAACACTGTATTCTGCTTAGTCCGAAGTGAAAAATGCGTTGGCACGCCGAAGCGCAATTAGAATACCGAACTCTACCTTGTTTGATTTTATTGGTTCTTGATCAAAATCGAAATTGAAGAATGTGGACATCAAAAGCCATGGGCGGAGATCCGGGGGGGGGGATAGGGGATAAATCCCCCCACTTGGTGGGGTATAAAATTATCCCCCCAGAATTTCCAACACCCTTTATTAAATAGCGCCCTAAATCTGCGAATAGTTCCCCCCCCCCCCTCCCCCCGCTTTTCAAAAATTTTGCAGGCTCAAATTTTTTTCATGGTCACTTTTTGGGGAATTTTACCCCCCAAAAATGTGATCGTTTCCCCTCCCCCCCCCCCAACCTTTGTGTCAGAAATCTCCGCCACTGTCAAAAGCTATACCTCAAAGTTTGTTTGTAAGTGTCTCGCCTGTGCAGAAATGCCGGTCAATATAATCGTTGATCTTTAAAACCATACTTTACTTGTATGGGTGTTATTCTGCAGTTTCGATCGAATACACAGCGGACCCTTTCAAGTTCCAGGTTCACATCACTGAAGGAAACAATGACTGGAATATGTATTTTGTGCAAGGTGAGATAGGATACCAATTGTGAGTCTTTTCTGTAGACCCATAGCTTTGTCACGTGTAAAGGGGTCAGTTAAAAGGGACATTACGTCATGGAATGCGCCCAATAATTGGGCTGCAAAACGCGTTTTAAACGAAATTATGTTAAATATCTGGAAAGATCATTATTTTAAAAGTAGGAAATAAACATCCACACAACCATCTCTTAAAAACTGGGCGCTTTTGTGTTATTCTTACGAGAACGAATTTCCTACCGAACATGTTCCACCAATGCGGACTTGCGAGAAACATCATTTGTGTATTGGTGCTGTGTGTATTATGTGACATACACAGCGTGTACACCCCTATTGAATGAACACGGCTGGAATTACGTATGTGTATGCCACAAAATCTCAGCCGCGTCAGAAGTAGACAACCGCCGATTTTTCGTTTTTGCTCAGGAACAGTTCGGCATTTCCTTTCAACCAGATCTTTGAAATAGGATGAGTAAACAATCCAAAACATACATTGTTTTCGGGGATTTCAGGCCGTAAAGTCCCTTTAAAAACGCTGCTATAATGAGCTTACGACTTTTGTGACAGCTATTGGTGACTGGCACGGTAATTCCTACATGATTGTTTGTATTGAGTAAATGGAGATCTTGTTGTTTTAATTCAGTCGTAATGAATACGCAAAAGGTCTATTTAAATACGGTGCGGATTCGGGTATTCATTTGGAACAATAACAAAAGATGTTATCAAGTGTCAATTAATACCTTTTTGTTTCCTATTTGCAAACGCTTGTGATATATTTTCAGGTTCTTCATTGCATACCTATTTTCTTTTCTTTTCTTTTTTCTCAATTCACAGAGGATCAATATGTTGACTCTCGATGGTGCGACAATGCAAATTTCATTTCAAGAGACAGCACCCGTCAGGAGATGAGATTCACAATGTGCATCGAGAACCGATTCACCGGTATTTCTGTGCCGGCTGGCTGCCCGAAACCCGTGGCCCTGGTGGAGCTCGACGCTCACGAATATGACGAGAAAATACGCGGTCAACAAATGTTGTACTGCCTGTAAGTAGTTTATTAATAATCGTGATATTGTTACTAAACTTTTCACGGGATCTCTGCTTGGTATAGATCAATCCTGGCACGCTATCAATTCTATCACGGAGGCCCCCTTCAATGGCGAAAGCATTGTGCTAGCTACATTGCCAAGATAATCCGTCACGGAGCAGTTGCTGTTGTACAATAGCGCTCACAGTGGTTTCTCCATTGAAGGGGGCCTCATGAGTGTGCAGCGTTATAGGATCACGGATTCATCATCAATTCACAGTGGTTGAACTTGAAAATAATCATACACTCAATTTATTGTTATTTGTTTTAAAGGAAACATGCAGTGGAATTTCGGCTCTCCTTGTTTTTATGCACATTACTATGTGTTGCAACAATACATACAAGATCTTAATCCTTTTTTCCCTGGAAGTGACAAGAAAGTGGTATATTTTCAACTATTAGCAAATCCTTTCATCAATACATGTAAGAGGGCGCTTTTGTCACACAACGTACTCCTTGTCAAAAGTGCCTTATGAACAGTACACAAATTAGTCCTTCAAAATTACCCACAAACAAAATGTTTGCCACTACTATTGGCCAAACAAGCTGTTTAACACATGATAAACAAGTAAAAAGTGGATCTTACTCCAAGATAATGAAGAAAAGTTTGATATATATTTGTACACAAAGCAATGGAGACACAACTGTTCTGCCTTGAATGACGTCACGCTTTGGCTCATGAATGTGGATATTTTCATTAGCATAAAAACTAAAAAGTTAAAATTTCTCCCTTTTACTGCTGCAAAGGAAATGGAAAGTCATAGGTTCATGGCAAGAAAGCTGTTTTCAATGTATTTAAGTCATAAAAGTCCTACTGCGTGTTCCCTTTAAAAGACGAAGCCAACTACTTCTTTAATCAAGTTATTCATACTTTTCCGGCCTAATTGTGCATGTTCCATGTAGTTTTGGCAACTTTTGTGCTGGAGGTTACGCAAAAAAGAAGAGATCGTTCAGATTTAAAATAACAAGCTTGGAATCTGCTTCTTTTAATCAGGTAAATAAAAGGTTGTTATTCCCTTTCTTCATGTTTTTGGATGAATTACATTATAATGGTAAAAAAAACAACTGTATTAAACATAACAGCGATTTTGACACATATATCTAAATCTATAAGTTCATAATAATAATTATTAAGCTTTGCATTAATGTTTGTAATATACCATATCGTTGCTATCGCTATCACTTCAGATTTATTATTTCCTACATTTTGATGAGAACAATGAAATTTATAAAGAAAAAAGTGCGCGTTAAACTATTTGATTGGTCACATTACTTTTTTTTTTAAATGTTTACAGTTTGGTAAAATTTAACTTTGTTATAAGTCAACATTTTTTCCATCTTAAACATTGACCTGTATGACAGTATTGCGGGAAATATGTTATCAAAATACTGCTGCATCTACAGAATTACCAATTTTATACAGTTGCTTCCACTTATGTTGTACGTAGTCTATCAATTCTACAGAGCAACGTAACCCAAAAAACTAATTAATTGGTGAAAATTGCTGTCAAATGTGTATTTCTAATTACTTCCAGTCTGCTTCAATTAATAATTTAAAATTTGTAATTAAACATTCCCTAATGTTAAAAGCCAGACTTAAAAAAATTGTGCCTGCATAAATAGTCTGGCGCCATCCCATTCAACAGTTAACAATTAATGAAATTCATTCAGGGAACTCGACAAAAATGGCCACCTTGTGAATAAGGCCCATCGCAACGATAAAAGGCCAATGTTTTATGAGCTACTAATCAAAAGTTTAAACTGTTTTTTTTTTTAAATAGGTGAAAATTGCTGTCTAATGTGTATTTCTTTTATTTTGACATTACATGTATAGTCACTCAAACACCACCAACAAATTGTATACATGAGCCACCTGTACTCTAATCTGTTACACAAATGATCATCAACTAAAAACCACGAAGGCAAACTCACTACGTTCATATAAATTTAGGTTTAAACAATCTTTGACAACACATAGAAATTAATTAAAGTTGCTACTCTTCGCTGGTCCCGGAGACTTACTGACTCCTGACTGTCCAGGCAGCGTTATCGCCTATCGTGTATGATTACACCATAACGCAAATGAATGGGCTAAAACGGCTTATTGTGTGCAGAGATACATGAAAATATTTCCAGTGCACAACCATTCTGGCCGGATCAATTGAACATGGATCAGCGATAATACTGCACTCAACCAAAAAAGAAAGTCCCCCTTAATACTTTTTTGTCTAACTCAAAAACTACTGGGCACATCTTGCTCAAATTTCGACTGATCAGTACAGAAATTCCTTAGCAATCCAGCCATACTCTTTGTTTGGCCCAAAAACAGTGATGTACAAAATTATGCTATTTTTGACAAATGGTTCCAAAAAAAGTTGCAAGAAGATCAGTGTGAATCGCAACTTGCACGTATACAACTGTTTTCGGTACCATTTGTCATAAAGTACCATTTGTCATAAATTACATAAATTCGTACACCGTCAATGTTTAAGTATGGATGGATTGCTAAGGAATTTCTGTACTGATTAGTCGTTATTTGAGCGAGAGGCGCTTAGTAGAAAAGTATTGGAAGGGGGGACTTTCCCTTTTGGTTGAGTGTAGGTTTGCCCTGTCTTGATTTCATTGAAATGTCTCCACTTTGTTTCGTTGCCCAAAATGTAAGACCACAATTTTCTAAGACGATCCGCGCTGCAGAGGGCAGGGTTCGTAGAATTTCCACTCTGCGTGCTCTTCGGAATGCAGGGTTGCCGCCTTGACCACGTTGGATTTGCCAACGTGCTCATCGCGGTAGTGCAGCAGCGGTACGTCCCTACCATTGATGCCTACCTTAAACGCGCCGCTTTCGTAGGTTATCCAGAACGGAGACGCCTCGCCGAAGGCAACGCCGTGGTAGACGGTGTCGACGTGTTCACCATTTTTGCGGAGAGACTCGTAGATGTACGAGCTTTCGGGGCTGGCTCTCAACACTGTTAGGGTGGAAATAATACCAGTTTTATAATGTCTGACGCTCTTTTACGAAGGTTAATTCGGTAGGTCCAGTCCTTTAGGGTGTAACACCTTTTTAAGTTTTGTTGTTTTCAAATTGATTTGCTGACAGCATTTTCGCGAACATTCCGATAATCGTAAAAGGGTAAACGAGATTTTAATTGTTAATAGGAAACTCGTCTTCATTCCAATCAGTCTCGGCGTGTAATAAGATATTTATAGAACACTGAATAACACTACGACGTGTAGTTACTGTGTTGTATTCAATACAGTTATTTCCATTATTTTAAGCATGCCAGATGGTGTGTTATAGAGAGAACCTTTAGTTGAGGAGTTGTGTATGGGCGTCGCCAGGATTTTCTTAAGAAGAGGGCAAAGCACATTTCCCCCCGAAATCCCTAAGCTGTTTCAGCATATTCTCGATTTCTCATTTTTCGACGGTGAGCAGGGACATTTGCCGGCCCCCCCCCCCAATCCATTAAATTAACAGCAATATGACTTTGCGCCTCTTTTTCTTTCTTTTGTCCGGTTTTTTTTTTTTGGGGGGGGGCTTTTCCAGGGGGCAAGCCTTGCCCCGACCCTCGCAACGCCTATGGATTTGTGGTATTTTGAACTTATTTTTTTTTTAAATATCCAAAATGTTATACAAATTGTGTATTATGTATTCACTTGGTCTTGAGTTAGTGGTTTTCGGGGTCATCTTGGATTTCGATTAAACGTTAAATAAACATGAACAGATTTGAATCCAACTCACCCACACCATAGAGCGTTCGCTGCAGATCCCTGAAGCGAATCCTGAGGAGGCCACTACTCTGCACTGTGAAATTCATCCGCACTGGGTACGAGTTGAAATTTCCACTCTCCGGTATGCGAACGTCTGTGTTTGATGTCGTCTTGTAGATGGCACAGGGCGAGGAACCATCTGTGGCACATGCGCAAAACAAATCTGTATGAGAGTGTAATTTATAAGCCTCAGTCCTATTCTGTTTTGTCCAGTCCATTATACTCCTTGCGCGAACGGAAGAAGGCGCTTTCTACCCCAACTTCGCTGGTACCCAACACCATACCCAAGGCCGCTGGTGGCCTATAATTTCCTTGAGCTGTCATTGGACGGATTTTGACTGCTCAGATGATGGTCTTGGGTACCGGTCAACACTTAAATCGGTCATAGCATGTGCCCTATCTAACCACAATGCTCCGAAGTGAAATCGTGTGAGATAACGGCAAGTGTCCAACATGGAAACTTCCACCATATTATTCTTGTCGTCAGGTTTGCACCAACTTCAAATGGTACATGGGTATCATTGCATATTGTACTATAACATAAAACTTGATAGCATGAAATTTGCAGCCAGCTGACTACAGCTGGGGTCAGCTGGGTGCAAGTTTAACTGTTTTGCCAGTCAGCCACTGTACGGGCTGTGTGCACCGTAGACATCTTCCATGTGCGTGTTTTTGTTCCAAAGGAGCGTGCATTATGGGTGCAGCTTTTAACGTGCTTATAGTATACGGTGGCCTGGAAACGACACTTTAATGTTAACCTTTTCAATACTAACGTTTAACCTTCGCAATAAAAAAGTTTATCCTTTGCAATGTGCACGTCGCACGTTGCTTAATTTCGCAATGTGGACATTTCTCCTTCAATGTGAATTACGATTAATCTTGTTAACGTTTGATCTTGTCAATGTGGACCATGAATCATGCTTGATGTCAATGTCGCACTTTGCTTCTTCGCAGTTTGAACCTTCGCATTGTCAACATTCGACCTTGCATCTACTTGAGGACATCGTACATTTTTTTTCAATTGTTCAGTACGCATCGTTCACATCGCGATGCGTACTGAGCAATTGGAAAAAATGTACTATGTCCTCGCCAAGCCATATAGATAAACCAACCAGTCGATATTATAATTCAGTATATGACGGCTGTTTAATGTCACTTAATCTCACATACTCGGGGCCTAGGTTATCAGGTATTTGGTCTCACTTTATGTAATTTATTTGGAGGTCTATGAGCTGTTTGGATGGAAAATTAGTGTTCATTAAATTAGACTTATTATTTTCTTGAAGATAGACACTCCATGATAAAATACAGAAACAAGTCATTTTATAATTAAAAAAAGTCATTGCATTGTATTGCATACAACTTTCCGTGATCACGTGAGAAGTGATCAAAATAATATCAAACTTTCAGAAAAGAATAACACCTGTCACACCTTCGTTATATTTGTTTGTTTCAATCACAATCATAAGGAGGGCGTTTGCCACGAGATCCCGCGCTAAGGTCTGGTTTTTTAATATGTTGCTCAGTTGCTCTACGATAAAGTTATAATATCAAGACGCAATATAAATGAAGACAGTTTCGAAACTGTACCTTGGTTGCAGTTGACCACGGGCGGGTTGACGCTCAACATACGACGGTCGTCACCTATCGCTACTCCGTAGGGTTTATCGTGTGGCAAGACGTTTAACCCTCCCAGGCGAATCTTGGTGCAATCGCACGGCTTCCGCTCGGCAGTCGCCCACTGGAGCCGCTTGATTGTTGTATCAACAACCGGCTCTTGACCTGCGTAACAAACGCAGGCATTGCCTGTGAGGCAAAGTGAGGAAAAGTGTTATTTTTGTCCCACAATTTCTTCCTCTGAGAAACTCCACGAAGCTGGTTTTTTTTTCCATTAGTGTTTTCTATGGTGTTTTGCGTGCGTTAAGTACTTGAGTGTTGGAGGAATTTGGGCATGCATATACAAAAGAAAAAACTGAAAACACACTAAGGCAATTTCGTTTGATAATAGCATAGTGGAATCATCAGTAAAAATACGAAGGAAGGAAAATTCCACATCATGGAGGCCAATCAAAACAGGTAAACTGCGTTTTACAATAACATATCGTCGGACACAATTTTTAAGAATCCATTAACACCTGAAGTTGCATACCCGTGCTCTTCAAAATATTTTTCTTCTCTAACGAAATTTCAATGAATGTGTTCTGTTTTAACCAAAAAAACTACTTTACTCAGATTTCGGGCGTTTGCAACCCTCTGAAAGAGTGTTTTCATTTTGTGCACAAATAGGCCTAACCCGCTCTGCGAGAGCCGAATTATTGTCTGGCAGCCGATAATTCGAAGTTTGTGTATGAAGAAATAATTCAATGACTAAATGTCGGTGATTTTCTTCGTTCCACGTCTCATTCGAAAGTAATAACTTTTATATTGCCAGGAAAATAGCAGTTGAAAAAATATATATATTTTTCGAGTTGACACTCGAAAATAGCACGGAGACACACATCGTTAACTCTATCTTTTTAGTTCGTTCACAATAAAAGGGGTTTATTCTTCGAAGGCGATTTCAGATTTTAACCCTAAACAAGTCTCTCCAAACACCAGAAAAATGTCGAATTTATCGTCGACTTTATCATGCGAGAACAAAATGGAACCATTTTGAACCGTTTTGTCACCAGTGGCGGCGCCAGACCCTAAAATGAAAGGGGGCAATGAGGGAGGGGGGCCAAGAAAATACTTTTTGGGGGCAGTCAAAAGAAAATCTGATGATATCCAAAATCAAAGGGGTAAGTAACTTGACGTTGGCTGCACACTATCTCTGGCTGTATAGACGCAAGTGTGGCGCGTTTTGTCTACCAGAGTACCAAAGTACCTTCATTGGCCCAAAAAGTGTCCACAGAACCGATGATTCACTCTCTATCTATATATGAATCTTAATAGCGAAGAAAATAATAAACATAAATAATCTGCTTGTAGATAACATGTTGGGAAAACTGCATGGGGGGCAAGCTTAGCTGGGGGGAAGGGAACAACTTGGCGGGGGGGGGGGGAATTCCCCCTCCCCCTCCCCGTAGCGCTGCCACTGCTTGTCACAAAAGGCCTAAGTCATGAACGGTTTCACCCAATCACAAAGAGATTCACAAAGTTTAATACCCTTGAAATGTTGACAAGCCGTCTGACCACACACCCGAACAAACGCGAACGTTATCATTATAGAGTTACGTTTATGCCCCAGAAACTCACCATTTTCTGCAATTGATAAGGCAAGAACCCAGGCAAGCGCGGAGTGAAAGTACAGCATGATTTGACGAGAGCTGTTTTTGAGTCAAACAAATTCCAGCAAACTTTACCAACAGCAAAAGCAAAACCCGCACCTGTTGCGTCGAGATTGGAGCGCAAAATGAACAGCTATATACAAAGCTATTGCCGTTTTATCCTGCTTTTACAACACGATCCGTTGGCTATTCTTCCTGGAGAGATCGATATTGCTGCCAATCATTGCCCTTTCTATGATAATGAATTTTAATTAATAAGGATGTTCTTTTGGCGTTGCCATATCAACTCGAAGAGACGCTAACCTGCAAATCGTAAAACATCTTTTGTCAGCGTGGCCTCTCTAGTGATTTGAATCGTGCGGTTCATATAAAGTGTCTGTGTGTGCAAAACGAAGTGAAGTCCTTAATTTGATCCTGACGAGAAGCTAATAACTGTCCGTTGCCTATTTTGGAAAGGAGCGTGCACCCAATTGATTATTCTGACAATTTCCAAATCAGGGGCGGCGGAACAGGGGGCTGATGCCCTCCCCACCCCTCCTCACCACCACCTTGGAAAAGGTAGGGATTTTGACCCCTAGTCGCCCCACCTTTGACTAATGACGCTGTTGGGGGCTTTGTCTTTTTTCAACCTCCCCACCCCTAAAAAAAACCAATTTTTTTGTAAATAATTAAGCAAGAACACGAGTAGTGAAAACGTCCTTTTTTAAATCGATGCTGCAGTGTTTCCATTCCTTTCTCTCAACGGGTTCGTGTACAGAATAACGAGGGGGAGGGGAACAGAAAAACGGAATAAAAGAGAACAACAGAATAAAAGGGAAAAACCGAATGAAAGTAAAAAAAAAAACATAATAAAAGAGAAAACCAGAATAAAAAAGAAACCCTGAATAACTGAGAAACACTGAATAAAAGTGACAAACAGAATAAAACGGGGAAAAAACGAATAAAAGTAAAACTCTAAATAAAAGTGAAAACCAGAATAAAAGAGAAACACTGAAATGACTGAATGAAAGAGAAAAACAGAATAAAAGAAAAACACTGAATAAAAGGGGAAAACCGAATGAAAGTAAAAACAAAAACATAAAAAAGAGAAAACCAGAATAAAAGAGAAACACTGAATAAAAGAAAAACACTGAATGAATGAGAAACACTGAATACAAGTGTCAAACAGAATAAAAAGGGGAAAAACGAATACAAGTAAAACACTAAATAACAGTGAAAAACAGAATATCAGAGAAACACTGAAATGACTGAATAAAAGAGAAAAAAGAATAAAAGGGAAAAACCGAATGAAAGTAAAAAAAAAACAATAAAAGACAAAACCAGAATAAAAGAGAAACACTAAATAAAAGAGACAAACAGAATAAAAGAGAAACACTGAATAAAAAAAACCCAGAATAAAAGAGAAACACTGAAATGACTGAATAAAAGAGAAAAACAGAATAAAAGAGAAACACTGAATAAAAACGAAACACTCAATGAAAGAGAAACACTGAATAAAAGAGAAACACTGAATAAAAACTGCACGTATGAAAGCGATTGTACAAAATACGATTATTTAGTCATGGTAATGTGACGTCATTTTCGTCACCGTGATTTAAGTGTTGTTTATTCTAGGTTTTTTTATCTGTATAATATCAGTGATTACAGATTGAAGATTAATAGTAACACTACATGCAATTAAAGAAATTCGAGCCATTAATTACCTAATTAATCAGTATATACCAGTAGCAGTATAGTCACGAACAGTGAATGTCGGATCTGTGGATGTTTCGCTGCACTACATATACAGGTGGGCAGCCATTGTGCTTCTCATGTTCCAAATTACCATATTAATATTGGTCTACTTTGATTCCCAAAACATATTTGCAAAACATTAATTAATTGTGAAGCGCACTTGAACATATTTTATGGAATCTACACTGTAAATGAATAAATCATTAGATTATTATTATGCTGGTATCATCTCTGCACTGATAATCATGACATGATTACATTACATGTATATAATGTCTGCTCGGAGCGGAATAATTAAGGAATCGTTTGGCGAAACTGAGCCATAATTATATCGCAATAGAAAATTAAATGGCCACCGTAATGTAGCCTTCACGTAAGTATTAAGTATAGTCATATGTATTTAGTTTTTGCTAACTCAAAAAGGCAATTTCTTTTTTAAAGAGTTCAGAATTTCAAGCCTATAGCGATCATTTCTCGAAAGCACCGAAGGCGGTATACGATACGATATGAATTGTATAGCCTGAAACACTGAGGGTTTTTTTTTCATTCAAAACTAGACTTTGTGTTGGCAAAAAAAATCCCCCTTTCCAGGAGGACACCAAGTTTGAAAGAACTTGGTCTTGGTATTGAAAACACTGGTGGTACCGACGGGTGTGCTCTCGGTGTACTGTGTTAATTTTCTTTACCCTGATAAATTATTAAGGCCAGAGTCCATCATTTGCAGCTATCCAAAAAGTGACTGACGTAATTAGTGATGGAAAACACACTTGGTTGAAAGATAGTAAGGGAACTAAACCCCCTATGAAATTGTTCTTTATGGCAAGCTGTCATTTTGAAGAAATCAACAAAAAAAGGCATTTCCAACGGTGCTTCTTAAGAAGCACCGTAGGAAATTTAAATTAGTTGCTCGTTTTGTTATTCGGCGAAGCCCGCGCAAGCATTGGAACGACGCACACGCGCGTGCGGTTGCTATAATTCGTCGGATCAGTGCGCGACATCGCATAGCTGCATTCGGCTCAGTAAGAACGTGTATCGGACGCTGAATTCAGGCCCAATTCGAAACATGATTCAGCAACCTTTGATTTGAAATCGAGATCCTAGAATGCTGTTTTTCTCGGAATATACAGCTGAAGCTGAGCTGAAACTTCATCAGGTTAGTTGTTCAGTACCCTTCTTTAGATTTTGAGCACTTTTGTTGCTTCAAACGAACAAAATGCACAAATTACAAATGATGGACTATACCTTTAAAATTATATGAACAACTGAGGGCGCAATTCACATCGACAGGTTTTGGCATAAGCATTTATGCTCACGTTAATCACTGTATCCAGTACACCATGGTGACTTGTAAGTTGTAACGAGACATTTATTTAACGTGATTATTGATCAAATGGTCATTCAAAACTTGAGTACAGAAGACAAAGGTGAAGAAACCTTAAACACTATTACAGAGGTCACCAGAAGAGGGCGTTGCCAATCGCCGAAACGTCGTCAAAGACAACATGAAAGTAGGTCCAAAATTTGAATGCAACTTACAATTTTGATTACTTCGACTGGATGAATAATAATCTACTTCAATCTATTTTGAGAGACACTATACACTCTAAAAACAACTTAGTCAAAATATTGACTGATTTTCTGATATAGCCTAGTTATTGAAAATTGACTAGGAATTTTGATAAAACATACGAAGTTTCATACTACATGTATGACTAGAAAAAGTGGTTGGATTTGACTCCTATTTTGGGTATTTGCATAACTATTTTTCCTATAGTCAATAAAACAGACTGGAAACATCTAGTCGGATTGACTGATTTTCAGTTGCACCCAGCTGACCCTGAATAGCTAGTCAAATTTAACTGGTAGCTAGTCAGTTGTGACTAATAGTTTGTTTTTTTTTAGAGTAAAATCTTGATAAGTCAAACCTCAAGGGAACAGGTTCAAAATTTGACTTAAGCAGAGTTGTGAGTTAAGCAGGGTTGAATTGTTATACTACATAAGGCAATGGATTATTTGTTTGACTAAACAGTTGTTTTGAGTTATCAGAGTTTGACTTATTGCGATTTCACTGTACCAACATGATTGGACAGTAATTAGTCCACTGTTTTATTTTCACATGCATGCGTTCTTTTCTTTTCTTTTTGGGATCAAATTGAAATGACTTCCAAATGTCTGTACTGTATGTTATTAACATTTTTACACTTTAAACCAAAAACCGGAGACCATTATAGAAATGGTACGCGTACTGGATACGTGTGCATCTCGGAGAAAAACTGGTTAAATCACAATGCTCTATTTCCAAACGTGCACGTACATCCTTACGGGAACGTGTAATATGATTTTTATGACTTCAATACATTTAAAACAGCTTCCTTGCTATGTAAGTTTGACTTTCCATCTCCTTTGTAACAGTATAAGGGAGAAATTTCAACATTTTTGTCTCTATGCTAATGAAAATTTCCATATTCATTAGCCAAAGCGTGATGTCATTGAAGGTGGAACAGTAGTGTCGCCATAGCTTTGTGTACAAATATATGTAAAACTTTTCTTCATCTTCTTGGAGTAAGTTCCACTTTTACTCATTTATGATGTTAAACAGCGTGTTTGGACCATAGTGGTGGCCAATTTTTCTTCAAAACTTTTTGCTGTGGGTAATTTTGATGGACTAATTTTTATGCTGTTCATATGCACTTTTGACAAGGAGTACCTTGTGCGACAAAAGCATAACAGCGCCCTCTTACATGTATTGATGAAAGCTTTGCTAATAATTAAAAAAAACTACAACTTTCTTGTCACTTCAAAAGAAAACAAGTATAAGATCTTGTATGTATTGTTGCAACACATATGGTAATGTGCACGAAAATAAAATAAGCTGAATTTCCACTGCATGTTCCCTTTAACATTTTGATGTGATTGCACCATGTCGATATTGTGCCAGATGAAATAACCGCGCAAAATGGTGATTAAACAAACAACTTGTTCACAGCCGCATACTCATCCCAGACGCATACCATTTTTAATGGTCCCTATTACTTATAATACGCACGTATGCGTTTGAGATGAACTTATGAAAGCACACGGAATTAGAAATACGGAAGTGTCCTCAACATTGTTGACATCGTGACGTAACCATGGCAATTCATGTCACGAAATGGCTTTCGATTGTCGCCTCTCACATTCTCAATCCATCCTATGTTTGTTTCGGGTCTTTCCACTTAAATCTGGCGTCAGTTGACCGTACCGTTGTACGTCTTAATCAATATATAATTTTTTTTTACGGGGTAATAATAAATGATGCGCGTGACAGGCTTACGTGTGCGGCAATTGACGGGACTAAGGGATATTCTTGTTAATCGGCTTTTTATAAAAGAAACTCTGCCCAAGGACAAATATAATCATATGTGGCCTTTCGGATAAAGCAATAATGCTATTAAATTATGCTATGTGTGTAACAGTAACACTATGTCTAAATTTATATTTAGACATAGAGCAATGGGAAAGGAAATGAAAGATGCACAATTAAAAAAAAGTGAAGATATTAACAGCGACAATTAAAAGTTGTAAATCCAGTATTTCATGTTGTTTTTATTCTTCTGTTAGGGTTTTAGTTATTGATGTCGTTCATGTAGATTACTGCTCTTCAAAACGAGCAAAATGTAACCAAAGGAAATTTCATGAGCATAATATTAAATCCATGTCAAAGAAAATTTGTCTTACCCTGCATAAACGTTGTATGAAGTTACAATGTATAGCCAAAATAGAAGGAGTTTAACATGTGAAACACAAAAATGGCAATTGTTTCCATTTGAGTTTTGAATATCAAAGAAAACAATACATATAGGATAAGTATTTTAATGTTTTAGAAATGAAATTACAGGGGTAATAGGGGTAACTTAAGGGGTAAATAGGGAAAGGAAACAAATTTTCATTTCCTCCTTCTGGATACCCTCTAACCCACTACAGAAAATACCACGTGACTATAACGATACTGCATATATCTTTCATAAACAACTTCACGAATTGTTACAAACAATTTTTAGAGTGCATTTACGGACGACGGCATGGCATTTGCTAAATGTTTGTATTGGTAATTTTTTCAGAGACCGACCGACCGACACCAAAGTGACTTGTAGAAGCTCCTGCCAGAGCGAGGGGGGTTGTTTCAGGTTGTATCGGGAACAGCACCCCCTAGCGTCAAATGGTATCCATTCCACGCAAACCATGCACCTCCCCAATCCATTTTTTTTTACCCGAATTTTCAAAGGCTGGCCCATTTTATATAAATGTGGGTAAAACCCGCATGCAAATGAATAGCTAATTTGTATGCAATCTGCGTTCACGAGCACTCGTTCCCTACTAGTAAAATCTCTCACGAGCGCGGCAATATCTCCCTGGGGTGGGGGGGGGGCGGTGGTAATTGAAATGACCTGCACAGTCGGTTGGGTTTGATCATCAGTGCATGACAAATTAACTTTCTTCGAGTTTGTATGCTTTAGTGTGCAAGCATCACTTAAAAATACAATGAATACTCAAACCGCGATTTAAACATTGCAGGGTTTTGCTTTCAAACGTGATATCAAAAATGTATGTTATAATGGACACCGCTCCGTAACTTTTCTGTAAACTATCAGCGATGAAATAAAAAAAAAATGGCTATAATTTCAAAATAGCGATGGTGTTATTTTCTGGGAATACGGATAAACATAATTTGAAAACGAAAGCCGATGAACCTCAGTTTCAAGCGCATTACATGTTAATATGCATTGCCGGTAAAACAGATTGGTTCCTTTGCGACGCTTGGTGGCAGCATGCACGTATTAATGCATTGGGAGATATGACTCGGGGCCATTAGGCCTATACACGTACTGACGAAAATGTTCATTTTTAATTTGTCAAATGCACTGAACAGAGAATACCATGTTGTTTGTGTTGATATAACATTCAGTTATACATCTAAATATAGGCAGATTATTTTGTCATCTGTATATATTGGTTTCAGCTGTGCAATATTTATAAAAAGAAAATGGTCAGTGAAAACCTGCGTTACAGCGAAGCCCACCTTTTTCCCGTCATTTTGTTTGATTGGACTAATTAATGTTGAATTGGGAAAGGCACGGACTTATTCCAGCGTCAATGTTGTGGAAGGAAAGAACCTTCAGTATGGGGAAAGCATGGACTGAAGGTATAGATTCTCACGTGAGAGATGCCAAACCAGACTATGAAAAGTTTACGACTCGCATCTCTCAGAATATAAAAACAAATGTATAGGCCAACACACGTCGGTTGTTGTTATTCTGACAACTCGTGTTAAGCTGGAAACAATCATAATGTTTTAACTCGGCTTACTTGAGATACTTGAAATCAAATTTTTCCCAAGGAAAGCAGCTTTGAGGGTAGAAATATCAACAGGCATAATGTATAGTGGTGCTCACTGGGGGAATACCTTCGTGGATTGTGTTACATCTAGCTCGGTACCGCTCGAAGGCAGGCTGTATATTAAAAAAAATGCAACAACAACAAAATCACATCTCCCGAAATCGATCTTTTAACCTAAGTGCATTATCGCCAGTAATGCACTCAGCTACCGCATGCCTGTCAAAAGAAAGCCACTGAGTGTGCATTATCAATGGCCTTTAGTTGTCCATCACTTTATTGCACGCAATGACTTTAATAAAGTGCGGGTGTAAAGGTGTAAGAATCTCATTACACCGGCAAACCCCACCTGGGTCGCACTTAAAGAAGAAGTCATTGTAGCAAGATGAGCTCCGTTGCTGCACGTCCTTTAATCTTTAATGTCCTTTAAGTGGATATTTTTTTCTTTCATCAACATGGAAGATCAGATACCGGGAGCTCGGTCGTTGCATCCGGCCGCCTTGTCCACTCCAATAGGGAAGACCTTCGACATTCTCCAGTATCGACAATTAAGAGCGTTTCATCCCACGAATTTATCAATTTGTTGGGCATTACCTCAAGACGTGGCATTCTTGCAGACACCCACACACACACCCACTGATCTGTCTATAGCGTTGTTGCCGTGCCCTTTTCCGCTTCCCCGGTGCAGAAATTGGGCATGCTCTTAATCATAGACAGAAAGAAGATTTCTGTCTCTGTGATTAAGTGTTGGCCTTTTGGGGGTTCAGCTTCTCGTCAAACCTTCTATACCCGGAAAGGAATGGAAATTAATCAAGCCCTAAACTCGATATCCATGCACAACACCTTAATTTTTTACCCGCGCCGAGTTAGATTTATTCACTGGAACACGAAAGCAAAGCCCTCTGCTCCAACCTGTACACAAATCAGCACTCGTCGTGCCTCTTGTCCTGTGTGTGAAATCAGTTCAAAGCTCGTACCACTTAACGACGTGATCAATAATGTGCAGATCTGAAGGGCTTGGGGTAGAATCGTGCGTAAACGTATAGAGGATATATAGATGCACGGTATAGACTACGTTTCTTGCATACCTGAAGATCGACGAGTTTTAGATTAACATTGATAACTGAAAAACCTAAGCTCTATCTTTTATGATGAGGTAAAAAAAAAATGAATTGAAATGGAAGGTACTCCATTGTAAAGCAACGACACTGAAGGCTTGACTGCTGATTTGAAATTCGTACGTAGACAGATGTAGAGTCTGCCCGCCCAAGATGCACCTTTTCCTAAGTGCCGCTGCGAGTGCACAATATGCTCTGGCGAAACTACGACGCCGATGGCACTTATGGAACACCATGCTTTGGATCAATTTTCGGGAGAGACAGACAGACAGACAGACCATCCGACCGACCGACCACCAAGTGACATGTAGAAGCTCCTTCCTGAGTTTAAAAATCGCACCCCGCCCACCGTCTGGATACCGTTCAAACACTTCACAAAATGGCGTCCACCTTGTTCGAGGAAGATGTTGTACAGCGCAAGAGCGAGTGCATAATAAGCTCAAGTGCGAGTGCACAATAAGTTCTGGACGTGTTGCTAAAAGTCTCGCATGAAAGTCTTGCATGAAATCGATCAAAATCATCCCTGCCAGAGCTTAAAAATGCGACGCCGAAAAATGGGACGCCGATGGCACATATGGAACACCATACTTTTGGTCAGTTTTCGGAGACAGACCGACCACCAAGTGACATGTAGAAGCTCCTGCCAGAGCTTAAAAACGTGAGAAACAAGATACTGAATGAAGAATTGAGTTGATTCAATGAATTTCTTCTTAAAGTCAAGTCCAGACTATAGTCGAGTATGCTGCAATCAGTTCCAGTCAAGTCAAATTCCTCCGAGTTAAGTGAGTAAAGTTTGCTGCGGAAGCATTCGATGGGATCGGGTCACAAAAATTAGGCCTAGTAGAGAACAATCTGACGGCGCATTTCATTAGGACTTAAAATATTGCTGAGAGCCTGACTAATCAGCAGGTGTATAGCTTGTGTAGTACTTACGTCACACTTGCACACTTTATACGTAATTATGAGGAGACGCCGGGTTGAACCACTTCGCGCCGGGATTATTTTGCCAAAAATTTCGATTTTCGCAAAAGGCAAAATGTTCAAGCCAACTTCTGATATACAGCCGAACGCCACAGCCCGTCTTAGCCCGTCAGCCGTGCCTTGTATAAAAAAAAGTCAGTGTGTGTTTTCACGTCCTCCGACGCCAACTGGTTAAAAGCAATTCTACCGTTGCTATTGCGGGTGCTCTTTAAAGTCTGCTCGTACTTTGTGCACCAATCGTTGAATCGTGATCTTTCACTTTGCAAAGCGCTTCTGTCTTCATTTTTTTCTTTCATTCGTCCCGTAATCAAAATAATTTAGAATCTTGATTCAGGTTAAATTTGATGAGAATGAACTCTTTGATAAAACCGCCACTACAGTTGATGTCTTTTTTTTCGGCGTATCTCTTTTTGCATCCAAAAATTACTTTCATAATTAATCGGCAAACGACATACAGGATTTTTATTTTTTGTATGAATCGGGTGCATGCCGCTCCTAATCTTTTAAGCCTAAATGTACATGTATGTATACAAATCAAGGTACAAGAGCGGTATTATTATATTTTCAAAAGACCGATTAATGACGTGCAAAGTTTAAGCTTATGGCTTTCTTAAACAATTTGTCAGAGTAAAATCCGTCAAACTTTTTTTTTTGAAAAAAATCAAGGATGATTTTTGTTTTATTGAACTACAGGAGGTTTTATACATTAGTACAAAAACACTGATCACAACTCATGGTCAGTCACTGGTCCCTACATGAGTCATGGAAATAGATGAACAATGGGCTCCGTGCACAAGTACCCCTTCAACGACCAGAAAAGGAGAGTTGGGGGAGACCTAGACTGGTTATACCGGTCGATCCACTGCGTATTTCGAATGATCAAAAGTTATTGGGGCGGGGATTAGTTTGGCACATTTTCAGGAAGTCGTCACAAAAACGCGCCCATAGGTGGGCAATAAGCCAGTTCGGTCTATTGATCTTCATAATTATGGAGATCAATGGTTCGGTCCAGCCTCGACTCCATGGGCGCGGGCGCGTACGCGTTCCTATTGCGCAAGGCATGATGGGAAACAACATGGCTCAGCAAGATCTCGTACCCATGGAAACGAGGTTGGGTTCGGTCAGCCTCGACTCCATGCCCATGGGCGCATGCGCGTTCCAAGAACGCTCAAGGAATGATGGGAAACAACGTGGCGCAGCAAGATTGTACCCATGGAAATGAGGTTGCAGTTCGGTACGTCCGTCTTACTAATGGAGATCAATGGGTATTTCGACAGGTCATTCGGGATAAAATTGCTAACGTGATGACACGCGATGTTACGTGATTACGTGGACGCCCACTCTGAAGTTAAAACGCAAGCGTCGCGTGCGCCCGTCTCCGTGCGCGCGCAGCGCCTTCAATGAACCACGGATGTTGCAACCTCGTCCCCAGGGTGTCGAATAGTACGCGCCCACCACTACCTGCTCTCTCACCCAGGAAGAAAGTTTCCTATCCAGGGCTTACTATTGGAAAATATTAAGCCCTGGATAGGAAACTTTCTTCGAGGTTGGAGATAATGTAAGCACTGGGGACGAGGTTGCGGATGTTGAGGATCCGTGAATAAACGTTCGATTATCCCGAATTTCTGACCGATATCATTGTGAGCATGCGCAGTTGAAATACTGCACTGGCTTATTCATCGGGGCTATTTCCATGAAATAAGTTTGAATTGTTTTGATGAGCCATAAAAATGGGTTATATTGTTAGGGCAAGTGAGATCAGCTTTATTCTGATTCAAAACTCAGCAGCACTGACTTCAACAACACACGAACGTGAACAATTTTACCTTGCGACCTAATACCAGATACGTCTGGGTGTGGTACAATGAGACTGATGTATATCCCCTTTGTGAGTTGTGACGACACATTATGTATAACAATTGGTGTCTATTATGAAATGCGGCGCCTGATATGGCAAGGGAGATGCATGACCTAATTCATTTGCTGCATCATTTTATTGATCCTATTTTGTTTGCTTCTGTTCATCACGACAAAAGCCGCGCTGAAGAATAAATCGCACCACACAAAAAGGACTACAATTCGGAGTGTCGGAGTGTATTTGGCAGTAATCCAGCCAATGGCTAACACAATCACCGTCCACGAATCTGTGTCAATCAATGTAATTCACTTGCGCACCCCAGGACCCATCAATGCCATTTCATTAGCGTATCGGCACGTATGAAAATGCATCCCCTGCATGCACAAGAGGAGGTCACGACAACATACAAGGTCGTTGGAGGACACTCCGTCGATCGTGAGGGGTATAAAGAGAGGTGGCTTATAGACAGTACGACCTCATCCAGGCGACCCTTCAGATTAAAGCCCCCTTAACAGCCGGGACTACAGCACGATCACGCCCCGTGCGATATCCGAAGTGGCTCGATATAATAGTGCCCCGCATAATCATCCCGACCCACGGCAGGCCCGCGTCCGCGCCGACGGTAAAAAAAAGAAGAAGATGGGCTTTAGATCTTAAATTAAATTTACTACGATTCCACTGGGGCGATTCGGAGAGACTTTCGTGTGTTTACGAACGGTATATTGAACGATTATATTACGCAGGTTTTTTTCTGTAATGCCGGGGCCGGCGACGACAGTAAGTTAATAACTGTGGACGGGACGAGGAAATATGGCAGACGTATTGCTTAGAACAACAAGCGCGAGGCGGGACGCGCGGCACGATATCCCACTTTCCGCAGAAGCTTAACGACGCCGGAATTTCTTGGCCACGTATAAGCGTCTGCTTGTACGTGCCCGCCAGCCCGCTTTCGGTCAATCAGCCAACTCTGGTTTTACTTTTAGACCTGTGTTTGCCAGAGCTGCAACTCATGTAACACATGCACTGTATTTTTTTAAAGGATTGCCGACCGCACATGGTGTTTTGATTTAGCTGTTTCAATAGGCGATGCATTGCCCAGCTTTATTACGCAAACACGTTTCAGTTATCTTTGGCAATTTATAGCCAAAAAAAAGTAATTGTGTTCAGCCATTACTTTTGTTTTATTTTTATTTATTTTAATTCTAAATTTAAAAGGGTAGCCCATTCAGTGGAATCCACTGGTCTCCATGGGGCCCAGTAAAGAGGGGGCCGTATCATAAGTCCGACGCCTCATAGGTCTGAAATTTCGGACAATGAGGCGTTGGACGTATGAGGCATAACATTTATTTGTTCCGCCTCATAGGTCCGAAGCCTCATAAGTCCGACGTCTCATAAGTCCGACATTGGAAAAACGAGGCGTTTAATTTGTCGGACCTACGTGGCGTCGGAGCTATGAGGCGTCGGACTTATGAGGCGTCGGACCTATGAGGCGTTGAACTTATGAGCGGACCCCGTAAAGAGAGGATAATGTGAAGGAAGTGCAGTTTTAGAGGTGGGAGAAAAACATCAGAGGAATATTATGAGGAAAGCCCATGGCATCAGATAGGGACTGAACACCCAATCCACATATTGGCCCAGGCAGGAATCGAACCCAGATCACAGCAGTGGAAGGCGTGGCCATGGGCGTCGCGAGGGGGGGCAAGGGGGGCACTTGCCCCCCTGGAAAAGCAAAAAAAAAAAAAAAAAAAAAAAAGGAAGAAAAGAAAAGAAAAGAAAAGAAAAGAAAAAGAGGCGCGAAGACAAAGTGGTGTAAATTTAATGAGTTGGGGGGGGGAAATGTCCCTGCCCCCTCTAAAACTGATTAATCGAGAATGTGTTGAGAAATACAAGCATTTTTTGGCAAAAAAAATGTTTGCCCCCCTCTAGAAAAAATCCTGGCGACGCCCATGGGCGTGGCGAGTACCGCTATACGCCAACCTGACTCCCCATTGTCAGTACTATTTGTGTTCAAAGCAGTTCAGTTATTTGACATTTTATGCAAAGTATCTTAAAGTTTGCAGGAAGTTGAGGAAGCTTATAAGTAGGGCCCACGAGGTTTTCGTCATATATTGAAGTAAACCTTAAACACGTATGAAGAATTCGAATGGTTACTGTCCGTAACCGTGGCAACAGGCCGTCAATATCCTGGGAAGAAGCTGCATGACGAATGAACCAAAATATATGGCAAGCCAGTTTAACCATGGTTTAACGCTGTACACGATCGTCATAATAATTTGTACCGCGTAAACCTAGCCACACGCGCGCGAAGGCTGTTCAGGTGATAAACGTACGAGTGCCACCATACGACCATTTGCATCCGTAAGCCTATCTCCTCTACACCTGTCATTAAAAGGTTTTTCCCCTCCTGTTCCTGCAGGGTGTTGGCTGGGCCTTCAGATGACACAGTTGATGGAGTGGTATCCTGCACAGGCTGGTAATCAGCTGGGAGCGGAAGCCGCTAGGAATTGGATGAATAATTGATATTTGTGGCTTCAACGCCAATCGATACACTTCCAATAAAAACTGAAAAGCCGAGTGGCTTTCAGTGGCCACCTGCACGCCGCACTCCGCTATTATACGCCACCTAGCCACTATTACCCAAAACACCAGGACAGGTTTTTTTTCTTGGTGGACGCACGTGATGTCACGTCGTAGACCCAGTGATGTCACGTTCCCAACCAGCCAGAAGCCGAAGCGAATTTACCCTGCTTCCTTGGCAACAACGCTACATGCGCAGCTCGCGCTCGCGGGATGAAATCTCGACACATGCTGATTTTTTTTTTTTGGTACAGGAGTGAAACGAATCGCGGACAAACGCGTGCTTCTCGTGTCAACGCTACGGATTATGTTTCATGCGAGGCGCACGGGAGTATCCAGTTCTGCGTTGAAACCAAATTGATTCCATGTTAGGATTGGATCGTATCGCATCACACAATGGACTCTCTCCATTCTTCAGATTATTACTGAGAACACCTCAGTGTTCATTGAGTGTGAATGTCGACTTGCCTTGAAATGTGTCAGATAACCGAACCTGCATTTGATGCAGTAATTCGTATTACGCGTACACACGTGTGTACTGCTGTCAGAGCGGAGGAACACTCAATACTGTCTTCTCAATAAAACAAAACTGCGAAGTTCTGGAGAGGCCTAACGGAACAGCTGTCTGGTCAATGGTGTCGTGAGTGTGCACGTACTTTGGAATATTATACCCGTGTCAGTTTCTGATTTTGGTATATAGCGTGGATCTGGAGTTTTCAAGATGGATGCGAGATTGGTCGTTCCTCGGGACTCGACACCGATCACACATCTATGGGACAACAAGAGGGGACTGCGAAGCCGCAGTCACAGTGCCTCGTCAGATGTAAGTCCTTTAATTAATTCCTTAAGTTGTGTTTCTGTCTTGGTTTATGTCTTGAGATTTCAACTCAAGAAACATCAATGGAACTAATGTTGTCATTATAAGTATATGTAGATGTAAATCATGTTACCTGTTACGTCATACCAAGGGTATCCAACAGGCATAAGCTTTTTTAGCATGTTATTTCCCCCACATTAAACAGTTTATGTCACCACGTTTACACTGATCACATTACAAGAGATACACACGGAGTGCAGAGGAGAACAGTTTGTTGAAAATTGACATCTCGTGACCACAACATCCAATTTGTAAAGAAATGTAGCATGGTATATAGAATAAGACAGAGTAGGCCTATTTGGAGCAGTGTTTTAGGACATACCAGTATGGTGAAACATGAGTTTATTTCGTTGAAGTACGACATTTCTGAAAGGCAATTCATTTTTGACAGTGGAAATCAAAAAAATTATAATACAATCTGCCAGCTAGCGTTGCCACCCTTTGATAAAAGATCACTCGTACAATAACAAACATGCATGTTGTTGAAAGCCGGAAAATCCTCTTCAACGCGATTCTAATTAAAGGGACACATCCGTCCTGGAAAAATTGGGCTACAAAACGCATTTTGAACGAAATGATGTTAATCGGAACGAACGTCCAAAAGTAAGATGTAAACATCCACACAACCATCCTTAAAAAAATCGGCGGTTTCTGTGTTATTTCGGCTAGTTGTGATTTCAGCCGTGAAGTTTTTCGCCTTTTGCGGACGTGTAAGAAACCACATTTGTGTATTGGCGCTGTGTGTAATATTTATGTGACACACACAACGTGCATCGAACATTGAATGAAAACGACAGGAACAACGTGTGCGTACTCCGTCGCTTTTTTTCTCGGACACAGTAACACATTAGGTTGGTTGCCTTTCAACCAGGGGCCAATTTCATGGAGCTGCTAAGCACAAAAATAATCTGCTTAGCACAAAACAAGTCTGGCTTATAAAAGCAGGTTACCAGCCAAAACTACATGTGATTTTCTTGCTAAGTAAACAACAGTTAAATACCAATCACGAGCAATAACCATCACATAGAGTTTTGGCTGGTAGCCTGCTTTTACAAGCCAGACTTTTTTTGTGCTAAGCAAATTTTTGTGCTGAGCAGCTGCATAAAATCGGCCCCAGAATGTTTGAAATAGGATAAGTAAACAATCCAAAGCATGACATTTTGGGGGATTTTAAGACGCAGTGCCCTTTAACAGAAGAAATATTTCATGACAGTTGTTATCCATTTAGAATAAATGAATTTGAAAGAGGCTCGTCTTATCAAGTGACATTCAAACCGAGTATTAGGTGACTGTTTTCGCTTAAAGTAAGTGTTATTTGTGTATTCCTCACTTTTGCTACTTGCCTCACAAAATTCCTCTTCTGAAATAGGTATGTACTCTGATATACTCTCGTAAATTATACCATTTCGGAGACACTTTAGCGTGGGAAGTTTACCTTTGGGAGACGTGGAATTAGGGAGACATTTCAATGTCTCCCTAATGCCTCAGCTCCTAGGCTAGGTCGATTGCTTGTGGTCCAATTAGTAAAAATACCAACATTCGTGTGGGTAGGATAAGGTAAAATTGGGGTTAAGATTCTTAAAGTTGAAAAAAAAATTGCACAAGTCTATGGAGATGTCTCCCTAATCATATGTTTTTCGGTTAAATTATAATCAATGTTAGCACTTCAATAACTTTTTTCCCTTTGCAATACATAATACAAGAATGACAGTAGTAACACCATTAGTGTTAACTTATGTTAATTCTCGAAGTGTTATTGCAGCTAGGCAGTAGAGCTTGTTTTCAAGCGGAAATACTCAGTAAATTGTGGTCATTCACCGGAGTGATTTGCAGCATCCAAAATGTGGGATATTAATTACCCCTGAAAAACAGCTAAGGCGTAATATATGTACATGTACGTGCGTTAAAGGTAGAGTACATCATTTGTCATTTTGTGCATTTTTGTTTCGTTTGAAGCAACAACAGTGCTCAAATCTAAAGATGGGTGCTTAACAACTAACCTGATGAATTTTGGCTCAGTGACTGCTGTATAATTATGCAGAGCAAACAATATTCTAGGATCTCAATTTCAGTTCAAAAGTTGCCGAGTCCTGTTTTGAATAACGCCCTAAATTAGCGTCTGTGACACGTTTATTTTCAGCCGATTGCAGCTACGCGCTGTCACACATCGCGATGTCACTGAACCAACGAGTTGTAGCAACCACGCCCGCGTACGCGCGTGCGTCGTGTCAACGCTTGCGCGCACCAGTCGCGGAATTAAAAACGAACTACTAACGGAAACTTCCAAAAATACGTCTGTAGTCGCATCTTTGGAAATGACCTTCTTTTATTGTTTTCTTCAAAATGACACCATACCAGAAAGAATAATTTCACAGGTAGTTTAGTGCCATTGCTATCTTTAAACCAAGTAAGCTTTTCAACAATAATTTGGTCAGTTACTTTTTTGGAAAGCTACAAACGACGGACTCTACCTTTAAGGTTGTTTTTTTGCCACTTGCAAATTAGCTGCATGCATTTACCAGAATGCATCACTATCAGAGTTCGCTGTGTGTGTCAAGCAATAATTTTGTGTCAAGAAACTTTTGGTTGACACAAGCATTGCCTGTATAGGTTTTGGCAGTTGATGCTCGCACGACAAACACATTGTTAACACGTTAAAATGTCACATCGTCGTACTTGTAGGTTTAAATCAAATTCGTTTTTGATGGCCGGCTGAGAGGGCGAACAAAGTTCGAGATGTTATCAGATATTGGCCATTTGAAAGAGTCGTTCATTTTTCCTTCATTTTTTTTGACTTAAAATAGTGGGCCTGGCGTTGCGATGATTCGATCGAAGAAAAAATCCATAAGGATCGAAACATCAGGTCGTCCGTGATTTGTATATTTCAAATCAATCAATTTTGTCATGGTTTCCCATATCTTTATGTTGTAATTTTAAAGGGCCATGCAATGTATTTTTTAATGCAATCCTTGAAAATGCACCTTTGGTGTCCCATTTAACCTTATTTTAAATTTTCCATTTCAGGGTATTTTGGTACTTTTTGTTTTGTTTTCATGCTAATGCGAATTTCCATATTCATGAGCAAAAGTGTACTGTCATTTCAGGCAGAAACTTCTGTTTTACAGCTATTTTAGCACTAAAAGTTGCCAACATTTTGGATATTTTGCTGTCGTTAATTTTCTTTTCTGTTGCAATTTGTTATTTTGTCAGTACATGGCAGTAAGCCAATGCACAAACTTTTCTCACAATTTTTTTCAATGATCAAATTTTGGGGTTCACAATTTGAACAGAAAACCCGAAAACTGAACAATGTCTTCCTAGTTATCCTGAAATGAAATCACAGCAACAGCGCCCTCAGTTGTCCGGAACAGCATGGACAATTTTAAATGTTTAAAGAAGTGCACTTTTCAATAAACTTAACAAAAAAGTGGATGTGAAATAGTTTTTGTACATTTAAGTGTAGTAGAAAGTTGCACAAAATATGTTCATTAGAAAAATCCATTTCATGGATCTTTTAAGTCTATGATATAAACATGAAGCTTAAGCACATTTTCGCACTTTGTTCAAACAATTTCATACCTTAGCCATATAAAGGTTTGTGAAAGACAACTCAATTTCGTCGTCCGCAATTGCCGAACGTACGATAGATGAAGTAATTTCGTCATTTTGCAATCAATGTTATATAAATGTCATTAAAATTCGTCTCACGATTGTATATCTTCGGTCTTTTTCACGTTTTCATCTGTTCAATTCTACTTTAAACATATTTACTTTATTTGTTTTTGTCTGTTTAGTAGTTTCTTGTTTTAGGTCTATAACCTTAAATAAGCAGTTTATCACATGCAAAATTATATCGTTTTCAATACTTATTTGTATATCCATTTAGATCTTCGACAGTTTTATGCGTCAACAAGTGGAAGAAATAAGATCTATACACAGGCAAATGAAAATGTATTCCTTTCATTTCATGCAAGAAATGAGTAGGCCTATACTTATGAAAAGCAATATGTATTTAAATTTTCACATCTTTTAGAATACTTAGAGTAGGCCGGTAGAAGCTTGTCCACAAAGCTCTTTGCAGCCAGACCATCTGATGAATTTGATCGAAATATTCTTGAAATTGAATGAACAAAGACGAATTCAATCCTTACATTATGTAGATGATCATCAGGTGAGACGAATTCCATTAAAATCGGACGACATCGAATGGTCAAATGTTGAAATTGATTGACCATTGATCACTTGGAATGACAAATGACTAAATTTATTGTGGCATTTGCGCGTTCCAGTATTCTTGAGACGAAATTGAAGTTTACCGTTTATGAATTTGAATGAAAAAAAGGTTTAAAACGTGCGGCAAAACCTAAATTACGTCTTTTCGTTTCTTTATAAGAATACCATTTCGAGATCTGTAGCGGTAGGCCAAAACAACGACTGCGAAATTAACAATGTTGGAAGAAAGGTCAAAGAGCATGCTTTTTTTTAGATCCCCAACAGAAAGAAAGGCAAAAGATCTTAGAAGCCATGGTGAATTTGTCGCGTTCTGCGTTGTTGTTGTCTGTCATGAGTTGGAAGCCATTGCCCGATTGCAATCTCCAATTTCAACGGAGATTAGAAAACCTCTCTGACAGCTCTTCCTCGACCAAAAAAAGATAATGCCCAAAACCTGTGGATCTCGTTGGTTTCTGCTCCCTTAAAAGGTTCCGGCCAGATTTGACTCGGAGGCGATATTTTTTCCATACCACGCATTCGCTATGGGCGTATATCGAAGCACGTTCAGTTACAAGTCAGGTTCTCGGACTTTATTTCCCCTTGAAAAAAAATCCTCCAAACCGCAACAATGTGCAAAAGAAAAAAAGGAACAAATGACCAAATGACAGAAAAAAGTTTTGCAAAGAAAAAGGAAAGAAAGAAAACCAAACACACCCAGTGGGATTCGAACCAATGACGTACGGATGTACAGTCCAATGTAGTACCCACTAGACTACAGCAGTAATTCGACCATTGTTTTAAACGTTATTATTTCTTGTTTGACGCCCTCCACGCAATTATAATTGCGACTGTGGGGTTAGACTGGTTCCCTGTTCCTCCATTGTCCTACGGACTTATAGGGACAGGTAAAGTAAATCCCGAATGCATCAGGAGGTTGTCCTCATTTTTGTATGCAAAATTATATGTCGGATTCCCGCCCCTGAAATCAAAATCACAACGATAATGTTTGCGCGGAACCAGCTTATTGCAAAATGGCGATGTGGTGATGAGCTTCGATTTTCCTGATAAAGTTCATAAAGTGTCTCTGGCAACTATTAATATAGAGAGGGGCACTACTATTCAGTACTTGAAACCTATGCTGGTGATTTGTTGCCTTCGTAGAGACACTGGCAATTTTGCCTCTACTGGTAAGACTAAAAGTGGGATATCATTTCACCTTAGTTTCACCCTGTTTATTAATTGATCCAACAATCATTATGATTGGTTTCGTTACGCTCCAACTATAGCAACGGGACCGACTACAGTTGGACAGGCCCAACTACAGTTGGCAGTGATGGTCTGGAAGTCTATTTTTACTTCAATTCAGTCAGTGCTCCTGTACCGCAGTATTCTAACGACCCCGTTGGTTGGGTGGGAAGATGCCGTTATTCAAAAGGTGATGACACACATGAGAAGCGGTTAACTGGAAAGTAAATCCCCTGGTTGAAACCGGGAGGATGAAAAACACGTAAATGTAGATTGGAAGCTCATTTCTAAATTTCATTTTCGAGCCATTTTCCACATTTTTCAAACGGTTATTTTTTTGTTCATATATTTAGCACATAAGTTAACAAGTAAATGATCTTCATACATGTTTTCCATGCCTGCTTTCTGCATGTAGGACGAATATACATGAATTTGATTTTGATTTCGAATCTTTCGAAATCGATTTGAGGCGTCGCATGCTAGATGGAGAGTACTAGCTAGCTAGAGACGTTTGCGGCCACAATACGTGCAGTGACTTTAAAGAGCGGTAGTTCAGAGGGGAAAATAATATCCGTAAAAAATGGCATTATTAAACTTTAACAATTATTTATCAAGTATGGTTTGGTCATAAATAAAACTATCCTTGAAAATGGTGTAGCATGTATGTATGGGGCTGAACACCAAAAGAGCAAGGAAACTTAAATTCTCAATTCCTGTTAATGTACCCTAAAGGAAGCATTTTGTCGCACAAGTTATACCTTGGGAAAACACCGGACATTAAGGAGACATTTCAGTGTCTCCCAATGTCACAGCTCCTACATAAAGGTAAAATGTTGCCATCGCAAATAGGCTAGATCGATTGCTCATGGTCCTAAACGTAAATATACCATAATTCGTGGGGTAGGATAAGGGACATTAGAGTAATCAGGGGTCATTAAAGTTTGACAGATTGTGTGCACAACCCTATTGGAATGCCCCCTGAGGTGCCATTCCCCGTAGTATAATAACGATAAATATTATAAGTACACGCAAGATCTGCTGATACCTGAAACTCATTATTAAAACAATGGCATCTTAATATATCTTCATTTGTGTCTTCCCTTTTTCTGCACTGAAAGTCGTACGGAAAATATTTCTTTGTTCTCAGTTTTCAGTTTTAGGATCGATGCTTAAACACAATAAAAACAAAAACAAATTGGATTTCATCACCTTTTTAAAGGAGTTTTATCACCTAGTTGAACGAGGAAAAATTGACGGACGACCTCGTGGTAGTTAAATTCCGCGTCAGTCGATTCTCTACATTCTCCCTTAAATTGGTAGATAGACCTACGTGCCTAAAGTGACTTAGTTATGCACGAAACCGTAAGAGAACAAAACGGTATTAAGGCAATGAGGTATTACGAGTTTCATTTGCAGTTATTTATTCATGAACCTTTACACGGTAACGCATTTAATGAATGTTAATTCCCTAAAGGAAAATGAATGTGCAAAACAGAGGTACCGTATAATAAGAGAGCTTTGAATTCAACGATGCATAATTTGAACATTAATAACAAAATATATCAAAGGCCACCGTATTTTAAAAAATGGTATTCGTGTGCATTTTGATGTAGTTTGAGCTTAGGTTACTCAAGACTGCAATGTTCTATACAGGGTGAGTCAAAACGAAAGCGACCTAATGATAAATATTGTTTGTTTTTTTAAATAGGCTCACTCCATTTTATAAAAATATCCTATGGATAAATACCTGTGTTGACTCGTATAATTTTGAAAATGTCACGTCATTTGCATACTCTATTCCCAAGTCATGGCTATTTTAATAAAAAGATCCCAAAACTCACTGTTTACCAAATATGATCATTTTACCGTTCTACAAACTGATGAATACCCATAAAGTACAATGAAACATGGACGTTTTCCCACCTCCATGAATGAACGAAAACTTGCAAAAATCGCCATCAATATTTCGGGGGGGGGGGGAAGAGTTGAGTTGTTCCTCATATTCAAAACACTAAATCTGACAATAACAATAATGTTTCAGTCTTGGATCAAATGATTAAAATCCCATTTGTATTTAAATGCCTGCGTGTAATCTGTAATTCTCACTCAGTTCAATAGTTCCCAATGGCATTCCATTGACAGCCATAAAAATGGGTTCTTTTAGTAAAACATGCATAACTTCTGACAGCATGGTTCAATTTCAGTCTCTGTTTGTTTGGGGGGTTTTCAAAAAACTGGAAGAACATGTTTTTTTAAGACATACCTCATTGGTTCATCAAATTCAATTGCATTTTAAGAAGAAAAAAATTCAGGTCACTTTCTTTTTGACTCTACCTGTATACGGGTGTCGATTATTTGTGCCCAGAAATCCAGTAAATATGGATTGATATAAAACCAGCTTTTATTGGGTTGTTTATTAACTACGGATCAATTATAGGTTAACCTCTTTATAAACAGGTGAGCTAGTTACCACCCCCCCCCCCCTCCGAGATTGTTATTCTAGTCGTGATTTCCTTCAATTCCAGACCCTTATCCGCCGGGCATTAATCCTCGAAATGCAGAGCCTTTCTTGATCAATTGCGAATTACCCGCAATAGAAGGAAGAAACTGCTCTCATGGGGACTATGCGTGCCCATACATGCATTTTATTTCAATTAACCTATAAGTGTCATATTGCCTACGGTCGACAACCCGTAATATTTGTTTATCATATGGTAACTATACAGACACGGAGATTCATATTGGTTATTCATATTATTCATATTCAAAGAGGTTATGTTTTCATCGGCGCTGGTTTGATCGTTGGTTGGTTGGTTGGTTGGTTCGTCTGTTAACAATATAACTCAAAAAGTTATGAACGGATTTGCATGCCAATTTTTTAGGGGTGGTCTATCCTTGGTACAAGTACAAATCGATTAGATTTTGGAAGTGATCGGGATCTGGGTCTGGATGCAGGAATTATTTTAAGGGTTCTTCACCATTTATGCGAGTATTTCTTTTAGGTGTACTGACACAATGGCGGGGAATTGTTTAGCAGGGTGGAGGTTTGCGCTCTCTGAGTTCTTTTATATTTATTTATTTATGTTTTTGATGACGAGTGGAGGTATAGTCCAACTATGACAGTTGCTCATTCTTTAATATTAGTTATGAAATATAAGCATATATTGCCGAATATAGTTCTTAAACACACACACACACCGACGAAACAAATATGAAACGGGACCCGTTTTTAAGTCAGTATATAAAATATCGTGACTGTCTGAATACCATTTCAAACAAGACAAAGCCATCTCAGTAAAGCCGGTCCCAGAGTACACGACATTCTATTCAATCGATTCACAATGGCTATATTCACTGGGAGTCTTGTCGTGTATCGGGTGGACACAATGGACCGGAGTAAGTCCATTAAAGAGCTCATGCGATGTTATTTTTCTAATGCAATCCTTGAAAATGCACATTTTGTGTTCCATTTAACCTGATTTTCAATTTTCGTTTTGCCATTTTCAAGGGTATATTGGTGCCTTTTGAGTTTGTATGCTCATGCCAATTTCCATGCTCATGAGCAAAAGTGTGATATCAATTCAGGCAGAAACCTCAAGCTATTTCAAGGTCAAAAATTGACTATTAGATATTCGGCTCTTGTAAATGTTCTTTTCTTTGGGAATTCGTTGTTGTGTCAGTACATGGCAGTAAGCCAATGAGCAAACTTTTTGTTACCATTAACACATTTTTAGGTTCACCATTTGAACAGAAACCCCTAAAACTAAACAGTGTCTTCCTGAAATGACATCACAGCAACAGCGACCTCGGTTGTCTGGAATAGCATGGACATTTGTAAATGTTTTAAAATGGCACTAGGAAAATTTCATGTTTTGGATTGTTTACTTGTCCTTTCAAATATCTGATTGAAAGGAAACCAACCCAATGTCTAACCGTTCCCGAGAGAAGACGAAAAAAACCCTGGTTGTTTACATCGGACACGACGGAGTACGAATATGTTTTTCGTGTCGTTCTCACGGTGAACGATATACACGTTGTGTGTCTCGGGAACAGCGGTGACCAATCACCAATGCAAAAAATATGGTTTCTTCAACGTCTGCAAAAGGCGAGCACTTTACGAATAAAATCACAACTAGCACCCAAATAGCTCAACTTACCCCTAAATTTGTTCTCGCACGCATAATACAGGAATAACACAAAAACGCCTACTTTTAAAAGGATAGTTGTGTGGATGTCTTATATCCTACTTTTAAATATTCTTTCCGATTAAAATCATCTCGTCCAAAGCGCGTTTAGTAACCCAATTGGGCTGTTGCAGGACCCAATGTCCCTTTAAGAAGTGCACCATACAATTAACTTAAAAGGGATGTCAAATAGTTTCCATACATTTTAGCGGAATAAAAAGTTGCACAAACTGTCACTGAAAAAAAATCATCTCATGGACCATATGACTATATGTTGGCCCTCTGGGACCAGCACTGATTTACCTAAGATCGATAGACCTGCGACTTGTGTTGTTCCGTGCATATACTGTGTCGAATCATAGTATTTAAAGCTGTATTCCCAGTTTATAGCCTGTTTTGTAGATAAAGTATAACACGGAATGAACACATGCACTTTGGCCGACGAATGGGGCAATATTTCAAACCCAATAATGCGTAAAGCTCCCATCAATCACAGTGCATAATAGACTGGTTCTTCATTAATCTAGTGTTTACTAGATCTTTTAGCAGAAAATGAAGCAATCTACGTGGTATTCTTATACAAATATTTATTTGTAGGCCTCAATGGAATACAGCCTTTGCGATTTTCGTTTGTTTTTGTGTGCATTTCAAGCAGGCTTAAAATAGTAAACCTCGATATTTTGTATATACCAATATTGCATGATGTGCATTCACCTTATATCCTATTAGTTTTCTTTTAGGTTAGTGCGCTTTACCTACATGTTTGTTTACATCCTAATACGTAGATAATCGTAGTGCACATTAGTGAAATCATTGAGGAAAACTAGATCTATCATATATAAATGATCCGATCATTGGTGAATGATTATTAATTCTAAGCATCATTTAAGTCGAATCTAAAAAGAAAAAAATTAAGGCGGCCTGACGTTCCGATCTTACCAAGATCTTCTTCAAAGGTGTTCTATGAACACAAAACTTTAAGCAGGTGAAGCAGTGTTTGCTATAAAATATTAACCCCCAAATCCATCCATTTCAAACAATTACAGCAAGAGCAAATGATGTATATTACCGTTAAGTCTTGTTCATTGATGTCACTGCCCTTTAATCCAATCATGCGTTCACCCTCCTCCACTTTAATGGATTCCTATGATGTACTCAAGTAAATCTTAAGACATCCGCAGCGCGTGGTGAAGTGAGCAGCGCTTTTGTACGTGCATAACAGGCGCGGCACTGGTTTGAGCAAAATCAATAACGCCAATACCAGACGCTGATTGCAATGTCACGTACGAATGCCAAATACATGTACACACCATTGGGCATATGTATCTACACGCGCTGCCTTTCAGGGCAACATCTACGGGCCAAGTCATCTTAATCAATGGGTACATGGGGGGGGAGGCTCTTTGGCCTCCTATGAACCTAACCATTTGTCTTTTCACTCATACATATTATAGGATGCATTCACGGGTAAATACCGTGGCATGTCATTGCTCCGTGTTTAAAAGCACTTCAATTTTTACCCAACGTTTTATAAAATATAAGTTTCTTGTCTTCGAATTGTTTGAGCGTGATTATGGTCTTTGATGACGTCGTTTCATGTTTTTTCGACTCCATCATTCCGGTAACGCGTATCGATCTCACACATTACTTTATTGTCAAAGAACGATTTGTAAGTTTTGGACATCAAAGTGAATTATCAATTTAATAACTTCATTTTAATAACTTCGTGAACCCAACCCAGATTAATGGCAATTGTATCCTTGTGGAGTCATTTCTTTGTTCTCGTGTTCTAAGGTTTTCGACTTTGAAAGTGTAGTTTCAAAATGCTCCTTTTTTAACCAGAATTAATTTCCTGGGCTGAAAGTTTTTGAGTAAAATCCATATATCTATTTCCTGATAACCTTGTGGGGACGTATTTATCTATAGAAATTGCCCTGTGGAGACGTAAACAATCTTTTGTTCCCTATTATATGCACATGTCTCCATAGGGCACCGTGTACCAGATTTCTATTAGTGTCGCAGTTCATATACGAACAAAAGGTCGTTCTTTTATAGGATTCGTGCAGACTAGACCCTGTTACTCGTTTACATAATTGGATCTTGTGGTCACGTGATACCAACTTCCAGCAAAATGTACTCATCTGCACTGCATGTGTATGACTTGAAATGTGAGTAGTTTAAAATGTGTGACATCAACTGTTTAACGAAGGCAAAATAACATTGCAGAAGATGATTCAGTGCTAGCGTTTGCCTGTCGGTTGCCCGTCGATATGAGGTCACAGATAACAATGTCAACACTTAGCCATTGAGGTCAACACTTAGTCATTGAGGTTACCGTTTTCGTAAAGTATTCGAGATCAAAATTCTCCCAGTTCCATCGTGGGCAAACCTCAAATTTGTCCTCAATCTAAAAATGATTTTAACACTCAAATTCAGAGTGCAAATTTGTTAAGAAAAAAATAAGACATGCAATGTCATTTTATATCAGTGACTGACCATCTTCAATATTTCTGAGGCTCAGAGTTCCATATCGCCAATTGCGCTCCATTTCCCGTGAAATGATATCTCCAGCTCATCACATCGACGACAATTGTCTCTGCACGTCGTTTTGTCTTCTCAATTCTTAAGCCTGCAAGCATTCGTCAGATACAGCACAGTCGTAAAGAAAATGCCTCCGGAAATGGGCGATTCTATATCCGTAAGACAGGACCTGACCGTAAAAAAACAGAGATTTTTTCTCTCCAAGATTCATAATCTAAAGCAGTAATGTAACATTTCAACGCCTGATAGTAAAGACAGTGTGCATATGTGTAAAGATATCGTATTGCAATTAACAAACTGTCAAGCAATGGCGGTGCCAGTTTTAAAGGCGTTAATGATGCAGACTGCCCGGCCACACTGTCCATGTTTGGTATAACGCCATACACGACTGTATGATATTAAAATTGCACGCTAGATCCATTACGGATCGAAATAAAATCTGTTGACAGACGTTTTGGTAATGTTCTGAAAACAACTTTTTTAGTTATTTATAGGCATATATAAGTCCTAATCCGAATACAAGCCGAGCTAAGTTCACTCAATTTGTGGTCCAAGTTCAGTTGCTGCGCGTCCAATAACTTTAGTTACTACTTGACTGTTGCAGGCATTTTGTGCGCAATATCTGTTATAAAAGCCTAAAATATTGAAGGAAGTTTTGACCAAATCCCTGTGCCACTATAACACTGAAGTTTGCATGTTTGTGACTTTTTGTGCTCTCGCTAATATTCGACTTTTTATGTGTAAGCTTACTATTGACCCTTAACTCGAATACAGTAACGCAAATTTGTATACATGCAATCATAAATACAACGTATGCCAAAAAGTGCAACATTCAGAAAATAATCAAAACTGTTTAACGCTTTTTCATTCAATGCAATAATATATGACATTAAAGCCTGACTATTTCTTAATCCACTCCTTTTTACCCCATTCCATTTGGGTCTCTGGATCCAGAAATACAATCAATTAAGTGAAAGGTGTATATTTTATTTGGGCCACTCTCACCTGGACATGAATCTGGGTTAAGTTGGTGACGTTAAGTTGGTGATGATAGTGGACCAAGTAAAATTTACACCCTTTCAGTTATTTGATTGTATATCTGGATCCAGGGACCCAAATGGAATAGGGTAAAAAGTAGTGGATTGAGAAATAGTCAGGCTTTAATTTGATATATAATTTTATTGAAAACAAAATTCAAGAGCTTTCGTTATTAGTTTTCTGAATGTTGCACTTTTTTGGCACATTCTGTGTAGACAGCGCATAATAATTTATGTGCCTTTCCGGTGACCTCACAGTGCGCTTTTAACTGGAACTTTATACCATATAATATAATATAATAGGTCAGCGACGAGAGTCGAATAATGTATGTCAGCGATTTATTTCACGATTGATATTGATAGCTTTAAGCCATTTATAAAATACATTATTTCCCTTTGGAAACTTAATATACGTTGGGTCTGGCCTCGAGCAAAGAGCTGACATGATCTGCATACCCTAGCACGCATCACAAACAACATGCATGGAGAAGCTTACTAATGATCACAGTGCACATTAAGCTCATAGTACAGTCTCCGTAACATTGATTGTAGTTAATGAGGATAAGTTACTGTGTTTCATATTTAGGTTTGTACTTAACCTAAAGGGCCCATGCAATGTAATTATTAAAATGCAATCCTTGAAGATGCACCTTTATGTCCAATTTAACCTTATTTTCAATGTTCATTTTGCCATTTCCAAGGATATTTGGGTGCCTTATAGGTTTTTATTCTGAAGTTAATTTCCATATTCATGAGCAAAAGTGTGATGTCATTTCAGGCAGAAACTTCAATGTTACGTCTATTTGAGCACCAAACGTTGGCAGAATTTTGGATATTTTGCTGTCGTAAATTTTCTGTTCTTTGGTGATTCGTTATTGTGTTAGTACTTTGCAGTAAGCCAATGACCAAACTTCTCTCGCAATTGTATTCAATGAGCAAAATTTTTGGGTTCACAAGTTGAGCAGAAAACCCCTAAACTGAACAGTGTCTTCCGGCAATGACATCACGGCAACAGCGCCCTCAGTTGTTCGAAAAAGCGTGGATTTTTTTTTTTTTAATGTTTTACAGAAGTGCACTTTTCAATAAAAGTTAGTACTTTGAAATACTGACTCACTGTTGGTAGTACTGCGCATGCCTACGTGAGGATTGTGAACGTCCAACCAATAAAACGGTAAAAGGCACTGGACTTCATGTGCCAAAATTTCATGTGACACTGGATAAGCGTTGAATACAATTTCACAGCGCAGCTTAAAACAAACACTAACTTAGCACGAAAAAAAGTCTGACTTATAAAAGCAGGTTATCAGCCAAAACTCCATATGATTTTCATGCTAAGCAAACAACAGGTAAATACTAATCACGAGCAATATACATCACGTGGAGTTTTCGCTGGTAACCTGCTTTTATAAGCCAGACTATTTTGTGCTAAGCATTTTTTTTGTGCTTAGCAGCGCCGTGAAATCGGCCCCAGCAGCCAGCCATGTCTTTATCATCCGTTTAAGATCGGCCACGTGACGGGCTCTCGACCAATGGGAATGGGTAAACCGTCTTAGTTATTTATGAATATAGAATATAAGTTGTGTGTTCTGGGACCATCTTTACTGAGCTTGCGTAGTCGGGGTTTTTTTTCGAGAGAGAAGCGTCAACAATGTAAAGTTCACGCACTGTAAGGTGTGATCCCTCTTGGGTGTTTCGTTTCGGGTAGACTGCCCTACGAGTGGGCTCCCGATGTCTGCGTCTGAGTGAGAGTCAATTATCTCCCTGTTAAATAAATAATCAGGGTTATCTCACTATTGGCTACAATCACGTCTGCATACCAAGCGTCAAATCGTGTCAAATTCACGCCGTGGACAATTCATTAACATGATAAGACACCTTCACTGCAATGAGCATGTTCAGATCATGTGCTAGGCTGCCCTCCCCTTGGGAGAACATTCTATACCGAAGCGTGTTGAATGCGTTGTTATCGACATCGGGGTATGGATAAAACAGGGTATACCATAACGAAGGATTTAATCAATCGACGACTCAAACAACGCCACTTTTTACTTATTGGCTGGATTTAAAGAGAACTTCTCTCAGTGTAAGGTATGACGCATGAAGTTCCATGCACATTGGTTTACCTTTTTAATATTTCGCAATTTTTAAATGGAATGGACTTCTGGATTTCATTTGTGGCCGCAAAGAATGCATGAACCCTGTTTTTTTTGTCGAAATTTAGTATCTATATAATCGTCTGATATCATAATTTAAGTAATAGGCCTACATGTAGGCCTAATTAGAAGAATTGCAGACATCGGCCTCTCTGATGAGTGGGCCGCACGATGCTATAACTTATGTTCTTGCATTGAACCCATAACCTGGAGAGACAATAAGACATATTTTCCCCAGTGAAACTAACGCCTATACATGTGGGAAATTCGCCAGGAACAATCAACAACATCCCACTCAGAGATAGATATACAAATGTGTCTGCAAAATTTGACTAGTACGAATTGAAAAACACCCACAGCGTATAAAAGGCGCTTGCAGTTATCCTCCTGTGTCAGATCCTTACAGTTTCGAGTGGGTAAAGCTTCTGTCGGCACGACGCGGGACACAAGACACTTTTTCCAAAAAAAATATCAGTAACTCCCGAGGCAAAAATATGAGTCCTGTTTTTCTCTAGAATATAACCGATGTCATTAAGAGCGTGGCTCGGCTAGAGCAGGCTGCTGTTATTAGATTGGCAGGATCGGTGACCAGGTTTTTCTAGTTGATCAGATGCGAGTTCCCTGCATCCTCCGAGACCAACTGTATCACGAATTACTTGCAGCTCCGACTGTGGAACAAAAATGCATCACAATAGCGCTCAAAGGGGAAATCTGCTCTTATTTCAGCACGAGGCAGAGATGAAAATGAATCCATCGGCTAGCGGTATTTTCGCGCTCTTGGCTTCCGGGAAAACTGCACTATCTACCCTTTATTGGTATCGGTAAACAACCCGCTGGGGTATCCGTTATGGGCGGGGGAAAAGTGATTTAGAGCGCCGTGCATGCTATAGCTGCAGAGCCTTTATTGGTCGACCAGCAATCGCTATAAATTTTCGGAGACGAAGAAGTCCAATTAAAAAGTAGTGTGTCGGTGAGCTAGGCAGTATTGTCTGTGACCTAAAAGCAGATTCGTCATTCGTTGCAATACTTGCGGGCGTTCTGTGAGGCAAATTATAAATCACTACAATAAATTTCTTTTAACGCTGCAGTGTTTGACTTTCACGACAGGGAATTGACAGAAACAGCCCTTATATTTGAAGATTGAAATGGCGACGCCTCGGCACCCCGTAAAACAATCTTTTTCAAAATAGTCGTGCTGTGAACATCAACCGTCACAGCTGCGGCCAAATATTTGTGGCGTCCTGAATGTTGACAAAAGTAAAGGGGTGTCTCCTTGCTTTTCTTAAAGTAAAATTCACCTCATGGAACCTTTCACTATACATCAGTCAATCTTATATGTGTATCGAATATTTCATTTGTTGCCATGCCGGCAAATATAAGCATTGAGAATTTGAAATTTAGAATTCATTATGGCTGAAGTATGCTATTTATACTGATAATACACTTTATTCACGAGTCGGCCATATTAAATTAAAAGCAAGGTTATTCTTCATTTTTGGATCTTGCGAGTAGAAATGAAAGCAACGAAATAACGTTATTTACACATTTAAATCAGTCTGCTCTGATGAATAAGTTTTAGAAATTGATTGTTTTACAACACATATGGAAATTGAGTATTGAAATGCACGCTAATCATTAAATTGTCTGGCACCATCTCCATCCCATTCAACAGCATACATTTCATAAAATAGTTTCTGCGAACACGATCGAAAATGGTTTCTGGTGAATAAGGTCTATGCTTTAAAACGCCACGCCGCAGTTTGGTTACCTTTCGATCCGCTATTTCGCATACTATGAATGCAAAGAAGGGAACTAAGATATATAATCTGCTAGTTATTGCTTATCTTGTTGATTAACAGACTCTTTCTAAAGTGCCCTTCTTCTAGCTTAATTGGAAATGCAGGAATTTCCTACCGACGGAACAGCCTTGCCAGGTGCTCTGTGGGTTCTTAGAAAAGATTTACATATCGCATTGCATTATCCAGCACTATGAGTTCAGTTTAAACAGATTGAAATTCAAATAAGCATCGTACGTTCTGAACGGAGGATGTGTTCCCCTGTTTCGTTTTTATCGGGAACGGATTTGCCTCGCCTCCATAGGCCTTCCACTATGGTATGCCAGACGTCGGTTTATTACGTTAAGATGGACACAAGAGGGCGCTTTACCCTTCGCTCCCTACTTACGCCGGGAAAAGGAGTAATGTTCTATTACATAATCTTAATTTCAATGCGTCAAACGTGGCCGAAAAAAAATAAAAATATTAGCCTTTAAAAATGATTCCAAGAAATGACTCCGTTTAGGGGCCAGACACGTACTAAATTTAAAGTTTGGAATAAAAGTTGTCTTGACGACAATCGTGTTTCAGTAAAATAATACAAGAAATTGTTGACAGCAAATTAAAACCCAATTAGGTATTTAATACTAAGGGAATAAATACGTGCTTGGCCGGTTTTAAACAAGTACGTTTAAAACCGGATAGGGGCCTGACTGCGGATAATGACCCGAGCCGAAGCACCTTTCGGTCAAAAAGTCAAAACAAGTAAAAAAAATATATTATAAGTTTCCAACGATTTTGTTGAACAATTTTACTTATTGTTTTGTGCCACACCCCTCTGGCCACGTCTATGGCATGTGCCTCGCAGGCGTAGTGCTAAAAATCTCCTTATATGGACATTGGCGCGCTCGCGGCGCTTACTGTGCGATGTTGCGCAGAGCGCAGCAGGCTCTCGACCAATAGGAATTGGTAAACTGTCTCATGTATGCATGAAATGAAATACATTTTTTTTTAATGCAGGTAATAAAAAGCGCCGTATTTTTAAGCTGATGATAGCGGACTTTGTTACCAAAAGTCATCGCTCTCTGAACGGAAATCCAAATTAATGAAAGTCTATCATGATAATCGAATCACTACAACATTTCGATCAAGATCTTAAAAAAACACCTGTCGGGATTAAATGAAATGAATAACATGATATCCAGGTGACTCCTACGTACGTTGGCTGTTAAAAAAACAATGGTACTTTTTACTCATCACATATTTAGTTATGATTGTATTGGAAGCTGTTTACGATTATTATGAAAAGTAGGGTCGTCAAAACTCTGCTGATATCACGAATTAATATTTTAGGATAGTTATGTTCTCCGATTTTATCGCTTGATAGGGTTCATGCTATGAATTTTTCTCAGGAACACATTTTGTGCAACTTTCTACTCCTCTTTAATGTTTGAAAACTATTTGACATTTTACTGAAAAGTTCACTTCTTTACATTGGAAAATTTCCATGCTTTTCCGGACAACTAATGGCGCCGATGCTGTGATGTCATTTCAAGGAGCCATTGTTCAGTGTAGGGATTTTCTGTTCAAATTGTGAACCCAAAATTTGCTCATTCGTGAAATATTGGTGAGAAAAGTTTGCTCACTAGCTTACTGTCATGTGCTGACACAACAACAAATCACCAAAGAAAAGAAAATTTACAACACCAAAATTTCCAAAATTCTAGCAAATTTTGTGCTGAAATAGCTGTAAGTTGAGGTTTCTGCCCGAAATGACATCACAGTTTTGCTCATGAATATGGAAATTCGCATTAGCATACAAATAAAAAGGGCACTAAAATACCCTTGAAAATGGCAAAACGAAAATTGCATTGCAATGATTGCATTAAAACAATTGCTAGCATGGGCCCATGTAACTCAAGGTTAAAGCTCTTTCAACACAAACATTTGCCAGAATTTTTGATGTTTTGCTGTCGTAATGTTTCTTTTCCATGGTGATTCTTGTTGTTGTTTCAGTTCATGACAGTAGACCAAAGTTTTCTCACAAGATGTTTTCAATGAGAACATTTTGGGTTTACAGTTTGAACAGAAAAGCCCTCAACTGAACAGTCTCCCTAAAATGACATCACAGCAACAGCGCCCTCGTTTTGTCCGGAAAAGCATGGACAATTTTAAATGTTTCAAGAAGTGCACTTCTTAAGTAAAGATAAACCAAAAAGGGATGTCAAGTTGTTCCACACATTTAAGAGGAGTAGAAAGTTGCACAAAATATCAGTCTTGGGCCCTTTAATTTGGATATGAAAGCCAGTCAGTGGGCAAATGTTATCCACAACATTTGGACAATGAGCTACTTTTTAGTTTTAGTGTTTCTTAAACAGAACAAGTACTAGAGTATAGTGAGTGCCTGGAGTGATATAACAAGAACAGCGCCCTCGGCTGTCAAGCAATAGCAGTGACTTTTTTTCGAGAAAAAAAAACACTTTTAGAATACACCCACCCCTGAAAAAGTTCATGTCAATACTGTCCAACAGAACAGATACTTGCACAGAACATGCTTTGGCGTCAAATTCATCGCATGAACCCTTTAAAACAATCCGTGCACATCCGATCCACATACAATTAAACGTAACACTGAACGTATACTCTGTGCAGATTACTTTTCTATGAGTAACAAATTGGCGATTGAGTTGCCATCCACTGTAACTTTATGAAGGTCTTCGTATCCTCCTGTGTATATACGGAGTTTACGCGATTGACTACCGTTTGGTATTATTCCCATAGAGTTCTGTACAAATGCGATGCGCTGGGCATCCGAGTCCCAGATTGTCTGATGATACAGAATACGGTAAGTCAACACCATTTAATCACAAGTCCGCATCAATCAGCCTTCACTATATGGCACAGGCTTGAAACACTAGAAGCACATTTTATGCACACAGATGCCATTAACAGTAAGGTCGAGCATCAGAGCATCATTGTTGTTAACATGGGTCCTGTCAGATGAGACTCTACTCATCAGCTGTAGGGGTAATTAGCGTTGTTAAGGCCATCAATAAGAGGTGGCAGGTCCCGTGTTATCTTCTCGTAAAGTCTTGTTCGCCTGTAACGCAGCCAGTCCATGCAGCGCAAGTGCAGTCGAGCCGCCGCCTTAGTGTGCGGATTTTATTCAAATACGGTTCTGGCAAGACAACAGAGGGCGTCCTGTCCGTAAACGTACACATTCATGCATGTCCGCGGCTTTGGGGAAATAATACAGAAGAAATGGAAAGGCTAGACATTGGATTGGGCAGTGGATACTGGGATACTCTGATGAATTCACGCTCTGATTGGTTGGATTTTGCGTGACCAGTGATCTGCGAGTCATCATGGTCATGACTCTGCAAGGTTTGAAACGGCCGTTAAGACTGATTCATTACTCTTTTATTCCAGTTTAGAGATGGGCTTTTTTTTCTCGTTGAAAAGCGTAATAATGTAGGAAATTCTGTAAAACCTATCTGTGTCGTAAATTTACAATTCCCGTCACTTGCTCAGGCTCCGTTTTGGATCACGAACGGTTGGATTGCATTATGCGACGCTCAAAATTTTGTCCACATGGTCCGCAATGAAATATAATTCACATCCGGTATAGAACGTGTGCATTTCTATGGGAAGTTTTCGGATAGAATTCGCGCACATTGTCTAACTGCGGTCTTGAACAGCTTCAGCCAGATGCTTTATACATAGGTCATAGGCTACTTCCTTCACAAGATTCTGTGAAGCTCATCAGAGTATCCCAGCGTCCTGTTTGCAGGGCGGGGGGTACGAGCGAACAGCAGCCGTCACTGTAGAAGTTAATATCTTTTGTCCAAAGAGGGCGATAGAATTTCTCGAAGTGAGTGCGCTGCAGTAGGATTTGTTCGCTCCGCCCCAGCGCACTATCCATTTGTGACCTCTATTTTTTTGTCTTTAGAAGGAGCATTGTATATGGGGTGATGGAAGAGGGCTGAACACGTGAACCCCCCCCCCCCCCCCCCCCCCTTCAGATAGGTTTTCGATGCCTGTGTCATCGCTGTAGTTTGGGCCGTTTTTGTTTACCCACTGACTCGGAGTCAACCTCATTGAACCAATTTTCTCTAAGCCCCGCCCCATGGTGTTCTGACCAATCACAGCCATGATTCATAATGTCTGACATGCGTGCACAAGAGTCCAGCGTATCGAGAGCGCGTATGACACGCGTGGTTGGAACAACATGCAGTGTGGATTGGATGTGAGCGCTAGTTAGTTGATCACGTGCCCAGTGGGCGGGGTGGGGGATTACCGGATCGGTGTACCGTGAGTGCTTTGCGATCTATGGTTCCTTCGCAAGATTTCGTGAAACGGATTTGATTAGCAATCGCCAGGCCGGCTAAGCGCCGTCGATTTAGCCGGTGGATACGAGCCAAGAGCGATGTGCTAATCCTGGCTTTCATTTCGGCACATGAGGGCGCTATAGTTCTTCATCGAATGGAACGTGTAATGGTTCCAGACCAGTAAATATTCTGCCTTAGGTCTTCGTATCCTCCTGTGTCCACAGTTCTTCATCGAATGGAACGTGTAATGGTTCCAGACCAGAAAATATTCTGCCTTAGACCATGGAGGAATAAGAACCTCAGTGGTAATTGTGGACACTTCCCAAAATTATCAAAAATACTCACAACTCTCCAAGCTATTTGAGACACACATCAAATTAAAAGCTTATTCCATCATCTTTCATTTTCCGTTCAATTTTTTTGGGGGGTTAAACAATGACATTTGGGGGAAAATTAGGTTAATCAACTGAAACAGTCCTGAAGCCCATCGCCATTTTGAAAATGGACGCCTACGCTCCATTGCAAAATAGAGCCATTTAGGGTCTAATTTCATCCAAATTTCACAGCAATACGAGTTTGCAGTCCTCTGCACAGCTTCCACCCTTCTTTTCTACCGCCTTTATTTTTTTACATTTCCTCAAGTTCAAGGCCCTCAAAATGCTCTAATACCTCAGAATTTGAGGGCATGCAAATCGTGATTCGGCCGGCGTACAGGCAATTTGGGGCTTATTTAGCCTGTACCCATATGGTTTAGGAAGAGTCTTAATGACATTAAGCTGATGAGATGTTGCCGAGTATCGTCACTTAGCGGTAACATACCGAAGTCATGTGCCTTAATGTATGTCCCTCGGGCTACGGTAGCCCGTCTGTACAGACGCCAGTAATCAAGGCATCCGTGGAACGTGTACGTGTCATTGACACCATGATGACACGTACTTTTACAGTGTCGTGCACGTAATAGCCATCCAGACTGTGCAGAATCAGATTTTGTTTTATTTCCCTTAGGACAATCTTCGTGGTTTCCTAATGTTAAGGCCGTAAAATCGCGTTAGCGTTTTTGGCAATTAATATTGTGCGCCGCACAAGTTTCCAAAGTACCATTCACAGAACTGTCGGCTATTTTAGATGTCCTCGTGTCTTACGTAAGGCTTGATTCATTTGCTTATTTCCCAACGGCATGAGGTTCTACAAAGTATATAGAAAAATCGTTTTGCCCTTCTTCAAAAAAATAATGTATTCTTGTACCACATCTTCCTAAAACAGATTTTAGGAACCAAGAATTGCCGTTTGTAAAGTAACTAGTTGCAGAAAATAAAGTTAAATGGACAACTAATATCGAGGATCCTTATTTTCGAGAGCCATATTTTTTTACAGAAACTCAAACTTTTGAAGGCCTTCAATTCAAAACTTCCTGTAATCATAGTCAATAAAAAAAAATCTTCCAGTTTTGACCATCAGACTCAATTTCACAGCCCTCAAATTTAAACTATTCCTTGAGAAATAAAATGTACATCTTTTATGTCAACGAATATAGAGCCTGAAAGTACGCCATTTATCTTTGAGCTAGCGCTTCCGGACCCCTCCGCGACCCTTCTATGGGCATTTTACACGGGCTTGCTCTTTCTTTTGTTGTAATATTTGACACAATGATTTCTAACCGTAATCATCCCCGAGAAACATTCATGTAGGAATTTTATCTTGGCATTGCGCAAGAAAATAAATGGTGAGAAATCAGTTGGAGATGGGTAAAAACGATTTTCGTACCTATGTCTCCTTGTTCGATCACGTTTGTTTTCAAATCGCGTACTTGAGGGAGGATAACGACGCGAAGATCTACCTACTTACATCCAAAGGATTCTAGATTGCATCGGGCTTGCTTGAATACAGTTCTTATCAACGGTCATTTCAGATTGGTTTGTAAATGAGAATTAGTCCTTCAAGTTTATTCCAAAATTTGTGTGTCCCAAAAGACACCTTAGTCTCCTGTTTATGTTTCAGTTTTTAACCCAATGACGGCCTCAAAGTTATTTCATACATTTTCATCTTTGAACGAGTGCCCCGAGTTCCTCCTAGTCCACAGGTATTTTAGATTTTCGGAAGTGAGAGGTCAATTTTTGGCACGATATTTCTCTTTCACGTCAGGCGATATTTCAGTTTGAACAAAGGTCTTTTCCGAATGTGATTTTCTTAAGAAATCAAAGTACCAAAAATAATTTTTTAAAACTCTGACTTTTACACGCTAATTTTCCTATTCGTGGGGTCCGAAAGCGCGCCACCAGGGGTCAACTTTCAGGCTCTATTCCGCAGTCGCGTAGACAAAAGCAACCAGCCGTAGTCGTTAATAGCGCCCCCAACCAGACCGTTTATGCTATCTCCTTCTTATCCTTACGTTCTGACGACTCCATTCCGATGTATTAAATAAAAGGGCACCGGAGGTCATTGTCCGAGTAAAATCCTTGTTTATAGATTTGGATTGTCTGCTAGTCCTATTTATTTGGAGGCTTTGACGAAAATCAGACTGATTAGCAAGCGTTTTGTAGAAGACGTCATTGTAGACGTAAACCAGCTGTCCTGCGTTCTCTCCGGCGAACAAATACCAGCACGATGAAATATTGCCTGAGTGTTTCTCGTTGACTGCAGAGCTGTTTGAAGATATTTCGATGGATACAGTTTAAATTGTGCAGACAAGCTGTCACAATATTACGGTGGACAAGCGTGGCGATTAATATTGTAACGCTGTAAATTGTAACAGAAAGTTACGTGTAATGTGACAATATCTGATACTTTTGGTAATAGGTAGATCGTCATGATTTTTAGTGTAAAATAAACTGGATGATGATATGGTGGCCCTGAAGGGACATCTGAACCTGCACTAATTATCGCTCACATGTAGGATGATGTGACGTTGGCACAAATGAGTAATCATGATCACGATTGTACTAGTCCCTCGGCGAGGGCCTTTTATCCGCGTCCAGGCTCCTAGCCGGTTTTAATCGTACTTGTTTAATACCCGCCAAGCACATATTTATTCCCATTCATAAATACCTTTCGGTCAAAAATCGAAACAAGCCAAAAATTCACAAATTTCCAACGATTTTGTTCGACAATTTTACTTCATGCGTTGCGAAACACCCCTCTGACCATGTCTATGGTATGTGCCTCGCGCGCGTAGTGCCGAAAATCTCCGTATATGGAAAATAGCACGTATTGCGCAACGTGGCGCAGAACGCAGCGGTGTTTTACCGGCGGTTAAAACCACCCACGTGCCGGGCTCTCTCCCAATGCAAATGGGTATACTGTCTTCGGCATTTATGAATTGTGTTTAAACATAGTTTACCAAGCTGTATTGACTACATTTCAGTCGCTCCAACATATTTGTTTACTAACCCCAGTTGTTTGAGGAGGTAACCAGTAATATATCAATAAAGCTCTAGACATGAGTCAAATACAATTGACATGTTTCGGTCTTATTGATTTTGTAAAGGACCGCAGGAATGTGACCTCAATACCCGTATCAAAGATTGACAGCATTAAAGGTAAATGCCACACCTCAACAATTACGACCAAAAAAAAATGGTCTCAGTATGTATGCTCACCACCCGTGGCGGATATTGACGTTTGGAGGTCAGCAGATGGAGAAATGAACTGAATACAGTTGGATTAAGGGATTTACGCACTGATAACGTCGGAAACCGTTGTGTGGGGAATTAGTGTGTGTCATGTTATGCGTCTGGAATGGTGATCTTCTAGTTGATTTACTTTGGTTCATGGAAGGTCGACTCAAGAGGAATTAACGGTTTATTCTAAAGTAGGTGGTTGTTTGTCGTCACTGTGGTTTTACAGACGTCGATGTGTACGGACGTCAGTGTGTAGACTGAGACATACATTCGTCATATTATCCATAAATTACAATTGTTTGATTGTAAGCACATAACATGGCCTAACTGTAAAAAAAAAAACCACATATTTATAACCACTTATGAACCACGTGAAAACAAATCATGGGATACCGAGCAAAAAATCGTTAAAAAACATAAACCAGTACAAAACACGCCAAAAAAATCTAAACAGCAAAACAACCAATCAGACCTAAAAACAAAAAAGAAGAGCTTCTGTGACCTTTAATTACTATACGTATGTATAACATGAAGTATCCAAGTTATTAAATCAAACAATATTCAACAGTATACAATGTGCAATATTGATTTTTTTATAGTTCCACTTGGCTATAAACTCTATACTTTGACCTTCCTCCGATAGTCGACACCTATGTACGAGGGTAGTCAATATAACTAAATAAACAATCATAGGCAGATTTCAAAATATACCAGCTTGAAAATCTTCCAAAACAAGCATGCCCGACTATAAATACAAAGTAAACCTGAACATTCACGCTTTCACTGTACGCCCACGGAGGCCCCCATCAATGGCGAAGTTGAGCATTGAATGCAAGCTGTTGTTCTGATATTGCTTTGTACAATAGCTGGCACAAACGCTTTCGCCATTAATAGGGGGCCTCCCTGGATGTAAATTAATTGATAGCGTCCTCTGATTGCTCTATGCATGGTCAATGACGCAAATTTTCCAGTAATGTTTCTGGCGAGCTGCCACAAGTGATGTCGACTTCGGAAGTTTTCGTTAGTGAACGCCGGGGAACGGAAACAGTACTAGATTACGGGGTTGCGGGTGTCTTGAAAAATGACATACTTTGCTGAAGCTGTATTACGAATACGGGACCTACTATGGGGAGAATGCCAACAGCCAACAACAGGTGAAGGTCACTCCTCGCCCGGTGTACTTGACCCAGTTTGCTGGCCAAGTTCGATGTGTCATCACAATAGTTACACTAGATTCTGTTGTCACTTTGAGCATGGGAACATTCTGTGCGGTTAGTGGTGGGGAACTGACTTATTAAGTATGGGCCTCTGTTATACCCCACGGTACAGTTTTCAGGAGAGCCGGATCTTTTTTGTATCTGATGTCACCAACACAATTTTTTGAACGTGTAAACTAAGTGTCAAATCTTAGAATTCAGGGTGCACGGAAAACTGTATTTTCCACCATTTAACCGGACGGTTTATATATAGGAGAAAGTACACATGCTATAGGTTCATAGCGTTATTATAAGTAGAAAATTCCAAGTTGCACAATTTCATTATGAAATTGGTGTAACAACGGTGTCTTTATACCAGTTGTGTAAATATCAATAAAGTTCGCCTGATTTGGAATGGATGTGATTTGCAACGACGATTGATAAAAAACATATTAAAACACTCTAGAGGTTCAACGATAAGCATTATTTTACGTCTTGCAGGGCCTTCTCAAACTACCAATGCGTTTGTTTATGGTGTAAATCGAGGATACACACGTGCAACATCATCGATGAATCGAGGACAGAAACCAAATTGAGGACTCCTCGGTTGGAAAACGTGTCCAATGAGAGCTGTTACAAAAAAAGTTAGAGTATAAAACAAAGGAAAAGGGAAGAGAACCAAAAGAAAATCCTCAATTTACACCATAAACAAACGTGTGTGGGTTTGTGAAGAAAAGATATCGACAAGCCCGGCTCTGGTTAGGCCCTACTTCCAAGAAATGAACCGTTCTTTTCCATGTTGCTGGCAATGCTTGAGGTTTGACATTTTCTCTCTCAAGTTTCAGAAGTTATTTTTAGGGCCGTTGGGTTGTCCTGTTCTGCCTGTGGGGCGGCCTTTTTCTATCGCCTCGACAATTGACATTTTATTATTGATTCATCAGAAAACGAAATCAGTAGTTTAAGGTCGTTGGCCGAAGTCGAGTGCTTTGACGTCATTCAAAGCTACAAAATAACAGAAGGCGTGTCAACTGCCGGCCCCACTGAGTGTGGAACGCTAAAACAGTCGTCTGTTCCAAGGACACGAGCAGCACAGCAAAAAAAAAGGCTACCTTTTGACAACCATGCAGCGCAGGGGCTTTTGTCACCTAAAGGGACTGAATACTGCATTGTAATATTATCCCCGATAATATCAATAGATTGTGGAAGGTATCGGGATATGGGTAGGTACGGGTACGGTGGGCAAGGGGAACGGCAGGCTTGTCAGCGGTTGTGGATATGACACAAGATCCGACACTGCACTGGCTAACCCTGCATGAGTATACTGACTCATTCCATTGATCATATGATTGGGAACTGTCATAGCCAGCTGTACACTGAAGCTGCGTGGGGCCTTGTGGTTGGAACACGTCGATGCATCGCAGTTCGCACGTTCATACGTAATATCACCTGTGCAATAATCGGTTGTGTACCCACGTGCAGTGCAGTAGCACTCGCACAGTCGCAGCGCTGGCAGGTGATAAAGATTTTTTTCCTGCACAAAATTGCCATTCGAACCGTGTTGGCAGTGACACGTTGTTTACTGATGAAGGTCTAGCATTTCAATCTGTCTGCCTAGCGCTCACTGTTTATACGGAGATTGCCCAGATTTGGCTGTGGATACAATACAATCCCCTGGAAATAGACCCTCGCTTCTAGAATCTGAGCAAAACTACTGGAGAGAAAAAAGGTGTTGGGCTAGATCGAGTTACTCTTCCTGGATGACAAAACACACAGCTGACGTGTTAAATTCTGGCCGGTGCGGTCCATTTCTGAGTCTACTTTGCGGGTGACCATTTTTTCACTCCTATAAATGTCTACGACGGACACCTTTGATTTCGACCCACCGTCATGGCATAGGTGCAGCAGCCGGCGTGGGAGCATGTACGCCGTGGGGCCGCCTGCCGCCGGTACCGGCCTGCCGGGAGGGATGCCGGCCGGCATGGGCGGGCTGTGCATCATCTCGGGGCCGCTGCCGGAGCGGCGACGCAGCGAGCCCGCACCCAAGCCCCCTAAACACCTGTTCCGCTTAGGATCTGTTAGACGGGTCAGTATCGGACCCACCTATGTACAAGGCGAGGAGAACGTCACAGACTCCACCGTGGAGGAAGAAGAGGTAAGATGTTATTGTAGACAGGCTAAAAACCCAATAGTTACTCCTTCCCTTTTCCACTATTGGCCTTCTGATTTCAATACAATTTCGCTGATTTAGGCATGAGATAGTGAAAGTTTTACCCCACAATGAAAACAGAATTTACGACTGCTTCCATGCCTTGCCAAACTATAGTTTTAAGAGGCTCCTGCAGTTCATGGCAGTAATTATCATTTGATTTTAAAGCTCAACTTGATAATTACGTGAATATATTTTTTAAAAAAATTTAAAAAAAAATTAAAAAAATATGCAAGCCTTCTAGTTATATGCAAGGAGTGGGCGGCGCATATGCAAGGAGTGGGCGGCGCAGTTTGTATAAAGGAATACCCTTTTTCCCAAAATATTTGTGTCCGATTCTATGGCAACGAAAAATTCACAGCATACAACTTAATTCATGCATGGATACTTTTATTACACTACAGAGTACACTTTTGTTGTGCTTTCGCATAGAGAATTGAGTGTCGGAATTTTCCTTCACAATACGGCGGAGTTATTTTTATCTCACATTATGTTTACGTGAAATGGCTCCATTATGCTATAATTCGGAATTTGGCATGTACAAGTTGAAATCCTTGAGTTCAGATAGTGGAATATTCTGAAATCGTTACTGTGTGATGAGCTATATAGTGGTTCATACAAACTCCCATTATATGCCTTTCCTACATCGACCCATGTACACGTGGAAAGCACAAAAATGCGCACAATTCCCTATTCCTTGCTCTGTGGTCAATAACTTGGTCAAAGTATATTCCACAGTGTGTTTTATTTACTTTACAACCTCGTGCAGCCTATTTATAGGAACAATAACCACATAAATAGAATCCCGATAGCATTGATCGTGGTAAAGTATTACACGATCACATCGAAAAGAACACACAGTCTGTTCGATACACAGAGGAATGTGGGTTATGTTAATATTATACCCATGTTTACACACAATAATTACATGCTTACGAAATAGTTTTGTGTATCCAAGGTTGATTCAGATGTGCATTAATTCCCACGTCCATTGACCTATCAACATAAATTAATATAATTATATTCTCTGTCGGTCTATATCGTTCATTTTGATCGCCCAGTTTTAAAGATACAGATAATCATGTTGGGAAATTTTGGGGGGAAAATGAATGAAATCCAACTTAGAATGGTTCATGGCCATGTCAAGATTTTATCCATTAAAACATTGACAATAGCCTTCGTACAGTGCGCTACCTCGACACTATCAACGACAGAAATTGGAAAGAATGGAGGCAGATTCGTTCCGCCTGAAAATGCCCAAATTTAGCTTGATCTAGTAGATCAACAAAATTGTTGATCAAAATTGTTTCGTTTCTCGACGAAATACTCCAGAATTCACGCCACTGGTTGCAGTGATGACTTGTAAAGTATGTTTGTAGTACTATACAGGGTGAATAAAAAAGAAAGAATGATATTTTTCCCCTTAAAAAGCAATGGAATTTGATACGCCGATGAAGTGTGTCTTAAAAGAGCATGTCCTTCCGCTCATCGGAAAAATAAAAGAATTACAGAAATTGATCCATGCTATATCAGAAATTAACTGGGCTAAAGAGTGTGGAAAGGCTGCCCTATACTTACATTCAGATTCTATTCATTTGAATTTGGATATCTAAGGTTACTCTTAAAATATGATCGTTCCATTTTCTACTGATATGATGGATACCCGACATAAATACCTGGAAATGTTTGAATATGGCAAAGGCTTACATTGTATGTAAAAGTGAATTTATGCATGAGACCCTCCAGCCATCAGTCCTACAGGATACGAGCATTGACCCCGGGGTATATATATATATATATATATATATTGCCTTGCCTGGATCTGAATGGGATAATGTGAATATACCCCGTAATCTGTTCGTATACCCCGTGTCGATTCTGCAATATATTACGAAGGTTTCCTTGCTGCAGGGCAAATAGGCCCATATATGTATTTGCGCACTCAGTGGATATTGTTTCAGTACAGTAGTAACCGCAATATTAGATTGTAAAACCGTTTAATGTTGATCTGCATATAATTCCGGAAGAAGCCCCGCAGGGTCTGCGACCAGACCATATTGTATCATGCGTCCGCATATGGCCATGGTTCAGGAATCAGGAATTCTGATTATATGAAATTATTGGTTTCTGCCTGAAATTCCGCATATATTTGTCGACAAAATACTCCAGAATTCACGCACTGGTTGCAGTGATCTTTTGTCTGTTTGCTTTACGTCCTTTCCTTATTCTACAAACCTCTCAAATACAAGTGACACAAGTGCAGGGGAAGAGAGTTTCTCCTCCTTACGATAGCATCTTCAGCGTGCTGTCAAAATCTACAGACAACTCTTCCCCATCCTCTTCCTGAGGCGGTCGAGTTGTCCTTGAAAGGGAGAAGAGAACGTCTAGAGACGTGTGAATTTCCACACAGAAGCCGTGTATTTGACACTCGCAAACGATATGCAGTAATAACACGGCTGTCGAGTCTACTTTGCAATTTTGTGCATGTCATCATTCGGGGATAGAAATTTTCAGTGGGATGATTGTAAATTCAAATGATTCTTGCACTTATTTCCAGTGTTCATTTTCAGCGTCCGTGGAAGCTGCATGCTCTCATGTTGCGTGAAACTACAGTCGTAAAACTAATAATTATTGCTCCCTGTGTTGTGTTTAATTTCAAACACGCTTTTCGGCAGCCTCCGGTGATTGACTCGTAAATCACAAATGTTGCTTTATATTTATACCAAAAAAAGTCAACTCTACCAGTTTAAACTTTCATTGGAGACTTTGACGTATGGTAATAATTACATCGGAAGTTGTACGTGTTTTCTATTTGACCAATTACTTGGAAATTCCCATTAAACATTTTGATATGTGTATTTGCATTAAGGTAACGATCTGCATCCCGTATTATGCCCATCAATAATGTTTACTTTAAAAAAAATTCGCCAATATAATACAAAATGTAAATATTATAAACTGAACAAAACTGGCGTGCACAAAGTAAGAAAACTAAGGATGTGACGTTAACACGTTTAAACGTTTAAACGAACAAATAATCTAAATCCGTGTACACATTCTCCAAAGCGTTTAAAAGGTTAATGCGATCTTCCTTTGGGACTAGAAAACTTCCTATAGGAAGAAAAATAAATAAAGCAACAGTAATCATTATCACCTTAAAACAGGGGTGAAATGTACACTAAAACGTGTCATAATTAAGACGTTACTCCATTATATAAATATGACTATTTTACAAAGGGTATTAACCTATTAACGTCTGTTAACTTCCATTATTATACTGTCCCCGTATAATATAACACTGAAACCAATGTGTTAATGTTTATAATTAACCGCTTTAAAAAAGAAACAGTTTCTTGATGGACGCATTGATGGAGATTTTGAGACATCCGGGTAGTTATAAATTCTAGTAAGTTAAAGTCAAGTTGTCTTGTTTAATTTTTTCGCTTTTACAATAGTACGTATTCTAAAATCAATACAGATTTATGGTTTTTTTTGTACAAGCTACCCTTGGTCATTTTTTTTCAACTCAAGGGACGAATTTTGAAAATAGCTGGTAGGCCCTACTTCAGACGTTGTTTTTAAGCACGCAACTTGAGTTTACGGTCGTTAATGTCGAGGATTTTGCCCGTTTGTTAATGGTGCAACAACGTATGAATGGCACTCGACCGAGTTATGCGGTTTCATATATGGGCCTGCTGCCCTTGTATAAGCTTTCATTGCGCCGTCTTCGGAATAAAACATATCCGGCATTTGTATACTCAAGGCTGTGTGCTTCGGGATGTGCAACTCGAACCGACATATTCTGATATAGAGCAGAACCTGAAATCCAATATTCCCAACATTCAAGCCCTCCCCCCCCCCAATCGAGAATCAAGAATCGAACAAAATGCAAGTAGCGTTCACTGAAAACATCTATTATTAATGTTGTTGTTTTTAAATCGAATTTTCCCTCTATGGGAGTTCACTGTAATGTCGTTCGCATAATTTAAGCGAACGCTGAAGTGCCTGCACAGTCACACTGCACGTAATGTAATATTGCTGATTTGCGGAGAAACGGAGCTGTGCACGAGCGTTATTGAAAGATCTTCGAGCTTGACTCTGACGTCCCTGAAAGAGTTTTTTCAGCTTTCGATAAAAAAAAAAATCACTGCCTATATACGGAATGAATAGCAATTGAATACTTTGGAAGGCTTATAGTACGGGCCGGGGTCATATTCGTAGAACAGCTTTCAGCAGTGAACTCTTCTTTCTTTTTTTCTCCTTCAGGATGTCAGTTGCCATGCTAACACCTGTGCAAGGTTGCCGTGATACTATAGCCTTATGCATAATCTGACGGCTTATAGACGAATTTCTGGCGGTACGGTACCAATAGGGCTTTAAAAACAAAACAATCAACTGAACTCGAAATAAACTTAATTTTTGCATCGCTCGGAGAAATGGCAAAGCATTTTAAAGCGTTCAATTAACATTTAGGTCTTGATTCGGACTTATCTGTGACAGATACAAAAGTAAGGCTGTCACTAAAACTACAATACATTGTATTACTTTTTAGAACTAAGGAACAGGCAATGCAATAGATGTAAAAGTACGGCAGATAGGTGATGGGATTGTGCCTTTGATGATGCAAGCATGGCATTGGGCACGCAATCAGAGTATGTCATAAGGAAGATATTTGGCTATAGGGCCATCGCAGATTTGTCCTTTGGAAAATTGTGGGTAGAATAACAAGCAATGGCAGCCATTTTGAAAATTTTGAAAATTGCTTGTTATACCCACCCATATTTTTTTCAAAGGACAAATCTGCGATGGCGCCATAGCCAAATATCTTTCTCATGACATACTCTGACTGCGTGCCAAGTTCCATGCGTGTATCATCAAAGGCACAATTCCCCCAAATATTCCCCTATCTGCCCACTAAGTATAATAGATTTTGTGCTGTGACGATCATTTTGATATATGTTATCGTGGATGAAACATATTTCGTTTGGCCAAATTGCAAAATATTTTTGAAAACCAGGCAATCACCCAGTGCAAACATTGCAACCATAATTTAGCAACTTGGCGCATGCGTCAAGGCACGCTCATTTATGGTTGGATGGACCTTTTTTTTTTTACTCCCTTATGTTTTCTTTACTGTGTAGAAGTAACAATGTTGTATTCCATCAGAATATGTATAATTTAATGATGTACTAAAGGATTAACAAATGTGGCCTCGTGAAGAAGGCCATTATTGCAAGTTGTCGAAATTTGACATCTGTGTAGGCGCTGGCCCAGCATTAATCGCATACTGGTCGAAAAGCCGTGTAAAGCTGTTAAATAGTTCAGTCCCCACGCTCTCGCAAGTAATGCATTTATGCATCAACCTTGTAAGTCTCCAAATCTGTCCCTTGCATCTTTCCTTTCCACACAAGCACATTTTGCTCTCGTAGTGGAGTAGTAGACAATCCCGCACTGAGTGCCTTCGGTCTCATTTCCTCATGCAGTAAAAAAACATTTAATCCTTTTTCCTTGGAAAGAGGATGTAATTAATGCACAAACGTTAATGGAAAGTACATTAAGGGCAGAAGTGTTCAGAAATCAAAATTGAAACCACGAGCTTCTCTCGGCGCTTTGTGATACAAGGCATAGCGTCCTCCAGCCGCGTTCAAATTATCAGGGAGCATGTTTAGACACGTAAAACCTTTTTGGTAATACCTCAGTGCCGTCATATTCAATAAAGTACACACCGATTTAGCTGATTTGATAATATTTTCAGGAGAAGCTTTCAGTTGTATCAGGACCTAGATTTGCATTAAGTTACCGGTTCCAATTCAAATACTTCTTTTGAAATGTTCACAGTAATCGTGAACGGTTCTTACTCTCAATACATTTTACGACCCTGATTTTGCAAATTATTCATCGATGTCCATTAGTTGTAACAAATGTGCTGGCCTCACGATAATTCCTTGAAAGAAGTTCGCTTCGATAAAGGGACTATTGACCGGGCAAGTAGTTTGTGGTTTAAAATGTCGATTACTCAGGCATGAGAATCTTCCTGTTTAAACAGGAATTCCTGTTCATTTGTTGCCCAAATTTTCGCGTTTCTATATATTTTGAGCTTGTTTGGGGGTTTTTTTGCCCGATTTCACAGTCTGAGTCAGTTTTATGGATTTTAGTTAGACAATCGTTAAAAAGTGCTAGTGAAAGTCATTTTGAACTTTTCCTTCACCCCCCCCCCGACAGAATTTTTCAGTTCCCTTTCAATTTGGTTAAAAATTATTCTTTGACTTACGTCACTCAGTAAATAGTAAAGACTAAATGGATTGAGGATACCCTGTACTAAACCGACGGAAGCAAGTCATGATAACCATTATGCTAAATGCCAATTTACGGCTTCCATTTGAAGAACAACAAAATACAAGGGATGCGTGCAGCTAATTACTGCTAGTGGTGGACATATAGTGGGTCAGTTCGTCACCGTTTATGCGAGCAGCCACATATGTCAAAAATTACCATTTTGTCGAGTTTGATTTTTTTTTCTTCACTTTTTTGCTTTAAAACATTGTACTTAACCATTTTGACATGTTCAAGGAAGTCCCCAAATTTACCTCTAAGAAAACCTTTTGAGGTAGAAATATTATTAACTAAAACAATAATTTCTTATTTTGGGGGGATTTCTTTGAACTTGTTTAAGTCCCCGACGTTAGGCAACCCTTCGCCTAATTTGTTAGCCCTTTTTACAGACACCTCCTTCTTCCCATTTTCTGGGCTAAATATTACTTGTTATCATTGCGCACACGATTTTCCATATACTTTTATTCGGGTAACTGTGCCAGTAAGTAACTTGCTGAATTTAAAGCTCATCAGTACTGACGTTTGGCAAGACTGCTACTTGTTGATAAAAGGTAAATGCGCGCAACTGAAGTGCACAAATGTATAATGGTGGTCATCTTTCAAATGTCCTCATAATCATCCAGTCACTTGTATGCTTTAGAAAACGTTATTTAAGTAAGGATAGGGGAATGCCCAACTTTTCAAAATTGAGTTTAAAATATACCAAAATATGGGAATAAATATGTTATACATGGCGGCTATTAACGATTGATGCAAACTAGCCACCCTTCCCAAAAGAATTTCAGATGTCACCCGTTCTATTAATATATTCTCTAAGGATAGTAGAATCTATCTGCCAAGTTTGTTGCATCGGGACGAGTCGGCCACGATTCCGACCATAATCCACTACACGCTGACCACTACGCTGACTAACATAGCGCTAGCGTTGCGGCCCGGCCAATTACTATTTTCTGCCGGCGGCAAGTCGTCCCACCCCGAATCATAGCTCGCTCTTGTTGGTCACTTCACGGTCGGCGCTCTATTCATCTTTTGCTTTGGGGGTTCTTGAAATAACACAAGGTGTTTAGAGAATTACCTGTGCACCCTGGGTGTCTTTTCATTGTTCACGCTGCAGGATTAGGCCTGCAATTGAAGGGGCGATTGTTGGAATCGAGTGGTTTCCGTTGCCTTCGGAATTCCCACAGAAACCTTACATGTTTGCGTTTCAGTTTACGGCAGGCATGTGGAGGACGAAGCAATTACGTGAATGCACATGGGATTATTTGCTTTTCATGCATTTGTTCGTTTCCAATAACAACGCCACTCGAAATCCAAAGAGGAATGTATAAAACCTGTATCTGTTGAAGTTTTATCTCTCTGTATATTTACACTTTTTTTGACAAAACAATAAAAAGCCACGTATAACCTTTTGATAACGAAACGCAATTTCGTCGACAACACACTTTATTTTCACAGGATCAGTCTATCGACTGATCGTTGGAAATCACCTACGTTTCTTGATTTCCTCTAAATAACAGCAAGCTACACGGGATCATTTCACGGGGTACTATTAGTATAAGTACGATCTTCAATCCAAGCAAGCTTTTTGATAATAATTCGGTAGGTTTCTTTTGGGATGATTTCAAGTGATTCTATTTGCCGTAATTTTCAGAAATGGATGGATTTTGGAGGTTATTATTTGATAGCAAATGTTATTACATTGACTTGTTGAACGTTTTTGGGTTCGTAGAAGCTGGAAAAAACAAGAAAAACAATCATTTTCTTGTAGTCTGGTTCCCCGACCTCACTTAAGATGAAACGGAGCAATTTATAGACGTCGGGGAATTGTAAGGTCAGGGAATCAGTCTAGTTCTGTTCACAGGTGTGTAATCAATTGCAAAGAAAATGCGGACTAACTAAGTATAATAAAGTGGGAGCAGTCTTTGATAAAAAGCCAGTTTTTTTCCAACGCTGGTCGGCCGACCATTGTCGGAAATTGATATAGAAATACCAGTTATCTTGAGGATGTCGGCACACCAGGTGCCATGATTTTAAAGAATGCTTAAGACTGTCATTCACTAACAGTCCAGTAAGGTGTTTCGTGATAATTTGGTAGCTTTGTTTTTTGATGTTTGCAAATGCAAATGTTGGCAATGTGATCGAACTTCATTCTGATACTATTACCCGATCTGCATGGAAACATGGAGCAACAAAAACAACCAATTAAAAAAAAATATTGGGTCCACGCCTTCAATTCTAGCTATATTTTTAGATCGTTCCTTCCTGGAAAGAAATTTCCCCTTGCTCGATACTATTAGCTCATTGTTTCGTCTTCCCTGAGGTAGGAAGACTGTCGTAGGCGTTTAGGAAGCTATTTTGTCGAGGTCGCTTCTGTTGAAGTCCTCATTAGCGAGCTTGCCAAAGGCAATTCACGCAGATGGCTTTATTCCGAATAGCTAATAGCTAGTTTTTAAAATTTTGAGTTAAATTGATATTGTGCGTGACATAAATCGTCACTGACACCACGGATTTTCACGAACTGTCACGCAAGTCTGGAGTCGTTATTATTATTTTCACGAACTAAAAAAAACGTCGTATTTGCTAATTTACAAAGCATATGTTAAAATCAAGATTGCGTTTAATTTAAATGATTCTATAACCCCACGAGTTACACGGATTGAGAAAATGCGTGATATCAAACCTTTCTAAACGTTTTTCTCCGAATCGTATTTCCGCCACAGTGCTTGCGTGTCATATCGTGAAAAGTTCATCACAACTGAAGAGTTTGTTTCCAAAACGCTATGAACGCCATTTCGTCACCTTTTGAAATAAATCCCTGCCTCGCTTGGTTGCCCAACGTCAGTTTCGACGGCTGTTGTATTATTTAACACAATTTATGAATACAATTAAGTGAAAACTGAATGTTAGAAAAAGCTGTTATAAACTGTGATCATGTTCCATAATTGTTCATACCTTGCAACCTTCTCATTGTTTTAACGGTATGCAGATAAACTCTTCAAAATGTTGTATTACAAAGAGGGGTCTCCAAAGTGGTATGGAATTGTACCATTTCCTCACGTTCTTAGTCTGTGGTTTTTAAGTGTGAAGTTTGAAACATTTTCTTCATTTGTACTTCATGTTGATGTGCTTTACATAATGTGCCTTTGTTGTGCATGTACACGATTGTTCGTGTATATAATATCGACATCAACTACCTTACGTATCTCGTATGATGGGGATATGCGTAGAGAGATATGGTAAGGTGTAACTTAATATTGGTTCCTGTCCTTCATCAATGTAATTTCATAAGCACTCCTACCTCAGGGTATCCGAGAACTGGTGAGAAAAAAATGACAAAGCTTACTTGGATGGGAACTGAACCCGCAACTTCCTACTTAAAAAACAACTATATCTTGTTTCTACTTTCGTTAACCCTAACCTTCCCAAATCCTCTTTGCAAAATGGAGGATTTTGAAGGATTGAGGCTACATGGCAAAAATGTGTGGCCGATTTTGGAGGATGCACTGTTTCGGGGTCTTAGGCCGGACCTTGTGTTGTTTGCGCTCAGCCGTGCATACATTAAGGCATTATACTTAAAATCATCCGCACTGCTCCAGGATGTCACTGGCTGTGCATTATTGACAGTGATTGCCGGAGGATTTTGCAGGATTGAGGCAGTGGTCATCCCTCCAAGGCCCACATTCAAGAAATATTTTGGAGGATTGAGGCTGTGTGCAGTTTTTACATGGAGGCAGTTCAAGGCTTTGCAGGATTAAGGTTATATCCTAGCGAAAATGCCCAGGGATTTAGGGTTATACTAATAAGGTGTATAAATTTCCGTGGTTTAAAATACGTGATGTTCAAAGCCACTCTCATTGCACAACGTGTACGGGGATTACCCAATTATTTTTGTTAATGACGGTTTTCCGAGTTTGGGAAGCAGTTTGAATGCAAGATTTCCATTCAGTCTTTTGTTTGGCGACCTTCTTCATAATTTGTTTTCTTCCTCCAATGAATTCTTAACGATTAGAGTATGACAATGACGAAATGCAAACGGGCCTCCGGAGGGAGGATTAGTGTATTCATTCCTTTTTAGCTAGGGAAAAAATGAGCCCACCCCGGCATGCGAAGGTCCACATCCCGGTTGCTTCTAACATGGAGGATGAATTAATAGCACCAAACCCAATGGAAAACACAAACATGAACTTGGGTAGGGAATCCAACATGTCTTCCTCCATTCTTTGCAGTAGCCCTTATTCAGATGCCTATTCAAATGCATGTCGGTGTATTTACAATGTGCATGCATAATAAAGATGTTTATGGGGTATATTTTGACAGCACCGACGTGGTCGGCGTGTATAAATAGTAATTTATTGTTTTATCTGTTGATGCAAAGGTCACTGGGCTAGCTATCGGGTTCAGGATTGATCAGACATGCAGCACGTTTTCATCAAGCAAAAAAAAAAAAAAAAAAAACCACCACGATGTACCTGATATACGGTGCTTTAAAAATAAAAACAAACTTAACCTCGGTCTAATCTTTTCATCGGTACTCGTAATGACGTATTCCCGATATCAGTGCTGTTACGCTCAAATGAGGTCAAAGAACTGTGATTTTTATCACCACAACATAGAGCTATATAGCTAGGACACTGAGCTCATCAACCAAACATCGCACACACGGCTGTTTGTCGTAATTCAGCGAAAAATGGCCCCTTGCGTTGCTAGTCAACGCTGTCGACGGCTGCAATCGACCAATCTTTGTCTCTGTTTAAATTTTTAATGTTGCACGTTTTACGACGCCGCATTAGCTGGGCACGTAGGAACATTGGTTATTTACCTGGAAACGTACCTAGCCATTAAACGAGAAAATCCTTGCTCAAAGTGAAGATAGGACTGGTTCCAAATACCATGTGAAATTATTACGCCTGAAACGGTATCGTTTGGAAGAAAACAATCATTGATCATGGTGGTTGGAAAAGTATAACGGCGGGCATGCACGTATATTTTTTACACAGCGGAATCCAGTCACGAGACTCCACAAAATTGTGCATAATTATGTTTCCTCTGTTTTCTCAAAATGTTTTTTAGTAGCCACTGATATAGCACTTCTACAGGTTATTTGTTATGCACCGTACATAAAACTAATGATCATTTGTTCCTTTACACGTTGCACGTTGTGCAATGGCAAGTTAGCTTCAAGATTGTTATGCCACGGCACACCACAATATAAGAATCTGCATTCTACACTCAAGCACTCAAGAGTTGGCAACCTATTTTCGCTCATGGCTTTTTCGACACGGTTTTTTTGTAATGACATTTGGATGATTTCTTACATAAACTGGCGCACAAGGCTGGCAATCGGTTGAACATTAATCTAATTGTCAAGGAACACTCGATCATGGGGCCTGAAATTGACACTGCATGTAATTCATTGAAATGGGGTCGGAGTTGTGTTTGTCTATTTTGTCTTGTTCACGCAAGTGACCCCATACTTCCAAGCCTCGGGACCTGCTTTTTAGTATAGTGTATGAAAATGATTTAGTGGTACGCTGACACACGCACGATCTTTGCACTTCGGATTTCCTGAGTAACTGTTCATTCACCGACAGTGTTTCTCTTGATGGAAGAGGATGTGTAGGCCCTATTTCGTTAATCGATCTTATAGTTATCAAAAGTGAAGGCCGGAAGTTAGAACATAAGTGCCTTCGTGCTGTTAGGGCTGTCACTTACCAGTGTTGTAGTGCTCATACTCGGTAGTCGTACTCGAGTGCTACTCGAGTACTTTTACACATGAGTACTCGTACTCGAATGTCAAAGTATATACAAGCAAATACTAAGTGTGGAAGTTGCATTGTGCAAGTCTAAAAATACATAGCCTTACCCAATCAAAGATATCTATGGTTTACATCGGTGGATTTTCTTGATTTGTTCACTAATTATAAACAAGAACATAGGCTTGAAAATGCTATAAGATTTGATTAGGCCAAAAAAAAAGTCTCCGGGTTCTGGTATGGAGCTTGTCCAAAAAGTGGTGCGGCGACGCGGCTTTTTTTTTTTTTACCCGACTTTTTTGCTTCAAATGTCGGCTGATGACTGCAAATGGTGCCCGACTAAACTTAGTGCAAATATATGGGAGTCCAGAGAGGCCACATAAAGCTTATTCTCGACCATAACCCAATCTAAAAACACGTTAAAATTGCGCAGCAGCAGAATTCCAGTCAAACCAGTGAGTTTGGCGGTTTTGAGACATCATCTTTCATTGAAAAAAAAACTTTTTCATTTTGCCGACGCGTATGGCTACGGCGACGCACGCGCATACCAGAAACCGGAGAAATTTTTTTTTGGGCCTTAGCTAGTCTGACCAACGTTTGCGAAAATCAGCGATATCTTCATGCACACTGTTTATTGGGACACCCTGTAGTACTAGGCAAAGATCGTATAGAGCCGCGCGCAGTAGGTACAAATGTAGTACTATATAAACAACAAGCCTTCAAAGCTGATGGATGGCAAAAACTGTGAGAAAAACGTAGAGCCAAAACCCATGCAGTGCTGTGTCGGCACGATTGTGATAACCACACACGGCACATTCACAGGTAGTGACCATTAGCATCTACCGTAGGAGAACCGTGGTCAAACGTGGCCCAATCGCAAACAACCGTGGCGGTGGCGTTAACTTCATTATTCTTAGTAATACCATAGAGAAAGGACACACCGTGGATATTCTTCAACAAACCGTCTATATTCTCGACAAACAGTGGTGTATTCGTAGAGAAACCTTAGGACAGTCGTGGCCATCCGTCCTGAAACCGTAGTGCATTCTTAGAAAGTCGATTTCTCCACGAATCTCGACGGTTTATCGTGATTGATTGATTCTTGGTAAACCGTGGATATTCGTAGCTTCAACCGTGAACGGGCGACTGGGGCTTTACAATCAGTGAAGCAGTATGGCATTAACCAAACCGAAAAACAATGGTAGAACGGTTTACATCCAGTGAAAGGTCAACTCGCTATAAAGGATAAATTATAAAACCCCATTGCCTAGTCATTGAACATTTCAAATATTTAGGACAGTTTTTAAGCATGACCACCGTATGCCACAATACCTCTCAGGTAGGCTGTTACTCCGATCAACAACACCACAACAGATTGGAGAGGGTTCGGGCGGCTAACCTCCCCTTCCCCGCCTCCCTCCCGACTAACCGATGTTAGTTATTTACAGAATGGAAAAAAACCCGCATTGATACTCAAGTTTCCTGAATAACGTCATCACTCAATATTGCAAATGTTGCTTCGTTGCTTTCCTTCTTTGGCCGCTCTCTGCGTTGACTGCAATACATCATCCACCTCCACTCTTGATAGATCTTGGAATTCAAAACCCCAGCCATCCCCTTCGGAAAATCCTGGAAACGCCACTGTTATTCTGATTTATTCACCAGAGACAAATATTTGGCATGCGACATCAACGATTCTGAAAGTGCTTGATTTTAAAAAGGCATAATATGGCATCATTTGCTTTTCATGCATTTTGTTCGTTTCCAATAATAACACCATTCAAAATCCAAAGAAGAATGTTCAAAACCTATTTGAAATTACAGCTCAGTGGATATTACACCTTTTACGAAAAAACAGTGAAAAACCATGCACAACCCTTTAATCACGAAACACGATAACATGTAAGTCTTTTTTTCCGCCAAAAATCAGTCAATTGACTGATCTTTGGGAAATCACCTACATTGTTGAATGCTTCTAAACGACAGCAAGCCAGATGTAATAATTTCACGGCGTGTGAACTACCAGTACGATCTTAAATCTAACTTAGTAAGCTTTTTGATAATTTGGTAGGCTGCTTTTGGGATAAATCAAATGTTCATTATGTGCCTTTAACTCGCGCCTGATGAAAATGGAACATTCATCCCTAGACGATTACTTCAGGGCGTTCAACTGGGTCGCAAGTCGACAGTAAAACGGCTCGTTCTGATTATCTACATTTTGTCTTTACCCTTTCTCTGAGACAACATGCTGCGCTGTGATTCGGTACAAAATGTCTGCAAATCCAAGCGAGAGCGTATGGGGATGATTGACACGTCCCTAATAGTCGTCACCAAGCCAGCACTAAGCGAATGGGTTTCATTGATGTTAAAAGCCTTTGTGATGAATTCAACTGCTCTCTGGAAATGAGAGGCTGTCTAGACAGGTGCATGTTCATAATGTAGCTGAATGTGGACAGCATAAACTCATTTAATTGTGAGCGCTTTGAGATCGATTTTGGTCTTTTGATTTCCCATTACATCCGTTAATTTTAAAGGGCCCCTGGCATGAATTTTACTTGGAAACATATTTTGTGTAACTTTCTACTCCTCTTAAATGTATAAAAACAACTTGACATCCCTTTTTTTGGTTAATGTTATTGAAAAGTGCACCTCTTTAAACGTTTTTAAAAAATCCATGCCTTTCCGGACAAATAAAAGCGCTGTTGCTGTGATGTCATTTTCAGGAAGACACTGTTCAGTTTGAGGGTTTTCTGTTCAAATTGTGAAACCAAAAGTTGCTCACTGATGACATTTTGTGAGAAAAGTTTGCCCATTCGCCTACTGTCGTGTACTGAAACAACAACGAATACCAAAGAAAAGAAAATTTACGACTGCAACAAATAAAAAATTCTGCCAAATCTTTGTGCTGAAATAGCTGTAACATGGAGTTTTCTGCCAAAAATGACATCACACTTTTGCTCATGAATATGCAAATTTGCATTAGCATAAAAAAGGCACCAACTTGAATGCCGTTAAACCTTGCAAAATGAAAATTGAAAATAAGGTTAAATGGGACACTGCATTTACAAGGACTGTATTAAACAACATACATTACATGGGCCCATTAATGTTTTGATAAAAGTGTACCATGCTGGATTTATTTTAAAGACAATGCATTACCTTGGCCGATTTAATCGTTCCTATTGGTTGAGACCCCGTCATGTGGGTGGTTACTCCCATTAATTATCGGAGAAGCAGGCCATTGGCCGGTTTTAAACCTCGCGTTCATAATTGCTACATAACACTGTTATCGCCTTTCTCCCGGGTGACCTCCACAATAACTTATGTAGATGTCATCGAAAGTCACTTTCTTACACATTGTGATATGATTGTAAATAAAATGATTTGCTTAGGTAGGGGGAGCGTGAACGTTTAACCAGACATAATAATTACAGGTTTCTAATTTGTTTTGAACAAAGAAATTGACTGGAGCAGGGTTTGAACCTGCGACCTTCGGATTTCTTATTCCGGCGCTCTACCAACTGAGCTATCCTATCGCTATGTTGGCGGCTTTCCAATTCCAATTTAAATTTACATTTTTAGGCCGTGGATTCGCAAGACAAAGTTCAACCAAAAGTAGCTTTTGATTGCTTAACGACTCGAAAAAAAATTCTAGGGCCACTAATTACAAAACATGTTTGAAGAGGAAAAGAAGGAAAATCCAACGCATTTAAATTGTACCTGAAAACGGGTGGGTTTGTTTTTGCATTCAATAGGGGACGTTGAACAATAAAGGACAATAGGGTCGATAATTCCAGAAGGTCCACGATTGACGATCGTGTACAAAATATATGGGAGGTCTTCCTAAAAAGTTGAAGTACAATCAAAATAGGGACAATAGGGGTTCCACGATTGAAGGTGTTTTTACATACTTGTGTGCGTTATAGGAAAGACACAGGAAACACCCACATACTTACCTTACATACCTATTGTGGACATTCCTTTGTATTGGTTTAGTTAAGAAAAACCGGAGAAAAAGTCATTTTACACCCACTGTGAACACTCTTTCAACACAAATTTGTTATCATGATTTCCTTGAGTGTTCCTCTTCATTTTGCGACGGATAAACCTAACCCAAAATGCCTCTAAACCTGTTTTCCAGAAACGGGGAGGGGGGAACCTAGTGTGGACGTGGGCCAGTCCACAAAGCGTTCACGGTTCCTGTATCCTGTGGACCTCTTTTGTTCACAGGTCCTGAAAGAGTATGCAAGGTTAGAGCACCTTTGCGTCTCGTGTGCTTGTTGCACAGATACTAACATGGAGTCTGTACACGCGTTCTTTCTCTGGTTGTTCCTCTTAACCGTTCCTTGGGGCGCACTAGCGGCACTACACGCTTCTTCATCCACTCACATCATATACAGTCATTGTTCCCAAAGCAAAATCTAAGAAGTATTCTTCCAATTTCCTTCCCACGCCATAGGCGTACCCAGCCGGGGGGGGGGGGGGGGGCGGGGCGGGTAAGGGGGGTATTCCCCCCCCCCCCAATATTTTGTAAAGACTGCCTTTTTCCATTCAAATGCCCTTTTTTCAACGGGATTACCCCCCCCCCCCAATAATTTGTAAAGAGTGCCCTGTTTTAAGAATTGCCCTTTTTTCCTGAACAACTTGCCCTTTTTATAAAAAGAAGTTGTGGCCTTTTTATGGTACCAGCCCCCCCCCCCCCCCCAGTGGCCCTTAAATAGAGCCTTGTGGGGGGCAAATGTCATACAAAACCACAATTATGTTTCAACCTTGTTATTTTTCCGTTTTCTTTGACGTAATACAACACAGCTGCATCCTCCAAGCTCCGGAAGGGCAGCTTTCATCTTAACTTCTCACATGAGCCAATTTGAAGCTGGCCTCACCAAATTGTCTCGTCTCATGTCGGTACTTCATTAAACGAGTAATGATATCAATCCCCTCTGGCGCACGACGCCGCTACCTATATAATGAGGACCAATTTTGCGAGCTCCCTAAAAAATCTTCGAGGACTCTAGTTGCCAAATGAGAGACAAATGACACTTAGTATACAGACCGAACAGCGTTTCAACACTATACGTTCAAGCATCGGTGCTCTTAATAAAAAGGGGCTGGTGAAACGTTTGAGAGGCTGTAAGCGAATACGGCTGCAAGACTGCATGAGGAAGTTGGAGGTGCGACAGACAGATCCGATATCTTTTGAAGTCCCGACAAACTAGACTTCTTTTTAATGGATCTCTTTAATTAATAAAATTGAACCTTTGTGTCCTCTTCGCCTTTGCCTGCGGCCTTTAATTTTCTGTTTCAAAGTTTGTGAGGCCTTTTAAAGATTTCCTTTCATGGCTTCCACGTACATGAACTGTATGCATGAACGCAACATTGATGACGTCTTAGGCAGACTGTTCAGGTTTACGCTCCGCTGTCAGGTTTTTGCAAACACTGAACCATGTGTAACATTTGGTTAACTTTAACGAAGCAATAATTATGGTCAAAGGCAATCATTGTGTTTGAGGTTTCTTCCTTGAAATTGTTTAAAGTTCTTAACTCTAGCGATGAAAGGCTTGGAACTATTGAAGGGAAATACCCCCAAGGGCACATGTGGTTTAGCGCTGGAGCACAGTATTAATGATCGTGAGATTGTGGGTTGGAGCACCGCCGTGGCCATGCGTGTTGTGTCCTTGAGCGAGGCGCTTTACCTCAATTACTCCTCTCAACCCAGGTACCGGCATTATTCAATGCTGGGAAGGTATTAACAGACTCGCTGTGGAGGAGTTTTGGCGATCCCCCACATCAGCATTTCATGGACTAGAGTCTGGCCCAATGCTTCGAAAGAGAGATGGGTACTCCATTCCTGTGAACACATGGTTCGTCCAATACCTTGTTTTTATCCCCAAGGATTGTGTAAATCATAAGGTCCTCTGAAGAAACCCTTTGTAAGCATTATGTATCTCACGCGTTCTTCAATGCATGTATGGTTGATTCGACCCGTCGAAGGATTCACGTAGCGTCCTGTTGCTTGAAAGTAAGACAGAAAACATTGAACCAGCCGCTACGGTAGAAATCAATGGGTGGTAATTAGATGAAGGTCGGGCAGCTAGCGGTGTCTTCTCTCCTCGGAGGCGAAAGAGACAAGAGAACGGTATCTTCTGATGTCTCTCTCCTAACGGTGTCGCCTTTAACCTTTTCCGTTGGTCATCGTTCCTCGGGAAGAGTTGACAACAACACCGGCGGATTATTCGTGTGACAGACGCGGCTGCTTGCCTATATCGGACGTGAGGTCGAAATCGAAGTTGCCGCTCGGAATATTGATGGGCGGTAATTAGGGAGAAGATCGGATATACACCGCTGGGCAGAGAATGCAGCACGCCGTATATCCGATATCCGCAACGGTGTGCTTTTCTGATGTCTAAACCTTTTAATTCTGGGTAGGGGGATTTCAACAGACCTGACATCAACCCATGATTCGTGCATGATACAGTAATGGCAACCTTGGAGGTGTTTTAATATTGTCACCACCCATGGGTGAATTGTAACAACGCATTCTTTGTCACGATCTTCCCTAGTTACTTTACTCTAAAAAAAAATATAAAAAACCACACACACACACACACAAAAAAGGGACCCGGGTCAGATTAAGCCTGGAATCCAGGTCCTATTTGATACTATTCAGGGTCAAAATGTCACTTTTCCCGGTCAAAATGTCACTTTTCCCGGTCAAAATGACACTATTCCAGGTCAAAATCACACTTTTCCGGGTCAGAACGACACTATTCTGGGTCAAAAACACACTTTACCGGGTCAGAATTACACTATCCGGGAACATTGAAAGGGCCAAGTGTCATTTTGACATCAAAAAGGTGCCTTTTTGACCCTGAAAAGCATAAAGTCAAATAGACTCCGAACGCCGTGTCAGATCTGACCAGGAAATATTTTAAAGTGGTGTGACGTGACAGTGACTTACGATTGATTTAAAGGTAATAACATTTGCAATTATCAACAAAACAAAAGTAACAATTTGTTATGAAATACCTTACTTGACTGTAAGTGAATAATAGTCTCAAGTATCCTTTGAAGTCATGCACCTGTGTGCTGTCATTTTCAAGAAAATTGCAATTTTTGTATTAATTTCCAACGATGGTCGGCTGACCATCAGTGGCAAAAAACTGCCTTTTTTCAAATACTGCCCCAATGTACCAAATTTAGTCAGTCCACATTTCGTTTGCAATCGGTAACACATCCGTAAATGGGCGCAAACCAACTAGTCTGGTTCCCTGTCTTGACAATCCCCCGACGTCTATAAATTGCTCCGTTTCGTCTGAAGTAGAGTCAGGAAACCAGATTACAAGAACATTTTTCCTTGGTTTTTCCAGCATATATGAACACAAAAATTTAAACAGGTCAGTGTAACAATATTTGCTATAAAATACGGACTCCCAAATCCATCCACTTCCGAAATATACAGCAAAAGCAAATGTTGAAATATTACCTTTAAATAGTACTGAGACCTAATGACGTCACGCTTTGTTTACATGTGTGCTTTCCTATGGCTGGGGACTGTAGTGTATTATTGTTAGATAAGGCGTTCCATATACCCAAATGTGTATACTTGTGTAGTAACAGGGTCATAGGTCAACTCGTGCTTGCACGCACTGTGTGTATGAGTTGTATGCATTGTACATACGGACGTTGAGTCGTACTGAATAAACTGTCCGCCAGAACCGTTCCACCACAACAAGTCGTCTCGCAATTGTTCATCATTTCACCCACGTTTCGTGTTAAATACACGACAAATTGGCGACGAAGATGGCGAATGAGGATAGCCATGCGCAATTGCCGATGGAAAGGAGCACTTTTCTCCCCCCTTTTTCGTCTCACTACGATAAAGACGAAGATTGGGACTGTTACGTGGAACGTTTTGAGCTCTTCTTACAGGCGTACGGGCTCGACCCGAGTCAAAGCACCCCACGGGTGGCAGCAATGTTTCTCCACTCGATAGGGCCGCACTACTACAACGTTGTTCGGGAGCTCGTGGCGCCAAGCAAACCCAGCACCTTATCGTACGGGGAACTGAAAAAAATACTGCGGAAGCATTTGAAGGCTCCACCGATCATAGTAGCGGAGAGACGCAAGCTTATTAAGAGGGACCAGATGTCATCGGAAAGCATAGCAGATTACGTGGTAGCCCTCAAACATCTGAGTCTCCATTGCAACTACGGCGACAAGCTCGACGAAAATTTGAGAGACAGATTCATCAGCGGACTGCGCAGTGAGTCCACATCACTCAAGCTCATGGAAAAAGCCAGAGACAAACCTGCACTTACATTTGTGGAAGCAGTGGACTTTGCACAATCAAGGGAGGTGACTTTCGCTGAGGCACGGAGTATGAGAGACGACATGTCAAACCCAGTGAAAAGCAAGACATCAGTCAACGCAGTTCGCCAAAACTTCAAGCCACGCAGGGGTGGACAGAATGGATCTGGCCAATGTTTCAGGTGCGGAAGGAGTTCGCATCATCCGGACCAATGTTGGTTCAAAGAGACTAAATGCAACAGGTGCCATCGCATCGGACACATCGCAAGGAAGTGCAACTCCAGCGGTTTCACGGGCAGGATAGACCGCAGAGAGAACAGGAATTCAGGCCGTCGGGACTTTGAAAGAGAACCTCCAAAGCACGACCAAGACAGACAAGGACCGGACAAGTTCCAAAGGGCACCAGCAAGGCCACGAAAGGACAGAGTGGGACAAACAAAGAACAGTAGGCCAAAGACGGTAAATAAAGTGAGCCAAGTACGTAGTACCAGTAGCGACTCCGAAGTCGATGATGATTATACAGTGTTAAAAGTGAGTAGTAGTAAGAGTAGCCATGGTAACGCTTGTAATAGTAGTAAGCGTAAGGACGAACAGAGAAATAATGATGCCATTATGGTTAAGATGCGTATCGAAGGTAGACTTGTAGACATGGAATTAGATACAGGCTCTGGGGTGACAATGATTCCACTTAGCATGTATGAGTCAAAATTTGCTGATCTGCCCATGTCTGGGAGTAACAGAGTTCTAACCAGTTTTACAGGAGAATCAGTCCGACCTGTAGGCAAAGTACGAGTTAATGTTGAGTATGGTAGCCAGTCAGTGGATCTGTACCTGTATGTTGTAAAACATACCAAGCATACTTTGTTAGGTAGGGATTGGTTACAGTATGTACGGTTGAACTGGCACGAAATTGATTTTTCAGGGGCTGAGACTGAAGATAACGTAGCAGTGGTAGAAAAAGTGAAGGCAATGAATGATTTGAAGGATATCCTGGACAAACATGCCACAGTGTTTGACCATGAACTAGGTAAACTAAAAGGCATCAAGGCTAAAATTACTCTACAAGAAGATGCTAAGCCAGTTGCATGCAAACCACATAGAGTACCCTATGCAGTCAGACCACAGGTAGAAAAAGAGCTGACGCGGCTCCAAAAGTGTGGCGTACTGACTCCAGTGACACATAGTGAATGGAGCACAGGTATTTTAGCCGTTCCAAAGAAAGACGGAACTGTACGGATTTGTGGTAATTACAAAATTACGATAAATCCAGTGCTAAAACCAGTGGCTCCCCCTAACATAAATGTAGAAGACATTTTGGCAAATCTGGCTGGTGGGGTCACTTTTTCGAAGCTTGATCTCGCACATGCCTACAATCAGATGGAGTTAGAGGAAGAGTCAAAGAAGTTGTGTACCATATCGACACACAAGGGACTCTTCCAGCAAAACAGATTGGTCTTTGGTGTAACCACAGCCCCCGCAATTTGGCAGAATGCCATTGAACAGGTATTGCAAGGATTACCTGCGGTTCAGGTATACTTAGACGATATCCTAGTGACGGGTCACACCGAACAAGAACACCTGCAAAATCTGGACAAAGTACTAACTCGTCTGCATGAACACGGGTTAAAGTTGAAGAGAAGCAAGTGCGAATTCATGTGTAGTTCGGTAGAGTACTTGGGGCACGTGATAGACCAAGATGGGGTACATAAGTCAAAATCCAAAGTCGATCAAATTGAACACATGCCTCAACCCAAAGATGTATCAGAACTCAGATCATTTCTGGGAATGCTGAACTATTATCGGCGCTTTATTCCGAATTTAGCTGCTGAAATAACATCTCTGAATGCACTGCTTGAGAAGAACAAAAAGTTCAAATGGACGAGCGAAGCAGAGAGAGCGTTCATGAAGGCAAAGCAATTGCTACGCAATTCAGGATTTTTGGTTCACTTTGATTCTGAACTACCGATAACCGTAGCCACTGATGCGAGCCCCACAGGTATTGGCGCTGTGCTGTCGCATATTATGCCCAACGGAGAAGAGCGACCAATTCAGTTCGCATCGCGTTCACTGACTAAAGCAGAGAAAAATTACCCACAGATTGAACGAGAAGGCCTTGCAATGATATTTGCGCTAAAAAAGTTCTACATGTATATCTATGGTAGAAAGTTCACTCTGATCACCGACAATAAACCGCTCACGGCTATTTTTGGCCCAAAAACCAGTCTGCCAACACTAGCAGCGGAGCGTATGCAGCGATGGGCTATGTATATGGCAGGATTTGACTATGAGATACAGTATAGGAGCACAAAGGCGAATGCAAATGCAGACTGCTTATCACGATTGCCATGTATGGAAGCAATTAGTGATGAGTTCGAACCAACTGTTACACACATATTCCATGTGGAGGTCTTGCCTTGCTCACGTGCACAGATTTGTAACTGGTCAAAGAATGACCCAGTCCTATCTAGGGTGATAAGGTTTACTTTGGATGGTTGGCCAAGCAAACTGTCAGAGTCTGAGGAAGTACTCAAACCGTTCTTTCATCGCCGAAATGAAATAACCTTAGAACAGGGAGTCCTAATGTGGGGTATGCGAGTTATTGTACCTGAGCTAGGGCGCACTAGAGTACTAGAGGAATTGCATACTGGACATGTTGGCATAGTCAAGATGAAAGCTGTAGCCCGTAGCTATGTATGGTGGCCTAAAATTGACACAGAAATTGAAAGGTGTGCTAAAATTTGTGTCGCGTGTCAAGTGACGCAAAACAATCCGGCACTTGCTCCATTACATCCATGGATACCTGCCTCCAAACCATGGGAGCGTATCCATGTTGATTTTGCGGGACCATTTGAGGGTGTTACCTACCTTGTAGTAGTTGACGCTTTCTCAAAGTGGCCAGAAGTGTTCATTATGCCTACTGTGACATCAGAAAAGACAATCCAAATTCTGCGCTCATTGTTTAGTCGTCATGGCTTACCACAGATATTGGTATCTGACAATGGAAGTCAGTTTACTTCAGCAGAATTTCAGAAGTTTATGTGTGACAATGGTATTCAGCATAAGTACAGCGCTCCATACCATCCCAGTACTAATGGTCAAGCAGAGCGCTTTGTGCAATCACTCAAGCAAGGATTGCGAGCTGCGCGACAAGATAGTGGTACGCTGCAAATCAAAGTTGACAGATTTTTGTTAGCTTACCGCAATGCGGCACACTCTGTGACAGGGGAGTCACCTGCAACGCTGTTCTTAGGAAGACCATTGCGCACACGCTTAGATGCTTTGCGACCAAATGCAAAGATGCGTATTGCAGAGAAGTTGCATAAGCAAATAGAGTACAGAGACAAGCATGCAAAATCCCGCGTTTTGCGAGAAGGAGAGCATGTATGGGTTCGAAACTACTTAGGAAAACAGAAGTGGGTACCAGGTTGTGTAGTAGAGAGGAAAGGACCATTGAATTATAAGGTCAGAGTAGACTCTGGGATTTGGCACCGCCATATTGATCAGTTGAGCAAAAGGATTGCTGAAGGGTTCACATCACCCTCCACAGAGGAGGAACCCAAAAACTTTGAAAGTTCAGAAGAGGGAAGTCATCCCTCCATCATGCAAGATTTAACACATGCAGATTTAGGGAATATGGGAGGACAAACTGTCTCCACTGAGGTGACCGAAGTCCCACAGTCTATCGCTGATCATGATCTTGAGACTAACCACAATATGGGAGTACAAGCCAAGACACCGGTGGCAGATATGCTTGCTCAATCAGACAGATCACCGCTAGTGTCACCAGTAAAGTTACGAAGGTCAACAAGGATTCGGAAACCACCTGATAAACTTAATCTTTGAAACAAAAGTGTAAGTTCATTCAAGCTAAAATAGAACTGGTTTATTTTATACATAATCCCACACAGAAAAATCGTATATCATGCTAGATAACATGTGATCCGTATTTCTTTGTTAAAACCTGATATTGTTATATGTTAGAGTTAATCCGATAACAGTTTTCAAACATGATTGTAACTAAACCAGAAACCAGATGTGTTGTTTTTATAAGTGTTTGTTAAAAATATAAAGACACAGAGAAAAAGAAAAGGTGGACATCAGCATATTGTTTATAAAGAACACGGGTAACTCACCATAAACTGTACATGTTATTTTATATCTCAAGTTCATTGTTCTGGGCAAAATTACTCTTGTTGTCAGCGCACTCAGTCGATTGAAAAATGTTTTATGAACATTGGATTAGCAGGGGAGAGTGTAGTGTATTATTGTTAGATAAGGCGTTCCATATACCCAAATGTGTATACTTGTGTAGTAACAGGGTCATAGGTCAACTCGTGCTTGCACGCACTGTGTGTATGAGTTGTATGCATTGTACATACGGACGTTGAGTCGTACTGAATAAACTGTCCGCCAGAACCGTTCCACCACAACAAGTCGTCTCGCAATTGTTCATCATTTCACCCACGTTTCGTGTTAAATACACGACAGGGACGCCAGCCAATCGTCCCCACCTGGCTCTCATAGGAAAGCGCACATGTAAACAAAGCGTGACGTCATTAGGTCTTAGACCTATTGGCTTTAGTTTAACTGTGCAGCAAGCTATCAGTCTAAATAAAATACTAAAAGAGAAAAAAAGTCGACATATTTGAAAAAAAAAACATTTTAGAATGAAGGTTTCACCAAAATATGTTTGAGAACTGATCATCATTTTACATGACATCATTGCACCTAAGAAGTACATGCAACCTTGAATGAGGACGCCATTTTGTGTCCAGATTGGTCATGTTGCCAAATTCACAAGAGTACCCTGCATGGCCTTAAAACCGTTCTGCTACATATCGCTTAATATCATTGACCCCATTAAAATTGCTTCCAGATCATCGTCCTCGTCTTTTACGACTTGGCCAAATTAAGTCGTGAATACCTGCATAAATGAAATTTTTAAGTGGCCACAGCAACCCTCAAACCCCTACAAGAACGCTAGCGTACAGATTGGGAGGAACAAATATAAGAACATGAAGAAAACCTCCTCAAGGAAATGAACCATCACTGGACCGTGAAAGAATCCCATCTCCCATTGCCGGTCCGGTGATGTTGACTCGATGTATACGCTACCGCGAGAACGTTTTCAAGTCAATGCGTGACTCCATCGCAAAAGGAAATAAATAAATAAATGCCGGGGAAAACCTTAAGTTGTCGTCTTGCGTTTACCGAGCGCGTCTGACGAAGATTGCTCTTACAGCTGACTTCTTCTCTTTTTTCAACCGTGTGAACTGTGTAGCATTGGATCTTCAGAACATCGTGTCCATCTCGCTAGTGCTGTTGTTGTGTATATTCCATGAGTACGAGTGTTTTGCAATGAGTACGAGTACGAGTATTTTGCAATGAGTACGAGTACAAGTACGAGTATGAGTATACGAGTAACTTGCAATGAGTACGAGTAAGAGTAGGTTGCAATGAGTACGAGTACAGATGCGAGTACGAGTATAAGTACGAGTACGAGTATAAGTACGAGTACGAGTAACTTGCAACGAGTACGAGTATTTTGCAATGAGTACGAGTACAAGTACGAGTACGCGTAACTTGCCATGAGTAAGAGTACGAGTAGGCCTACAAGTTCTTTCAATGAATACGAACATATTTTAATGGGTATGCATGTTCCCAAGGGCTTTTCACTTTCAAATTAAGCATAAGACAAATTCCAGAACCCACAAACAGTAGAAAATTGGTTCTTTTCCTGCGTGAACCTCTCAAAGAAATGTAAAATTCCAGCGGGAGAACATTTCCTACATGAGTACGAGTATGAGTACTTTACCATGAGTTGTCTTACGGGAGTACGAAGCACTGAAGTATATAAAGATTGGATAGTGGATGCTAATACACACCAGTCACATTGTTGAATTTGCAGTTTGACCAGTTCGCCCCGGTCTTGCACAAAATGGCCGCCGATATACGAACGTATATGATGTTCTAAAAAGGACAAATTTCCGTCGTGATTATATATCCAAACGTCGCAAAAAGGGAACTGCGGCATTCAAAAAATAAACCCCGACGTTTGAAAACTTGTGAACCGTGGTCAGTGGTGGTGGACATCAGGTAAACCTGGTGAACCACGATGTTACAAAAGTGAATCACAACTGCCTGTAAAGACGGCAACTTCTCCTTTATGGATCACCAACCGGTCTTTCCAATATGGCTTCAAATGGCTTTCTTTTGCGGATTTCTGTACGATATCCAGTCTATATATATTTATTTACATAGAGCGATCAGTGGTAAGAGTACAGTCACATGGGCACAAGTACTAGAACGAGTGCGGGTATACTACAACACTGCACTCTCCAAATTTTGGATAATGCGCAACACGCATTGGTCGTGGAGAATGGAATCGCTAAGTGAGCTTCTCGTTTTGTGTCGTTTAGATTTTCTTCAATCCAGACCATTGGTAATTCACCCCTCGCTTCGGTAACGCATACGTGCCGCGGTTATCGCGAGTGTGGGCGTTCTTTATACCACTCACGTTACCGTAGGCGACGGAAATCGCCGCATGACTTCCCTATAAACCAAGACGCACTACGAAGTTGCATAATGAGGGGAAAAGGTAACGAAATAACAAAATGCCGTAATCGAGGTTGATATGTCAATTTTGTTCCGTTTTTTTTCCTCATCCAAACACGTTTCGTCTAGACGAACGCCTCCGCTTCGGCATTTCCTGCCTTTTGTGCACGGAATTTCTCAAGTTACTCACCATTGACTGTGACACGTGCGCATCGATTGGAATAATTGTGTATCAAGACCAGGCTAATTTATATCATGTGTGATATTAGGGGTCCATTACAAATAATTTGAAATGTGGGAGAGTTCAGTTTATGCATCTTGGAAAACAAAATGTCAATTTTAAATATCCATCACCAATTATGTTATAAAATACCAGCTCCGCATATCTGTATACCAAACCGTTTTGATGTAAGATGCACTCGGCAAGGCATCACACACGTCTCCCTTAATATATAGACACGCAACGTTTATAATGATGACCCCTTCTTTTTTTTTAATGTGAAGATACAGTCGAACATCTTTAGAACAAGGTCCTTGGGACTTTACAAATTACCTTGTTGTAAGAGGTACCTTGTATTATCAGTAATGGAAAACAAAGAAATACAAAAACTTGGGACCTAACATTTTCCTTGTTATATACGCAGGAAGTTGTATTAACAGTGCTCTTCTTATCAGGGTTCGACTGTATGTTGTTTTGCGGAATAATACTAAGTGATATTTGGTAATGTGATGATAGTTATATAGTCTCCTCGGTGTAAGGGCATCGAATCCATAGATAGAAATATTGAAACCATTCATCTAACGTGTCTCTCATGGCGCATAGATCTTTTGCTTTTCATGCATTTTGTTCCTTCCCAATAATAACAACACTCAAAATCGGAAGAAAAATGTTCAAAACATAACCTGTTGAAGTTTCAGCTCAGTGAATTTTACACTTTTCGAGAAATAAAGTGAGAAGCTATGTACAGTCATTTGATCACGAAACACGATATCGTCCGAAGAACTCTTTATCTCTAAAAATCAGTCAATTTGACTGATCACTGAAAATCATCTAGATTTCTTTGGGGGGGGGGGGTTCTATTAAAGTGACAGCAAGCCAGACGGAACAATGTCACGGGGTGTTTAGTACCAGTACGATCTTTAGTCAATGTAAGCTTTTTGATAATAATTCGGTATTTGGATAAATGCAAAATGATCCTATATGCCTTTAACGTTGGAAGCCTTATAAATCATGGAAGGATGGGACAATTGAAAAGTATATGTAGGCCCACAAGACATTTTAGAGCAAATTTAAGATAAACTGTTCTAATGACAATCCAGAAAATCGGATAGGAAACGAAAAGACAGTCCTCTCTTGATCCTTAGCGATATCACGAAAAATCAGACTTCCAGTACTTGACCGGGAGGCTAGAGACAAGACTTGAAGTGACCGTTATCAGGGAGGCACAGTGTCTTGAGTAAAGACAAACATTAGCATACGTCTCTCATATGATGGCTGAAAGTGTGCTCAGTTTGATGGCTGTGCAATCGTTGTGCTCGGAAGCCCACAAATTGAAACGGTGCATCTACCCAAAAATTTAGTTTGGACTGATTAACAACTACAGGTGTACAAATAATTGTTCTCGCTCCGTGTTGCAACTGAGTAAACAAGAATGCAAGACAGACGTATGTGGATGACACCGTGTGAATGTCGGTATTAACTTCTTAGACTGTCATTTACCAACATCCTAGTAAGGTATTTCGTAAAAAATGTGTAGTTTTGTTTTTTGATGTTTGCAAAATGTTGTATATTCCCTTTAAATGGGAGCTAGCTGCTGGTCCCCAGATTTTAAGGGGGAGGGACAGTCTAGTGTTGGTTCTGAAAGAACCGGTTGTAAACTCAAAGAAAAGATGCACTATGTTGTTTTTATAACTATCCAGGACATTCCTTATGCCGCGAAAGCGCGTGATATGCCAATTTCAAGTGGTGTCGTTTATTGTTATTGGCGATGTGTCGTCTCACATTGCTCTCAAATTCAGCTCTCATAGATTGTGGTACGTGCGCATTATTTTTTCAGTCAATATTAAAGAACAAATATTGCGTGCGCTTATCAATTTACAACGGGGCACTAGCTTTATGATCCCTGTGACATTTTGTGTCGTGCAATTTTTAGACAAGATGAAGCACTGGATATTGATCGCATAATGATACCGTGATATTTGGCTTCTTTCGGGTCGAACGCCCTGTGTTGCCCGGCCGAATCGTCCCGTCGCCTTGCGATTAATCTCCCGTCCACGATATTCATAATCCTTGCCAGTTTAAAAGTATGTCGAGGATATTATGTTTTCATTGTAGAGGGTCATATATCGAATCATTATGTAATGTTGGTACCTTTGCCTTACTTGCATTGTTTTAAATTTTCTCATCAATACAAACGTTCACTTTTGAATAAGACATTGAAAAAACATTCCACCGACGTTTAGTTATTGAATGATTTCTTCACAAAATTCGAATTATTGGCTGCCAGACAAAAAATCTGCTATCGCAGGGCGGGTTATTTGTGCACCAAACAAAAGCCCTTTTGAGATGGTTGCAGATACCCAAAATCGGAATAAAGAAGTTTTTTTGTATAAAAACAAAACATTCCAATTCAAAATTTGCTGGTAGATAATTATACGTTTTCTTTTTGTTGAAGAGAATGAGGTATGCATTTTTAAAGCTCAATAAAATGTTGATGCATGAACAATATATAATTATGGACTGTATACATTGTGTTTGTATTGTTTTGTATCGTGCGGTTGCCTTATTTGTCATCTAATGGTCGTCTAGTCTCCATCTCGTGCTGTTGTCTGGCTTATTGATATATTTTAGAACGAGGTCACATTCAGATTATGAGTCTATAAATCATTATTAGTCAACCTGTGTCCCTAAACAACTTTCGCCAGATATTTTGCAAATCTCGTTCAAGAACCGGAACAAATTGACTCCATTCAATGTCATTTGCAACGTTCAGTACCTCCATTCCTCTCTACACTGTTAGAACGTTGGGTAAAATACTGTTGGGCAATGTAATTTACCCGACATTGGTATGAAATTACCTCATATTGGGTTGAATTGGGTAAAAACTGTCAAACTATTGGGAAGAATTTGCCAAAGAGTGTAGGCAGTTGATAATTCGACCAGCACTGGTCGAATTTTCAACCCATTTTGCCCAACTTTTTTTACAGTGTACGTATTTCGTTCAACCCTTCGGACCTTTCATACAATCGCACTCGTCAGTTGGGTAGAGGCTGAGGACTATCACCTCAAGTTGAGAAATCTCCAAGTTCGGGCGTGGACGTACGTAGACGTCCTTTCTGTGTGTTGTGAATACAAAATGATTACGCGACACAGCCTGTTTACGGTTCTCTGCGTGGTCTCTCATGGACAGCTCTCATCCCACTGCGCGTTGAATCGTCAAGGAGCAGTAGTGTTTGAAGAGCTCATTGACCCCTTATTGCGGGTCCGCAAGGAAATCACCACTATAGCCTACCCTACTGAGGAGTGACATCTTGATGTGAACCCCTGGACAGATTTGATCATCTCTCCATAGTCAAACCATCGGAAATGAAAGTCAAAGTCGAGAAAGAAACAAAGTACAGAATGCTTTTTTTCCCTCTGATTTTTATCTAGTGATGTTGTCTCGGAGATTGGCAGCACCATATTGCGTCGTTAGCTGTGCCACCTTTTGTTGTCTCTTAATTTGAATATTTTTTTGCGAGGCCAAGCACCCTTCAATCAAAATGAAGTGCCCTTAGAGGCCTGTATTCTAAAGCTTTGTCGCACATCAGGAGAAGTCTCTATGTAGGGCTTACAGATATCAGAGGAATAAGCCCCGATTTCTTTCGGTTTTTTTCCCATACAGAGGTAGTGTGGTGCATTCTCGCGGTCAGTGAATACCTCAGTGGGAATATATGATTTCTTTGTTATTTGTAATTCTTATATATATATGTGTGCGCGCGTTGAACGCATTTCAATCGCTTACTGCTGAAATATTCGTATCTTCAATGTTTTTGTACACGTGGCTTTTAAAACAACTGTTTACATTTGTGTATGTTTTTTTCCTTTACATTAAAAAACATGGGATATATTTGCCTGGCTACGGATTGACGTCAATTGCGGGTGTTTTTGCAGTGATGTGTTATATGTTTGTAATGTTCCATTACAAGGAGTTACACGTATTGAGAAAATGTGAAGAAGTTTTCAAGTGAAATTTTCCGTTACTCGATTCTCCTGTAAACATATAAGTGTTTGGTGATACTTGATTGCCTGAGAATTGCTTCTCACTTGACATTTCGAGGCTGTATTATTCGTCGCGACTTTTCATTAAAATAAAAAAAAAATCTTAAGATTGAGATTCAAGAGACATCAGTTCGGGCGATACGTTCGGAGCACCATGGATATTTCTGTTGTAACCATGTAGATTTTTTCATCACACGAATATTATCCTGAAAGCAATCAACTTCTTTAAAGCAGAATTGAATGAAGACATTATTTTAAAGGTCATTGGCCTTTTAATTTTAACGATTTTGAGCTCTGTTGAAAGTCGAAACACAAATCAGAAACTCGCTTGAAAGACGTAGCTTAATTTGTTCCAATGAAATAAATACTTTGTTATAATAGCTTCTGTAATATGTTTCGATCAAATGAAATGTCTCCGTCATAGAATCATCTATTTTTAATCATATACTTTTTTTCTGAATTTTTTATATAGGTATATACACTTTGTGAAAATTAATTGAATACTTTTTTTTCAAAAATGTTAAAGGTACGAAAGACAAACCAGGTGCCCCATCGAAGAGAAAAGCATTTTCCGGTAATTAAATCAATTTCAGTTGTTCAATCAGGAAAAGCAGGTAAATAATAAGTTGACAATTGGCACTAGGTTTCAAGATGAATCATGGGAAATGTTAAAAAAAAAATTCCCATGAAGATTTTCGCGAATGGTTAACGTTCGGAAGGGAAACGAATGAGGAGAATTCAAATTTTCAATCATAGACATTGTGGATTCCTTTTCAAACTTTAATAGCAGTTGGATTGATATTCTAAATTCCCAGTTGAATGCCTCATAAAAATTCAAGTGAATTTTGTAAACGTCTATACATTTTCCGTGTGTATGTTACGAATTGCATCAATATTCAAAGATTCTCCTTAGTGCGTCTTAAGAAAATACGGGCTTATGCTTATTGTACGTGTACTTTCAGCAGGGACGAAGATGGATCTAAGAAAACGCCAGGTTCAGCATAGACTTTGTTTGACTGACCGTGAATGAACTCCAAAGACCTTTCTGTGGAAAGTACAATTTTACATATACGTCGAGAGATCACCATTGTGCAGCGCCGCTAATGAAATCTAAAAAGCCCTTTCAGTGTTTTATTTTTTGGCTGGTGTTAGACGGGCTAGCCTCTGCTGGGTGAGTAAAAAAAACGAAACCCAAATGTCGGACCATTGTTTTAGTGAAGTGCTAAATGTAGCACTTTCCAAATCTAGGTTATGAAAGCCCAATTAATAAGCTTTCTTTTAGTACAAGAATCATTCAAATCACCCATGTACTTTTCAAGTCATGGAATTTTAAACACAACCACCGTTTTAAAGTTCTGTCCACGGATCACAAGAAAGGTGTGCGTTCTTTCAGCAAAACGAAAACAATTCACATACTTCCCTATGTGATTTGTTTTCGTTTTGCTGAAAGAACACTTACCTTTTTTTGTGATCCGTGGACAGACCTTTGACACGGTGGTTGTGTTTAAAATTCCATGACTTGAAATGGGCATTACGGCCTGAAATGCCCGCAAATTTCATGTTTTGGATTATTTACCTATCCTATCTGGTTGAAGAAATGCGACATGTGCAATCCGCGGATCACCATGTTCTGAGTCACACTTGGAAACATTCCAAGTGTGACCCCACACTTGGAAACATTCCAAGTGTGAGGACATTTAAGTGGATCAGTGTTTATTGTGGATTATCCACAATTAAAAAAAAACAGTCTAAATGTTATCTGTGGTAAATAAAATATTTAGATTTGTTGTTTCCTATTTTTGATCACACTGCTCGAGTCACACTGTTAAAACGCAGGTGCTGCATATACATGTACATGTATATATTCCACCTGTTTTAAAACTGTTTACATTCCTCAGATTCCAAAAGATCAATACAAAATATGGCTGTTGTATAAATGAATGACCGGTCATCGATTTTATCAACCTGTTAACGTCATCGCGATAACAATAGCCGCAAATGACCCTTAAAATCAATCCAACGATATTGATTTGTTCCCGTTCCATTCATGGTTTCTTTTAAAACCAAGGCTAAAATGGTCTTATAACTACAGGTTTGTTTCATTCATGCTTCTTCGCTATTATTTCTGTCCTGTACGGAAAGCTATTTTATGTAACTTGTGATGTTATGTGAATGCTAAAATGCCGCTTTGAGCAAAATGAAGAAAAACTAAAAGCAAAAATGGAAATTGTTTGCGTTGAGCCCCGTTGCTCTTGTCTCACAGTTACACAATTCGATGAACATTATGGCACTGTAACTATGTCCAACTTTGAACTTTTACACAATACCAAAAGTTCTTACTCCTTTTAAGGTATCTTTACTTACTTTCTGGTTGATTATTAAAAGATGATTTTACAGTGGCCCCTGACCTCTGTTGAAATTAGACTCAAGACAAAGAGTTAATGAGCTGGCCATCATGACGTCACGAGATAAAAACTTTACATTCACGCTAGAGGCACAGCTCCATGTTGCTACTTTTTGCCTGAAAGCATTCGTGTTGTGACCAACGCGTTGCACCCTCAATCATGTTTCGCATTGATGTTCGAACTACCTACAGGCAATCTCCTAATATGTAGGCCAAGTTTTCGATTTTTCACTTGTAGACATCTAGTTTTCCCACGAAACTAGGCCGTCTGTTTATTTTTATTCTGTTTCTTTGTTTGAATGCCATGTTATAGCAGGGGTCTGGGAAGCGATAAAACTCAAACCTATTGGGATTACAGACGTGAGAATATGGCAAATATTATGGAAAGATAGCTATCCGATCTTGACTAAATGTGGGGGTTTTTTTCTGGAATTAAATAGCCTTGTTGAACACTGTGGTGTGAAAACAATATGCCGGTAGCAAGAGTATATTTAGACATTGTATTGTAAGTTTTGAAAGGTCGCTATGAACGGAATGTGTTCCATCATGCACTCACATGAGTTCATTGGTGGGTCATCGGGTATTGTTTCAATCATGTCTTGTGTTCGTGTAGCTGAGTGACGTACCAGGGGTTTTTTTAGTGGGGGCCCGGGGGCACCATCATGTTATGAGGGGGTACCATGTGCGGACCAAACAACAAAATGTCTCTCAAATTTCCAGGCCACTGCAAGTACTGCAAATTCGAAAAGCGGGGAGAGCCGGGGGTGGGGGCCTGGACCTCTTTTAACACTAGAGAGTGTTCTTTTCTTTTTATTATCAATTAATTCACATTTCAAAAAGCCGTAAGAAGTCAAAAATAGTCCTCTAGATTCCTCTTCGCTTTATTAACTCAAAAAAACCTTTTAAAAGACACTGTGTAAAACCTGAACTTTTCTGTCAAATATATCATTACGAGCAAGCTATTACGGTACACTCGCGGTAGGGAGGCCCCCTTCAGTGGCGAACCGTCGCGTCAGCTCTTGTATTGGGAGGGGGGTCACAACATGAGGATTCACAGTGAACATGCACATCTCAATATCCGGAAGTACAGCTTCACCAAAGTCAGCGGTAAATGCACCCACCATCAACAGCTTCAAATCCGAGGTGGAGACAAGTTCAGCTACAGACCCAGCAGGTGTTAACACCTGTTGAGCCTTTTCCATAAAGTTACCGGGTCATCTTCAGTCCATCAGCACAAGTTAAATCACACATACTGAAATTTGTATCCTTGTGGAGACATTGTCTTTGTTCTCGTGTACTAAAATTTTCGAGTTTGAAAATACAGTTTCAAAATGCTCTTATTTTAACCAGAATTAATTTCCTTGGCTGAAATTCGGACTTAATGTCCCTTTTCTAAAACAGTACCATTTGCGACGGATCAACATACCTTGGAAATTCCTAGTTTTTGAGTAAAATCCATATATCTATTTCGTGGAAACCTTGTGGAGACGTATTCATCTATAGAAATTGCCCTGTGGAGACGTATGCAATCTTTTGTTCCCTATTGTTTGCATGCCTCCAGAGGGCACGGTGTATCAGATCAAATGCAGTGGTGTTTTTTGATAAATATGGGTGGACATTATAAGACATTTGTCTTACCAAGGAGCCCAAGAAGACAGGTGAAACAGGTGAATTGTTAATCCGTCATTTGGGCAGTTGCTCTGTACAAAAGCTGGCACAGTGCTTTCGCCATTGAAGTGGGCCTCCGTACATGATAGCACACTCAGAATGATCTACAGATGTTAACATGAATCCTATTGAATCCAAATCTTTGAAACATCAAGTAATTTTGTTTTTAATCCAGCAGTAAAACTGCTTCTTCTTTTTTTCCCGTTCAGCACATAACAGACTTCACACTTTGCCGAAGTGGGATTTTGTTGTAATTGAAAAACTTCTTTCAAAGAACTCTGAAGCGGATTGCACCATTAAAGGGATATTCATAAGAAATGTGCCTGAGGACATCCTGTGTTCATTCCATTAGGTAATAATACACGACGCAGCCACTTTCTTTGACCTTTGACAAACGCTAATATCCATCTGCTCAAGTAGGATTCAGGGCATTGAACATGAATGGAAGCCTCCTCAGTGACTTCTCCTCCCTAGAGAGTGTTTCATTCTTTGTCGGTTGGTTCACCAATCACGAAATTCTACCCCTTAAGGGCTATCGTGATGTAATTGATTCCGCTAGCGTCGTGACCGAATTATGTAGTGAAAATACGTTACAGGGAGCTAAGATTATACCTCCCCTGTGTTACATTCAATGTCAATTTATCCTGGCGACTGGGCAGCGTATTTTACGTACTAGCGGGATGCCGCGCTTTTCACGGCACCCGCTAGCTGGGTGGAGTCATATACTAACGTTTTCTTTGACCTCAATTTGCGTGTTTGACCCCCAGTGGGCGTGGTCAACCTTGGTGAAGCCATTTTTGCCACATACGTTTAGTTTAGGAGTGTTTTCATAGTGATAATGCTGTAATATTTAACTATTTAAAGTCGGAAAGAAACAAATTTGCCCACCAAAAAACAAGAACAGTCATTGTTTTCACGTGCCAACCGTGACTTCAGAGGATAGTGAAATCGGAGCGTGTAAAAATACAATTTAAGGACCTGCATTTAATAAGTAAGCCTCTCCATTAACCATTGCGTTTTGTGCAATCTGGACATGAATCAGGATTCTGCAATGTAATTTGTTTTCAAAAATAAGCCCTGGAAATAATGTACTTCGCATGGTAGCACGAGATGTATCGTGATGCACCCCATTTTTTTGGATATTTTTTCTATTTACTTTAAAAGTAGGGCCTAAGGGTTTTTCTTATTTCTTTAGTACACTCTGATTTTTCAGCCGTATCGAATTGTTTGTCCGGAGTAGAAGTCATGAAATATTTATATTCATTCACGCGGTTGAAAATAAAACAAAGTGGTGAACAGTCAAGGCCTAACATTAATAGGATTTGCATAATACGTGGGATTTGTAATATGGCAATCTCTGGCCCATATTCAACAATGCGGTTAGCCCCTATTAAGTTAATGTTTACCGCACTAGATTGCTCTTAAACCCTCGGTAATATTGAGGGCCATGAAACGTCGGAAGCGATAATGTAACATGAATGAGTCTGTGTCTGACGTCATTATTTTAAGTCTCGTGTCTTGCAGCTGGCAAAGACGTGACTCACGCACGGGGAAAACACCTCGCATCACAATGTCTGTTGTACTCGTCAACAGGATGGGTCTAATACCTCGTAATTGCTTTTGTCTACCGCGGCTTTCTCCCAAATCCTCATTTTGTAATAACACCGGAAATTGTCATTGGCCCCCAAACTCTGATGGTGTTTATGAAATTGTTCTGTTTTGGCAAAACATTGAGCCGTTTACATAGTTTTAAAATGTTCCAGTTGTTGTAAACAAGCGATGCATGTAGCAGCCTTTATTGGAACTTCCAAGGGCGATTTGTGGTTTGGCATGTAAAAACTGAGAAATATTGCACTATGAAAACATGAACTCCAATTGTTTTTCGTAATAGTATGTCCTCTCATGTATCGTCGTAAGTTTGCGTGATTCTAGATTTATAGGTGAGCATATGTAGGTCAGCATATCTATCTCCCAGACCCATGTTTTTATACTCAATGGTTCTTGGGTCTGGTGTGCTGAATAGCAACACATTGCAACCGAAATGAAAATGCACTTTCTACTGAAAAAGATGTCTTCATCGGCTGACTAATGCCGCACCGCCTTATTGTAGATACTTTGGGAAGGTATTGGTTTATAAGAAGTTTCACAAAGCAGATTGTCAGAGGATTGTCAGAGGTTTGCTTTTGTTTTCTATAGGCTTGCGTTGAAGCTAACACAAAGTCTTATCTGGATCCGCATTAGCTTCAAAACGGATCGTCGCCGTATGAAGCTTTACCTTTGAACATCTTCGCCCGCTTTCTGGCGTTGCCAAAGTCGAGAAATGACTTTTCAAATTCAGCTTCTCGTCAATTTGAGCATGAGACAATTTATGAATTTTACAAGGCGAGAATAAATAAAAAGTTATACCAATTTTAAAGTTTAATAGGGATATCTCGCTCCCAATTTCAACCCTAGTAATGTATGCCAATCTTCGTGTGGCGCACAAAATGAGGAATCATTTTTGAAAGGTCAAAATGGAGTGTAACATTCCCTCTTCAAAGTCCCTGATCAGGTTTTGTCTTAGACTTTTCAGGGTCAAAATTGACACTCTTCTGGGTCAAAGTGTTACTTGTCCAAACCGTTTTCCGGGTCATTTTGACCCGGTGACCTTGGCAAAAGTGTTATTTTGACCCAGAAATGTGTCATTTTTACCCTGAAAAGTGTTAGGCCGAATAAAACCAGGATCCTGGGTCGATTCTGAACATGGACTTTTGAGAGTATGTAGTAAGCCGATTTTATCCTTTAAAATTATTTTTCTTTTAATATTCAGCACCGGGGAAACCTATGTTTTCGGCCGGGCACCAAGACTGATTGGATGAAATTGTTGACCCATCCCTATAACCCCAAACCTCCACGTGCGTGCGTGTGACAGACCGACAGCATGCGTGGGTGAACTTAATCTTGTCCACTCCGTTACCTCCGATTATTGTCGCTGCCGTTATTTGGCGATGGTATCTAGAATTATCACCTGGTGGACATCGAGTATAATATGCACTCCATCATCAGATTACGGGCTGTTTAACACGAACGCTTTACACGTTGTATTTGCTAAAGCCTTGCCGGAGAATTCATTTGGTTCGTTTATCGATCGAACTGCATTCCAAACACGTCCATCAATCTTTACATGACTGTAGTTTGTTACTTGTTTTCTTGTTATTAAACTTAATGCAAAAACATATTGCTCGTATGAATAATTCATTGTTGGACTGCTCTCCGGTATGATTATGTTCGTTTTGTCACCTTCTAAATTGCTAATGGATTGGTTTATATGCGAATTGATCAGAAATTCATTAAGCTAAGCGAACCGTGGGACATCGTTGGTGATTAATATAGCAAGGATTTTGCAGGTGATGTTGCTGTGGGGTTCATCACCGACGCTGATGCACGGAGCACGTTATTGCCAAAGTGAATTCGGGCGCGAAGTTGAAATGCAAGGTTTCACGCGTATGTCGGGAAATGCCTGACCGTCATGCTGGTACTTGAGTGTGGCATGATTCGTTTAATGCTGTAGCCGTGTTTGGACAGAAAGTGGGTGGAGGTTTCAAGGACTTAGTTTTGATAATTCTCTCAGTAGATTGCGTGGACCGTTTCTGCTGCCAATGCTCTATTGAAATTAAACCTCGACTTTAGTGCATCAACATGGCAGTCCGCGGTCAGTAATGTAAAATCCCAGAATGCACCTTAAAAAACCCTTAATCGGCATAAACGAATTAATTTAGCCTTTAATTTTAAATACGTTTTGACACGACATTCACCCTGTTTGCCCTTGATGTTTGATGAATACTTACTCGGAATCACAGCAGCCAATTGCTCGCTTTAATAATCAATAAACTTAACAATAGTTACATTTGGTATAAACGTCAAAGTTAATATTTTTCACATAATGATGTTTAGGTTTTTACTATACCTACTGATTCGTTCCGGTTGCATAGTGTTCTCAACTTAACGTCGTTTTCGCTGTGGTCGCAGTGTCTATGCACACGCCGATACTTTGCATTCATTTCCTTAAAGGAGCAAAGGAGCATTGCGGCCTGAAATCCCCCCAAATTGCATGTTTTGGTTTATTACTTATCGCATTTAAAATGCCTAGTTGAAACGAAACTAACCTAATACGGTTCCCGAGAAAAGATGGAAAAATCAGGTTGTTTACATCGGACGCGACGATTTTTTTTGACATACACATACGTATTTCAAATCGTATCTATTCAATGTATCATACACGTGCTGTGTGTGAATATGGAATACACATGCACAGCACTAATACACAAAACGTTATTTCTCAGACGTCCGCATAATGCGATGACGTGCGGCTGAACTCACAACTAGCACTGAACAGCCCGATTTTTCGGGGACAGAATGGCCCCCGACGTTCGTTGTCGCATGGTTCTCGCAAGAATAACTCCAAAAACGCCCAGTTTTTAAAGGATGGTTGTGTGGACGTTCATATCCTACTTTTAAATTCTTTTTCCAATTTCTATACTTTCGTTTGAAACCCGTTTTGTAGCCCAATTGGGCTCGTTCCAGGACGTAATGTCCCTTTAAGGAAATAAAACCAGACACAAAAGCAAACGAACCAACGAAGAGAAACGGTACAGCAAATCGCCACTTATTCACTAATTTGCCATTTGAGCACTCTGAACAAATATCATTTTTCTCACTTATTCAATTTAACTAACGAGAAACCTTTCGTTTTGATTGCCTTTCCCGTTCACAAAGTGGTAATTTAGTATCATCTCATGCAACGTTATAGCGAAGAAGATTGCCAAGCTGAGTGTGAATTTGTGATTTGATCACGATAATGAAGATAGAACGAGCGAAAAGTCGCTTCCAATTTGACTGACAGTCAAAAAACAAAGGTTCTGTTGCCTGAGGGACACGTGCACCATAGCAACGTAAGTCATAGCAAACCTCACAAAATGTCGCATCTTGTACAGCGCAGCAATATAACAGGATATATTTGCTTTTCGCGTGTTCAGTCCAATTTACGTGCGATCTAAAGTGATATGCGTACCGATCTCTCAAGGCGACGTGCGTGATGGGTTCGCCGGTAATCTCAGGATTTGGCAGCACTTGCAATAACCATAACACGGTTGAGAGGGCGCATTAGGCAAGCTTTAGCGGGTCCTTCCGCTGGAGTTAGCCGGCTAGAATCCGCGGCTGAGGGTATTAATGTCATTATTAGTTGTAATGACACGCTGTGTGCGGACTTAACACGGTGTTATCGGGCATGTTTTTGGCAATGCAGAATTCGAAATGCTCAACTCCGTTGAGCAGTGACAGACCACAGTCATTGTGATTGTGCACAATTTGGTTCTGATCTTTTCCGTAGAACTTACGGTGCCGTTAATTTGGGGGGGGGACAAAGTTTCCAAATGTGCATTATCATAAAAACGGTTTACCGCATCATGGACAACAGGTATTTTTTTACAACTAGGCATTGGAGTGTTCTCTCCTTAAAATTCGGTAATGCGATGCATTTGTGTAATTGCGATAGTTGGGACAACCCCAAAGTTGTATTTGGGATGGTGATAATAGTTGGGAGTGTAAATTATACTGTTGGAAACATTTTGAAAACTCGTTTCTTGTGATGGATTGAGCCCTTGTTGCCCATAGATAATACTGTACTTTCATTTGCTGTAAAGAACGAGAATAAAGCGGTTTTTGTTAACAGAATGTGGCAATTTTTGTTTAGCGAACTTTGGCTCCGTGTTTTCCATTTTTCAGATACCGATCATAGTGAAGGTTCAACAGTGAACCTGTTGGTGGTACTGATGGCACTCTGATTACAACATTTTTCGGTTGGCTGGATTGTGCTAGCCGGGCAGTGGCGCGTCAGACGTTTCTGTCAAACGTGCAAGGGTTCCCTCCACGAGTCATAGTTGGGGGCAAACAACGGATCATATCGGTTGTATTGGCGCAATTTGTACGCAATTTGGATGTGGTCCTTCTGATGTACGTCAGGTATTGTCATTATACGCTTCGCTGGTCCCTGGCGGCCTATCAAAAAGCGCTGGTGACCCTTTATTTTCTCTGCGCTCTCAATGGATACATTTGTAGAGCCAGTGACCCAAGATCAGCACTTCCGTGTGCGCATGACCGGTGCGCAAATAGTGCACGTGTGATATTTGTGTAAAGAGCCCTACCCGCAATGCTTTGCGACGCCGCGTTTCCTACACAAATTTTGGTGACAGGAATTAGTTGTCCTTGTTAAGGACTAGCTCTGGGAACGAACGAATTTATATGGGGATTTCTTACACTCTTGTTGGCGGTAAACATGCTGTTGTGCGCAAGGTCAGACATTTCACGCGAACCGAAAAAAGGGCAATGTCAAAACGGCTAAATGGTCGTCTACGACTGCGACTCACAACAGTCCGCCAATGGCAATACCGCAGCCGTGGCCAAAACAACTCCCGATTCGGACACATGCATTTGCCAATCTCCCATCACTTATCAGTGACGGAAAAGGACATATCTTTACTCAACCTTGTCCGAGCTGATACAATCGCAAGATCATCTGTTCCGGTTGAGATCCCAAACTGTTCGGAGCCAGTCAGCACGCACCTTGCACCTCCACATGATGAAATCACGAAGACAAGTCCAAGTGTTTGTTGGCAAATGATTAATTAGCTGTACTGGGTAAAGCTGTTTTCGATAAACGCATTTCCAGTGCGTTTTTTTTTTGGAGAGGGGGTCGTTGTGTTGTTAGTCCTATAGACCAATCCGGGCACGCTAATAATTCTATCACGAAGGCCCCCTTCAATGGTGAAAGCATTGTGCTAGCTATTGTTCAGAGAATCTACCATGGTTTCTCCATTGGAGGGGGTCTCGTGAGTGTACAGTAATCGCGTGCCCGTATTCGTCAATATACTTTATCAACAAAAAGGCCCGCAGTGCACAATTGACACAGCAAAACGGATTGAAAATACAAATTCAGCTTTTGACGCGAAGCGATCGGATAATTTTGGTATCTGTTATACGGACGAACGCTACAGATCTGACGTTCACGCACTAACACGGAGGGATTTGTATGGACTGTGCTTTTTTCTATCTCTCTAAAGTTCGCATCCGTTGGGATCATGGCTTCAACAGTCTGACTCCCAAGAGACTTAAATCGGCCGACGGTGAGCCTTGCACGTCGTTCGCTGTCAAACAGCCGCAGGGCGCCCGACTGAAATGGGATTGCCGGCCCTTGTACTTTGCATTCATTATACGTTGTATAAGTAACAACCATTGTTACAGTGGGTGATAAAAAAAAGTGATTTAACAAAATGGAAGAGGATATGGGAAATGACTGTCTATTAGGGCTTTGAGTGATTGGGCTGATGAACGGTTATTGAGTCTCATTCTGACGTCAATGAGATAATATATTCGTGAGTGCCAAAGACAGAAAGTATCGGAGAGAAATGCATGAAGGGGATGCCTTGGGAAATTCAGGCAGTTCAATGAACCGAGCTGCGGCGAAGGGTAAAATGCCGTCTATAGGAAATGCAAATTGAGGAGAGAGAGTTCCATCATTGCCATAATCTGTGATGGTTGTGATTTTTGCACTGAATTAATGCCGGAAAAATTTGGGAGGACATTTTAATATGAGTGTATCGAAGGGTTGTTAAAGGGGCATTACGTCCTGGAATGCGCGCAATTGGGCCACAAAACGCGTTTTAAACGAAATGATGTTAATTGGAAAGAGCATTTAAAAATAGGATATAAACATCCACACAACCATTCTGCGGGCGTGCGAGAAACAACATTTGTGTATTGGTAATATGTGTGTAATGTACCACACGAATTACTTGTTTGCTGCACGACTTGTAATACGTATGGTATGCCACAAAATGTCTTTCGCGTCCGATGTAAACAACCGGATTTTTCGTCTTTTCTCGGGAACGGTAAGACATAAGGTTTGTTTCCTTTTCGGATCTATGAAATAGGATACGTTAACAATCCAAAACATGTAATTTTCGGGGATTTCGGGCAGTAATGCCCCTTTAATCTACAGGGTGAGTAAAAAAAAAAGCGGAACTCAAACCCCAAAAATTATATGTCATATTTTCAAAAAAGATATGTAGCACCAAACATAACAATGACTGGAAAGCCAATTTCATAAGCTACTTTTAGATGAAAAAAAAATTACTGAAATTGCTTAATCTGTTCCCAGAATATCACCATTTAAAGGCAATGACCCTTCAACCTCTTTCATCAAAAAAATGTGATTTCAAGAATCGTCCTCACAATTGTCTTCGAACAACACCAGCGATAAAACCTCAGTTCAAAAGTTAAAAATATTCTAAAAAGTCCTTTTGAAGGCCTGTCTTTTGAAAAAGAGGGTGGATTTTTAAAATCATATTGTTTGCCTAACCAGGGTTGTTAAAGATAATGTGTTGTGAAAAATTGTGTAGGCCTACTTCAGTGGTTGATAGTTGTATTCTGTCACTTGCCGGTCAGTATTATGTTTGGTGCTACATAATTTTTTTAAATATGAAATATATTTTTAGGGGTTTGGATTCCGCTTTTTTGACTCACCATGTAGATACAGGGGGATCAGGTTAGTCTTGGTCAAAGCCTGATGTGGATTTTTTCCCCACACACAGTCTGACTGTGACAAGCACGGTAAAGCCGCTGAGGTGGTAAAGAACGCTACCAACAAGACGAATAATCCAGTCTTTGGAACTTTGGCAGCGCTACCCAGGAAATTCCGAGCATACCTCACGCGAGCTGTATTCAAGCTAATGCATCAAAAGCGAGAAACGCGCACACGAACAGCTGGCTCTCAGAAATGAGCAAACATCGGATCCTCCGTAATGGAAACCCTTGCGACATCCGTAGCACATTCAACAAACACGGGACTTGATCATTCCGGGCTAGAATTTCAGCCATTTATTAGCCCGTCTGTTATCGTCTTCGCTCGGGTTGGTTTTCTTTTGGCGTCCGCTGAGACCCCGTGTACTTGAAGCTGGCAGGATTAGTCAGTGCCTATGAATTGAAACATAACAAGCGCCGACTCTCCGTATAAATCCGTGGTCAACTACAGCCGACGTCACTGCCACTGCCACACGCGAACAAAAACACCACTGCATGCAAGTTAAGTTTGAATGAATTGACTTAATACGACAGGTCGAAGTAGGATTCCAGAGACTGTGGCACAATTGCATGGTTTTTTTTTCAAAGGCCAAGGATTTTATGGAGTTTTTGTGGTTGGTCGAGTTTTGATAAAGTACCCCAAGAACCTATCGTTCCTCTCCCAAAATAGTGTCGACTTTAAGAGTCCTTTCTTCAGAGTCTGTACTTTATTCTATCCAATTTAAGTTTCTCGACTACACGAGTGTTGATTCGATACCAACTGTCAATTCCTTCGACCGATGTTTGCATTTAGGCCTATTCTTTGACATTCCAAGAGTGATACCTCAAAACTGAAATGTGTCTCACATTTTGTCCAACTTTTCTAACCGTTTAGCGAATACAGTCCTCCATTTCCCCCTACAAAAAAATATGAGGCGCCGGTCTTCGAATGCAAAGCTGTAATACTAGAGTTGCATGAATACAATATTTGGCCGACTCACTGAACTGTCCACCCTCCCAACCGTACAAGTGTGTATTTGCCTGCAATCGGGGACCCCTATTGATATTGTCCCTAGGCCTATTTTGTTTTAGGAAGACCTTCCACATGTTTTGTACACATCGCCAAATTGGGGACCTTCGTGAATTGGGGACCCTGTTGCCCTCTATTGTTCAATGTCCCATATTGAATGCAGAAACAAACTCACCAATACACGCATGTTTGTTTTACATATACCTAGTGTGGACATTCCTTCGTTTTCCTGTGATAAAAAAAGTCATTTTACTCATACTGTGAAAACTCTTTCAACCCAATTTTTTTTCTTCTATGATTCCCTTTAGTGTTTCTCATCGTTTTGCCACGGATAAACCTAACACAAAAATTCCTCTAAACCTGTTTTCCAGAGAGGGGAAAACCTTGTGTGGACGTGGGCAAGTCCACACAACGTCGCTGCTACCTGATTTATGTGAACATCTTTTGTTCGGAAGTCCACACAGTGAATGTAATGCTTGTACACCCACACATACAAGTGTGTATTTGCAATCAGGGACCCCTATTGTCCCTCTTTTGTTTGTACTTTGACTTTGTAGGAAGACCTCCCATGCATAATGTTTTGTTCAAGAATCCAATTTGGGAACCTTTCGGGAATAGGGGACCCTTTTGTCCTCAGCCGTTCAACGTCCCCTATTGAATGCAGAAACAAACTCAGACACACCCATCAACAAACATGGGAAGCTCAAGCCCACGGCTTGAGGAAAATGGAGGGTCGTAAGAAACTCTGTGAAATATTCCGGGTGCTGTATATTAGATGGGAAAGGAATAATTCACGGTCCCTGTACGAAAATCATATGAAAATGTCAATCGATAGCCGGCTGTGTGCCAGCGGCGGGCTCCCTCGGTGCTGTCAGCCAGACGAGTCCGCTTGAACATCGGTGGTGGGGAGGGTAAAACCCCCGCGTGATATGTCCCCTTCATTGATCGTAGAGGAGGAAAGTACCGGTTAAATTAGAGAGATAAAAAGGTGTCCTCTTGGGCATTGCAGAACCAGGCATCCAGCCGTATATGATGGGACAGCTGAGCCCACGTTGCCATATATATGAACTTATAGGGGGATGAGGTTGGAATTAAGAAGAGTCTTTAAAAGGTTGTCCCTCGATCCTAAGAAACCTGCTCGCAAGCTCGGGGCAATTTCGTTTATTCGTCATTGGTGAACTTAATCACAATACCCTGAAGAAGAAAAAAGGGAACAGAGTACAGGGAACAATCCTCTGGGAGTTCTTGTCAGTCCTTGCTGATGGGAAACACGATATGCTTTAGTCGATAACGATAGCGGATGTAAAGTAACCCCCTTTAATGTCAATTTTCAGTAGTTTGTTCTAGTTTGTGTAGTCACTCGAGGTGAAACCTGAGTGATGCATGATGGGAGTGTAGGTAAAGCGCTAAACTGCTCACTTTCCTCAGAGTTAGGGTCAAGTTAAACTGTAACGTTAAAGGAATGCAGGATCAATTTGCATTATTTTCACTTAAGTAAAAAAAAATGCATAACAACTAACCCGTAGAAGTTTTAGCACAGTGGCTACTATTTTGGGGGAATAAAGGAGTAAACATGTGCACAATTGTTTTTCTCGTAACTAGGTTTCTTTTCAAAACGCACGTTAAAAAAGTGTGCCCACAGACACACTTTTTTAAACCGCCTTTAGTGCTTGTCTTCTTTCGAACAATACCATATAAAGTGGAATAATTTCACAGGCTATTTGGTACCATCCCATAATTCCACTTAATGAAATATACTCAATTTAAGGAACTTTTTACTTCAAGTAAAAAAATCTAAGGAAATTTGCTGGAATCCCCCAAATTGAAGGAAATTTTAAGGATTTTATTAAATTCTGAGCAAATTCCATAATATTCTCCAAACTTAGTAACAAATTCTACATTTTCCTTAAAAATTAGTTGTTTTATTGAATATCATGTCAGTTTCAGAATGACTTGAAACAAGACTAGTAGAATAAAACTTGATGCGCGTGCGCACAAATTGATTTCTTCAAAAGAGACCGGATATTTGGAGCACGGTACTGACCTCTGCTTACCCGCTTTAGCAAACAAGGGAAAATAGTATGTTAGGCTTTTTGGTGGTCGGGGGAATCGGGGGGAGGGGGGAATAAGGAAATTTGGCTCTCAGGATTAGGACATTTTCGTTTTGTTTGTTGAAGCACTGTACGTGCCTCTAATATTTGGCATGACCCCTGCTCTCTGTATGAAAAATACGAGAGGTTTTTCCAAGGAGCTCAATGCCAAATTATCACCAACAGTGCTTTGGTCCTGTTTGTGGAGAATATCGATATTCCGAGATCGGACATCTCCGCAAATCACTGAACCTGTCATAGTCAGGATTATTCATGCCGTCACCCCTCCTGGGAACCTGTGCATGTGTCATAACAACACGTGCACGCAACTCACTTTCACATGCATATATACCAAAATAATAATAACACAACACAGTGCACAACATGAACACGGCAGTGCTAAGTTGCGTGCTTTTACCTTTTCACACGATGCAGCGTGATGGATACCTTATACCTCTGTTTGCAGATTTGAATTTGAACACGATATTCCCCCTGGTGTGGGATCGGGCGCCGCTTTTCCTCGTCCTTTCAGAATAAAAAATGAAGAGATGAATTTAAATGCTGGAAATTGTCTGCAAATAAACCTTTTAACGGTGGCTATATAGCCGCCCATGCGTTAAATTGCCTGAGTCGATGTAGCGAACTGTAAAAGCATCCTCAAGGTTTACGAACCAATGAATACATTGGGTGACAAAAAGTGCAAATGGATGTCTCTTCGAATCCCCTTGCCACGCGCATTTTGGATGACTCTTGGGACCTTTTCCCCATTACAATAAGACATGTTACTTCTTTTATATCATTACACAAGCTACATTACACATTACACAAGGCATGATGCAAGGCATGTACAAGATGAACATGCAAGATGTGTATAATCCTCTGCTTTATCGAAATGCAAAATGCGCATGCGTGTTCACTCGCGTTAGTCTGCTTTTATTTTTCCAAGAAAGGCCTATGCATTCAACTTTGAAAACAATATTCGAGATTTTTCGTTTATAATACAGACTTTACCTTTTTAAAAGTCATTACGACGACAACTTTGGACGTTGCAATTACCTACGACGAAGAAGTATTGGCCACCATATTGCTTGCATATTTCTAGCATTACAGACCCCGAAAAATAAACGTCCATATTTAAGGAAAAGTTAAACAGTTACAACTCTTACACTCACACTTAAACAAACACCCAGCCTTACCGCACCTATACTGTGGACATTCCTTTGTTTTCGTGTAGTGTAGAAAAACAAAAGATAAAACTCCTTTTACTCCCACTGTGAACACTCTTTCAACCCATTTTTTTTTCATGACTTCCTTGCGTGTTTCTCTTCATTTTGCGACGGATACACCTTACCCCAAATGTCTGTTCTAAAGCTGTTTTCCAGATGGGGGAACCTAGTGTGGACGTGTGCAAGTCCACAGAGTGTTCACGCTTCCTTACATCCTGTGGACATCTTTTGCTCACAGGTCCACATAGAGTATGTAAGTTAGAGCACACTTACACTCACGGTTTTATGGGTATTTTGCTTACAAGGCACTAGCCTTTGTGACCCCATATCCCATTTTTGTTTACTTCCCAAATGAGTCAAGACAAACTCTTTCTTAAATGCTGGCACAGCTCTAGCATTCACCACTTCCCGAGAGAGAGCATTCCACACATTAAAGGGAATATACATCATTTGCTTTTGCTGTAATTTTAAGAAATGGATGGAATTGGGGGGTTGGAAATATATAGCAAATATAGTTACACTGACTTTTTTGAGGTTTTGGGTTCGAAAATGCTATAAAAACCAAGAAAAACGATTAGTCCACTTCGTTCCCTACTTACCTGTTGGACCTATAAATGCATATTTCCTTAACTATGTAAATTAACCGCTAAAGTAAAGATTTGCTATAGCGTGCCACAGCGCCCTCCTGCGCCAGCGCCCACAATAGTCAGATCCCCCGCCATTATCGTCCTCTTTTTCTTTAGCGCTCGTGACGGTAGGACGTGTTTTCAATGCTCGCAGTAGCATGCACGTTTTTACTGGTTTTAATCGCTATTTGTTATTAATTTTCTCAAGATTTGCAATACATTTGTTTCTCGGAAGCTCATGGTTTGTTTCTGGTTACATTTGCTTGTGTTTTAGACGAGTTTTATAAACGTTTTTATTTCGTTTTATGACCTCGTGTTTTTGCGTGTACACATTGAACATTAAAGGATACGTATATGTTTGTATTTTTTTATCCTTACAGTTTGAAGAAAATCCTACTATAGTTCTGAGACTGTTCTGGTTTTTGGGGTCTTTGACAAAATGCCTCCCAAAAATTTCGTGACTTGTAATAAATGTCACAAGATTTTGCCGAATAGCCTAGACGACTCCCACGAATTATGTCCTAAGTGTAGGCCATGTTCTAGAGCTCTTAGGTGTTCCATTTGCGAGCCATGGGGCTCCGAAATGTGGACGAAGATTGAAACCTGGCTAGCGAAATCTACAGACTCGGCAAGAAGTGAAGCTTCGACCACTTCTGGACGGAAAAAGAAGTCATCGAAGCGGGTAAGTACGGAGCCGCCGCGGTCCGTTCCTGGACGCGCGACGGGGCTTTCGCGGACTGGAGCCGAGCCGATGGCCGAGGGTTCCAGTGCCGCAAGTCTTTCCCGGGGACAGGTTTCGGGCACGGAAGTGTCGCAGGCCAGTCCCCATAAGGGAAGGAAAAGGACCGGTAGTGGGCGCGATGCGCCGAAAACCACCGGCCCTGACTCGGTACAAACCGGGGCCAGACGGAAGTCTGCGAGCTCCCGGGCCGATGAGTCGGCAAACCGAGAAAAACGTCGGTCTACGTCGGCAATCCCGGCGACCGACGCCGGGATTTCCCCGGGAGCAGATTGCTCCGAAGGGGATTCCCCGGGTTGTCCTCAGCCACCGGTTGAGGGCGCAAACCCGAAGAAACAAAAACCGATCGGCCCATCGCGTTTACGTTCGGCCCCGACCGTTGGTCTGGGGAACCGAGCGGAACCGGGCCCTATCGGTCTGACGGCCGCCTCGTTGAACCCGGCACCCGGTCCTGATAATCGTGCACCGGTGGCGCCCGGGGTTCTTTCGGACGTTCCTTCGGGAATTTCTGATTTAATGGCTCGTCACCGTGGATCGGAAAATCGATCACGGCCAAAGAATAAACGGCGCCGGGCCCATAAATCCCGCCGCCGCCGTTATTCTAGCTCTTCAACGAGCGACAGTGCCAGTACGTCGCCGACTTCTGGCCAGTCGTCGGACCACCCGCGTCATCGCAAACGCGGGCGGAGAGACAATACATCGGAGTTATTGCTGAAAGGTTTTCAGGCTTTGTCGGCTCAGTTGGCGGCGATGGCGCCACAACAACTCCCAATTCCCCCGCAAGCGGAGGCCGAAGATCGGGAATTTGACCGGGAATCAGGCGGCGCTATTTCGATTCACCCGTCTGATTCATTGCAAGAGTCGGACTCGGACGTCAACCGCGCTACGCGCAGAGACGCCAATAGACCTTCACCTACTCATTCTACAGCTGTAGATACACACGAGGCAACACCTAAGGGTGACCTCGAGTCCCGGCCGGGTCCATCTTCGATGGATCGGCCGTCCGACGTGGATTCTACCGAGAGTCATCCTTATGAGACTACCGATAATAGATTTCGTGAAGTGATGTGGGATATGGTTCGTATATTAAAGGTTCCCATTCCCGAGCAGTCAGAATCTTCACAAGGTACACGGCCTAGTTTTAAAAAACGCACAGGTGTACCAGAGCGGGATTCCCCAAAGTCAACCTTTCCGGAATTCCCGGTGGACAGGGTTTTTTCTAACCGTCTTAAAGCGATAGCTGGTCAGAAAAAGTGGCAACCCTTTGCCAAGGCAGCATGTCATCCCTTTCGGGTTCCAAAGCAGGATACCGAAGAATTTTTAACAGTTCCGGTTATCCCAGACAATGCAAAGGACAAGATGGCGGCAGATACAGGGAAACAATCACTTAAGGTTCCCTTTGCCGATCCTGTCCGGGGTAAACTTGAAGAAGCATTACATAAGGTTGATGCAGCATCCCGCATGGGTCTGCAAACGACTTCATTTATGCTTCTTTTGTCAGAATACTTGGTTACTGCATGTGATTCCGGTTCCAGTGTTTCTCCTACAATGGCTGTCAATGCCTTTCAGTGTCTGGAGGATGGATTACGCATCATCCTAGACCAATTTGCTAGGGTCTCTGTACTTGCCACGGTCTCCAGACGTTCCAATGTTTTGGAAACGATCTTCTTCCCTTCAGAAGGGGCAAGAAAACGCATGGAGGCCCTTCCTTTATGGAACAAGGATTTGTTTGCGGATCAGTTCCAGACGATGATGGAGGCCGAGGCCAAACGCCTAGAAGCAACAGACCGTATTAATTTACAGGCCCCTCGGAAGAAGTCACAACCAACGGCTAAGGTCCCGACTACTTCCAATAGATCCAAAGGGTTTAGAAAACCTTTGCCCTCCTTTCGGACACCCAAGTCTACCCAATCAACCACTGTGGCTCGATCAACACCAGCAGTAGCCGCAACAACATCACAGGCGACTTCCGGACGGAGTTTTGGCTGGCCAACCTCAAGAGGTCGTGGCACGCGGTTTCCCTCCCGCCAGAATTCTTCTCGAGCGGGTCGGGGATGGCGTCGGTGACGCTGGTTCTCCACCCGTGGCCCCCCAGATTGGGCCCGTGGGGGGCCGCTTAAGGCAATTCGGGGAGACTTGGGCCCACTTTTGCACCGATGGGTGGGTGCTTCAGACAGTTACACAGGGGTACAGCCTCGAGTTTACAAGCACTCCCCCATCGGTAATGTTCTCACGTCCCACCCCTGTTCCATCAGACAGGGAACAGCGGAGGGCATTGGAGAAAGAAATAGAAACCCTGCTATCAAAGCAAGCAATTCAACCGGTGCGAAGCCCAGTAGAAACATCAGGTTTCATGTCAACATTCTTCCTAACACCCAAGAAGAAGCAAGACGAGTGGCGTCCTATTCTGAACCTAAAGCCGTTGAACAGGTTTATTCGTCCACGGCGGTTCCGAATGGAGACCCTGCGTACCGTCTTAAATTCTCTCCCGACACCATCTTGGGCCGCATCAATAGATCTGCAGGATGCTTATCTTCACGTACCCATTTGCAGGGAACACAGAAAATACCTTCGTTTTCAATACAAAAATACAATTTTCGAGTTCCTCACTCTTCCGTTCGGTCTGTCAACATCACCAAGGGTCTTCACCAGAGTAACAAAGACCCTGGCGACAATACTTCGAAGAGCGAATATAATGATATTCCTCTACCTGGACGATTGGTTGATCGTAGGCAGGTCCAAAGAAGAAGTTCGACAGTCCTTAGAGGTAACCGTCGACTTGACGACAAGGTTAGGTTTTCTAATAAACTTGGAAAAGTCTCATCTGGTCCCCACCCAGACACCGTCTTTTCTGGGGGCAGAAATCGACCTGGTAACAGGGATCGCTTACCCTTCGAGCGAAAGGGTACGCAATGTCCAGGAGTGCGCCACACTGTTCCTGACGGCTCAATCAGCACCAGCGGTGGCCTGGCTACGACTGCTGGGCCTAATGGCCAGTCTGGTCGATCTAGTCCCATGGTGTCGCCTGAGGATGCGACCAATTCAAATGCATCTTTTGGCTCATTTTCGACCCAGTCAACATCCTTTGTCAAGGAACATACCAATACTGAAGCCAATCATCCCCCACATTCATTGGTGGACAATTTGGAGCAACCTGAGTCAAGGTTTGCCTTTTCCTCCTCCACTTCCCACGGTGACTCTTACGACAGATGCATCCAACATGGGATGGGGTGCGCATCTACAGTCACAGCAAGTGTCGGGTCTTTGGACGCCAGACGAACTGGTTTTCCACATCAATGTTCTGGAACTCCTTGCAGTTCGCAGAGCCTTATCTCAGCTCATCAGCCTAGTCAAACAGAAGGTTGTAATGGTGCAGTCCGACAACTCAACTGTAGTGGCCTACATAAATCGCCAAGGAGGAACACGTTCCCCCCAGTTGTGCTTCCAGACTTGGAAGCTACTCCTTTGGTGCATAGATCACAACGTAACTCTTGTGGCATGTCACATACCAGGCGAGTTGAATGTCACTGCAGACGCGCTGTCCAGAGGAAAGATCCTTCCAACAGAATGGCAACTACACCCAAAAGTTGTCCAAACACTGTTCAATCTAATGGATCGTCCCAACATAGATCTATTCGCGTCACCAATGAACAACCAATTACCGGTATACTGCACTCGAGTCATGGATCCAAAAGCCTGGGCAGTCAATGCCTTAACAATCGACTGGACAGACATGTACGCATATGCATACCCACCGATCTCGATTCTCTCGAGGGTACTGCACAAGATCCGGGAGGAACCCTGCAAGGTGATGCTCATAGCTCCATTTTGGCCTCGCCAAACCTGGTTCCAAACGATGATCAGGTTGCTGGTTCATCAGCCCATCATCCTCCCGCAGAGACCAGATATATTGAAACAGCCCCGGTCCAAGTTGAACCACCCGGATCCGGAGCCACTACGCCTGACTTGCTGGCTATTGTCCAGCATTCCATGCGAACAGCAGGCCTTTCTGAGGAAGCTGCCGCCTTGGCAGCCTGTGGCCGGAGATCGTCTACAAGGAAGACATATAATAGCCGACTCCGACATTTTTTTAAGTGGTGCGACGGGAGGGACGTGGATCCCCTCTCTGCATCTGTAACCATGGTTGGGGACTTCCTCCTCCACCTGTTTAATACAGGGCTAACATTGGCCACAGTAAAAAATTACAAGTCGGCCATGGCTGCAGTGCATCAAGGTTTTCAAGATGGCTCCTCTGTATCGAACAACCTGGCACTAGGTCAACTGCTTAAAGGCATGTTTACGAAACGTCCTCCTCAACGTAAACTTATCCCAGCATGGGATTTAGGAGAGGTCCTACGTACCCTGGCAAACCCACCCTATGAACCTCTTGCGACGGTACCCTTGTTGGATCTGTCAGTCAAGGTAGCTTTCCTCCTCGCTGCTGCAACAGCTAGGAGACGGAGCGAACTCCATGCATTGACCCTGGACAAGGGACACATAAGATGGGAGCCGCACGGAGTACGTCTCATCCCTCGAAGTACTTTCCTTACTAAAAACCAGTCTCCTAACTTCCAGCCTCCGGACATCTTTGTCCCTGAATTGAAATCATTATCTTCGGTCCCTGAAGATAAGAAATGGTGCCCAGTTAGAGCTCTAAAATGGTACATAGCTCGCACAAAACCCATCCGCGGTGGGAAGTCTCAACTGTTCATAACTTCGACTCCTCCTCACCGCCCAGCATCCCGTGACACAATTTCTCGATGGATAGTTACAGCTATCCGATCCCAAATGCCAGACAGTCCGCTGAACGAATCCAGTCGGACGATTCATGCTCATGATACAAGGGCGGTCACAACATCATGGGCACTATTGCGGGGTGTTCCTCTGGAAGAGATAATGCAGGCAGCATGCTGGAAAACGGCAACGACCTTTTCGTCATGTTACCTGAGAGATGTCCTCCTAACAGAGGGGCGGACTGGGCGGGTGGCGATGTCAGCCACCATGCCATCAGCTGCCCCAAGACAACCCTCCAAAGAGGTCTCAACCCAGGCTGTTGTACCAACAACTCAACAGTAGGGTGAGTAAGGCTCATGGTAGTTTATAATGTGCCTTTGTGTAGTCCATGAGGGGATTCCTTATTTGTGTGTCCTTCTTTGACTTATTTGCAGCCCACTCCCACCACCAATTTCGGTGCCAGTCTATGCATTTATAGGTCCAACAGGTAAGTAGGGAACGAAGTGGACAACCCCCAAACTATGGTGTTTGGTTGTCCACGAGGGGACTACTTACCTGTTGGACCGTCCCGCCCGCCTTTCCCCACAGTGGGCTCCTCCTTTGGTGTGATTCACTCGCGCTAAAGAAAGAGGACGATAATGGCGGGGGATCTGACTATTGTGGGCGCTGGCGCAGGAGGGCGCTGTGGCACGCTATAGCAAATCTTTACTTTAGCGGTTAATTTACATAGTTACGGAAATATGCATTTATAGGTCCAACAGGTAAGTAGTCCCCTCGTGGACAACCAAACACCATAGTTTGGGGGTTTTTTCCTGTAGTCTGGTTCCCTGACTCCATATAAGAAGAAACAGAGCAGTTTACATACATTGGGGAATTGTAAGGTAAGGGAACCAGTCTAGCTGGCTCGTACCCGTTCATAGGTTTGTAATCGATTGCAAACAAGTGCGATTGTCAATTGGGGCCAGTATTTGAAAAAAAGCCAGTTGTTTCCAACGCTGATCGGCCGATCAGCGTTGGAAATTGATACAAAAATACCACTTTTCTTGAAAATGACAGTATACCAGGTGCCATGATTTTACAGGATGCTTTACACTGTCATTCACTAACAGTCCAGCAAGGTATTTCAAAATGATTTGGTAGTTGTTTTTTTTTGATGTTTGCAAATGTTGTATTTGACTCGTTGGGAGAAGAAGTTCATCCTACACAGCCAATATTCTTATTTAAAGCTGGTTTGAAGATCTTCAGAGTGTGACCTCCTGTACTGGTGCATGTCGCTGTCTTGGCAAACTTTCTTGGCTAGCATCTCTACCATTTTCTGCATAGTTTCCGTTATTATGTCCAGTCTCCGTGTACGTGTCACTTCTGACAGTTGATAAGTTTGTTGTGGAATGTGGAGCATCTCCACTTTCACTCGGTTGTTCACTAATGCCTTTTAGCATATACCTCTACTGTACATGTAGCATAGAACCACATCACGTTCTGACGTCCCTTCTTAAGTACTTTGTATTCTTGGTTGTTTGAGTAAGCACAGGCCTGGTGGGTCCACCTCATACATTTCTGACACATTACTGCTTTATCAATGGCTTCTTGAATGCATACCATGCAATCCTATCTTTTAAAGATATAGTCCATCATTTGTAATTTGTGCATTTTGTTCGTTTCAAGCAACAAAAGTGTTGTGTTCAAAATCTAATGAAGGATACTGAACAACTAACCTGATGAAGTTTCAGCTCAGCTTCAGCTGTATATTCCGAGAAAAACAGCATTCTAGGATCTCAATTTCAAATCAAAAGTTGCTGAATCATGTTTTGAATTGTTTTGAATTGCAGCTATACGCGATGTCGCGCACTGATCCGACGAATTATGGCGCCTGTGCGTCGTGCCAATGCCTGCGCGCGCTGCGCCGAATAACAAAACGAACTACTAATTTAAATTTCCCTACGGTGCGTCTTAAGACGCACCGTTGGAAAGGCCTTCTTTCGTTGATTACTTCAAAATGATAGCTTGCCAGAAAGATTAATTTCACAGGGAGTTTAGTCCACTTACTATCTTTCAAGCAAGTATGTTTTTCAACAATAATACGCCAGTTACTTTTTTTGATGGCTGCAAATGATGGACTATAGCTTCAACTGTCAAAGTGGCGTTCGATATTCTTCTCAGTTTCTTGGCCACTTTTTTCTACACTCCCTCAGTATCATAGTTTAGATCAATGGTGATATGCACATTGCATTCTGACAATTTTCTGAATTACATCCGCACTGAACGGATCACGTTTTGCGCCAACTCAGAGAGAACGCTAATGATACACGCGCAGCTTTGGAGCACGCGTATAGGCATGCACGGTCATATCAAGGCAAGATTTATATCAACTGACACTTATCGTGTTTCATATAATCATCCGGAGCCTTTCTTATTGTCATTTGTGATAGAAACAGGTGTGAGACTGATTTGTGATCAATGTTTTTTTTCTAGAATAATATCTGGGTAATTCCAGCGTGATAAAAGGCAGTGTAATGTCCGTGGCAGAGCCAATTAACCATGATATCTAATTAATGATTCAGAGAAATGATCCAAACTCCTAGTCTGTAATCTCTTTTACTAGTACTAGATGATGGATGTATAAGATTTGAAAAATACATTTCCAGGTCTACTCATATACAGAATCGTTGGATTGTAGGAGTTGTAATGTTTGAGTAAAAAAAAAGGAAACCCAAATTGGCGGACCATTTTTTAACGAAATCAATAGACATAGCTATGTGAATTGTTTTCGTTTTGCTGAAAGAACACTTACCTTTTTTGTGATCCGTGGACAGAACTTTTAAACAGTGTTTGTGTTTTAAATCCCGTAACTTGAAAAGTACATGAGTGATTTGAATGATTCTTGTACTAAAAGAAAGCTTATCAACTAGGCTTTCATACCCTACATTTTGAGGGTACTACATACAAATCGTCATATCAAAAATTGTCCTGCAATGTTATGTGGGTTTCCTTTTTTTAAACTCACCCTGTAAGCGTGTTGTATTTTCTACACTGTATTTAAAACACGGCAGTTTTGTTTTTCTCATTGTCGACCCGTAGAGGAACGTATGGTGAAGTTTTGCCAGCCAGCGTTACTGAAATTCTATTATACAGACTGTTTTATTTAATAAGGCCTGTACATGTAGTGCGGGCTCAGTTTATTATCGTTGTAGCCGATGGTCGTAAAAGGGAAATACATTTTCCGAAGTGAATACAGAATTTTACATATAGTTTTAATATAGATCGTCAGGTGATGTCGTACATTGTATATTGGTAGCGGTATTGTACTAGTCAAACGTAAATTATTTGACAGCTTAAAGGTCCCATGCAATAGAAATATTTTCAATGTAAACCTTGAAATTGGGCTAGATTGATTTGAACTTAAGTTCAACCGTCCTATCGCCATTTTGTAAGGGCGCTTCACATATTTGTTATGTTTTCATACATAGGCGATTTTCATATTCACATGTAAATCTGTGATGTCATCTGGGGCGCATGTTCATTGTCACAGCTACTTCAGTACCAAGAGACGCCATTATAATTGTTGTTGTTTGTTTGTTTTGGGGGGTTTTGTTTGCGTATTCAACTCCCTCTTTCCGTGTTGCTGATTTAGTACGTGGCTGCCCTTTTGAGCATTTTAAATGCATGAACGTTTTAAATTAGCTACTTATTTTGTTTCAAATGAAGTGTGCCTAAAGTGACGTCACGGCAACAACGCCCTCAATTGTCAGAAAATAACAATCTATAAAGAAAACCTTTATACAGTAAAACCTACACAAGACAATCTATTTATTTATTTCAGAAATTACGAGAAAATTGATATTTTCCCAATGAATAGATATTTGCCCCAAACACGTTTCGCCTGATTGTAAAATAAATTACATGGACCCCTTCACCACACTCAACGAGTCCAATCCTATTAATCAAAAGCCGGTAAAACAGCCAAAACCTTGAGCCAACTATTACGTGAAAGAAAAAAATCCTCTCCATATAAATGTTAAAATGGTTCCCTGCTCCTCTGCCACCAAATCACCTTATTGTTGGCGAAGGAGGAAGAAAAAAACACAGATACATTGATCATGTCGTGAGGTAAATGGTTACCATGGCAACGCGAGTTCGCCATCGCACTCTTATAAGACGAACGGTCAGTGGATAAGTTGTTATTGCAAAGTCAAAAAAGAACGAAACAGATGTTCCGTGGATTTGTGTGGTTTTTTTTTTAATTATTAATATTGCTGTTGTTTGGTTAGACGTAAAAAGCCATTCAGTATGGCATAAATTTATTAAATTTAAGTACGTTACAAGAAGGGAGGTTCGTAGTTTGTGTCACCTAATACACTCTGCACATTTCCACACCAAAAATGTAGGAATCCATGTTGTTTGCTTTAGTCATTCAGTCAAATAATGCATTCATAGAGAATGCCACTCTATTCAAAACATCATAATTATTTGATTTCAATTTGTTGTGGAAACTTTCAAGAAACTAATTTATCCGAGTGTGGTAAACAAGAGAGAGAGAGGGAGAGCAGAACTGACGCGTGTTAATACATAGGGCGTACATGATATTGTTTCATAAAATGTAAGCTCGCAGAAGATGTGCCTATGTCAAATAAGCCATTTGCGAAAGACCTATGTCCTTTGGGATTTAAATTTGAAAAACGTCTGGTACACTGACTTGCTCACCCATGTTTACGTTACATACCAAGTGTGTACATTCCCTTGGTTTCGTGTAGTTAAGAAAAACCTCGGGGGGAAAAAATCATTCTACTCTCACTGTGAAAACACTTTCTTGAATACAATTTTTTTCTATGATTCCCTTTAGTGTTTCTCTTCATGTTGCCACGGATAAACCTAACCCAAAAATGCCTCTAAACTGTTTTCCAGAAAGGGGGAAACACTGTGTGGACTTGCCCACGTCCACACAACGTCGCCTCTACCTGGTTTATGTGGACCTCTTTTGTTCGGAAGTCCACACAGTGAATGTAATGCCTACCCAGAAGGATTGGCACGTTTTAACTTTGAATTCTCCAGACCAAAAACACTGTTGCTAATCATGATTCGGGGCAAGCTCTCGCATAGTTACTTAAGAGACGCTCAGCACCAATACATTGTTCACAATGGGTGAGAATGGCTCACAGACACCAGACCATTCCTGAGCTGGGGGTTGCTAGCGTAATAAGGCTTGCCTCGAATCACGAGATACTGTGGTAACAAGCTCTTTGATCGTGGGAATGCAAAGTTAAGACGTGCAAAGCATTGGATTAAGTCAGCGTTCCGGATTTTATTCAAATTTAACTCGCAGATGGCTTATTGCCAGTAGCCCTTTTCCTCTTTACAACCCGAGTATTCGAAAGGGCGCCCTCTTACGCCTTATCGCCAGTAATTAACCATGTCTTTGCATTATTACCACACTATGTTCAGTGTAGTGCGTACTTGTCCTAGTAATATTTGATTCAAACGTTATCATATCCTTAGGCACGTTCAGTTTGCAGAATTTTTTTTTCAATGCAAAACCCGGCCGTTGACGCGGAGAAACGTTTCTCTTTCAAACATCTTCAAGCAATACGATGCCCGCATCTTCAAGCAATACGACGCCCGCATGTGTGTGCGTAACACAAACACTCGGGAGAATCCTTCAGTAAACGGAAAGGATGCGTCCGCCATAATCGAATCGAGCAGACAGAAATCTGCCTCGAGTTCTGAAACCCAACGCCGCACGTCACGTCATTGGACGCAACCTACACTCGGCGTTCATTGTTGCAGCGGACAATAATAAACGTCAGCAGCCAGAGTCGAAAAAAAAAATCGCAAAAGATGGAGGATTGTTGGTCGAGATTAAGGCGTAGATGTCATCTGGGGAACCATTGTTATCTTCAAAGAATCATCAGTGGCCGGTACATGAAAAACAAAGACGAAAAAGTCATGATTTCTCAATGACAAGTTTCAGGGAAAATCATGTGTAGACAATGAACGTATCGTAGTCTGGTTCCCTGGCCTGACAATTCCCCCGACGTCCAGACGTCTAAATTGTAGGAATAGTCAGAATATTTTGGTCTGGGAACCGGACTAAACTTATCCGTGAACATCAAATTATTCCAAGTTCCATGAAACGGTAGCTGCCTACCGCAGGCTGAAACACAAAAAAAACACTTTAGATTTGCGTGCTAGTTAATTTTCATTGCTTGAAATTACCTTTATTTCCAAATCAATGCAAGAAACATACAGGGAATAAGATGTACCGTTTTTTAACGCATAAAATGATTCGAGATGTATGTAAGTATGAATGTGTTATAAGTGTAGGGGGGGGGCTGTACGAAAAAGAATGTGTTTCGTCTGAGACCCTTGCGAACGAAACTTACAGGTACAGTCCATCATTTGTGATTTGTGCATTTTGTTCGTTTGAAGCAACAAACGTGCTCAAAATCTAAAGAAGGGTGCTGAACAACTAACCTGATGAAGTTTTAGCTCAGCTTCAGCTGTATATATTCCGAGAAAACCAACATTCTAGGATCTCGATTTCAAATCAAAAGTTGATGAATCATGTTTTGAATTGGGCCTGAATTCAGCGTCCGAGACACGTTCTCACTGGGACGATTGCAGCTAGCTACGCGATGTCGCGTACTGAACCGACGAATTGTAGCAACCGCGCGCACGTGTGCGTCGTGTCAACGCTTCGCCGAATAAAAAAAACGAACTACTAACGGAAATTTCAAACGATCCGTCTAAATGAAAAGCCTTCTTTCGTTGATTTTTTCTTAATGACAGCATACCAGAAAGAATAATTTCACAGGGAGTTTAGTCCCCTTACTATCTTTCAACCAAGTTTGTTTTTCAACAATAATTACATCAGTTACTTTTTGGATAGCTGCAAATGATGGACTGTACAGCTTTAAGATAAAGATACGTCAGACGCATCTGTTGCTAGTGACCGTCCTGACACATACGTCTGTTGAGACTGTTTATTCAGCTACTGCACATGGAACTCTCTTTTTGGAACGCACACTTTCGAACATTACAAGTGCACTTAAAGATGTATAAGGTAGTTGGAAAAATATGTAGCTTAAAAATAACGTATTATACGATGTATCTTCGAGTACTTGTCCAACGTCGTGACGTCATAGCGCTTGAAATTGGCAACTTTGATCTGTGCTTGAACGTTGGCTAGTGTTTAACCATATTACGTGATGTCGTTTCAATAATGTCTCATATATAATACAACACATGGTACAACAAAAAGGCGGAAATCCTTTACGATGCTTGGCTGAAACTTGTATCCGTCTTATTCGAAAACGCTTCGACATTTCCTGGAATGCCATGAGTTTTGATCACATCGGATCACATCTGGAATGCCGTGTTTTTTTTAACACATCGGATACAAGGCAATGCTCTTCGCTCGCCACGCCAGGCAATTACCCGATAGAACCCATGACATTGAGACCTGAATTTCAATTTTCCCCCGGTCCGCATATATCCCTGGAAAGTATTTATCGGTAATCTTTTGCTGACAGAAACCTTGGAGTACGGATGCGATAAGGGACTAGACATCAAGTTACCGTGGTGCTCTTCGTAGATGGTTCATGGATGCATATTCATTCACGTCCAATCAAATTAAGTGACTTAGACGCTATTTAGCGCAGTTTTTTAAAGTGTAACGGGCTCACGGAAAAAGCCAAATGGATTTGATTAATCGTAATGTGAAATATGCAAAATGTAACTGAAACTGATAACAGATTGGTAATAGGCTAACCTCGTTCCCATGGTTTTGGGTCATTTGCATTTTCAAAAATCTAGCACACGTATGCAAATGAGGATTAGTCTGGTGCCTGGCTGTTCTTTAAATCGGTGTTTTTAAGCTGTGTCCGTGGTAAAACTGCTTCTGTGTTTGTACCAAGAAAATGGCGCCCCTTTACAGCGCCCCCTTGCGGGCAAAAATATGTCCTATTTGGTATGATTAGCATGCATGTGGTTTATAATGATTTCACTGCCTGAACTGCCAAAAATTGCAATGAAGATTTTTAACTTGTTGGCCTAAATTTAAGTAACTGTGTTATGGAGAAATCATTTGGGGGAAATGTTGAAGAGATCTAAGCATTTCCACGATTTTTCAGCTAGCTAGGCTGCCCTAGGCCTTTCCAAGCCGTGTACGCCGCTTCGAATTAGGACACCGAAATTGGACAAACTCAACCTACAAATCAAGCGCTAATAGAATCTTCAAAGGAAACCGAAGCGTCGCTCGATTTTCCGGGTCAGGATCTGTATCAACGTAATGGAAGCGAGCAGCTGATGGCGGATCATGCTGGGATATGGAACGTGCTACTTGCGATCGGTTTCACGTTATACTCTCTACTGTTTGTGTGATATTAGATTACTGGAATTTACCTGTTAAATTGCCGAGGCACGCGCCGGTTGCTATGTGGGATAACCGCGTATTCATTTTCGCCAACGGCTGTTTCATGCGTGCATGTTTATTCCAGTGTCCTAAGGCGAATGCTTTTGTTTTTTGGTTGGTTGTCATATTTGAGTTGTCATAATTTTTATTAATTTGAGTGTTATTACCGCGTCTGGTATGAGCTTGCATGCTAATTGAAGCTACCCCTGCCCGCCAACCTGCCTGTTTCCGCCAACTTATTGAATGTGATGCCATGTTGGTGAGAAGAGACACTGAGGCTGTTGATTGGTCAGTAGTTGTCAGCTGACCCTATTTCAAATTAGGTTTTGACTCTATTTCGTCATACAACATGGCAATCTCCAGAAATTTGATTTCGACATGGGAGCTGTGTTCTTCGTCAGTTCTATACTTGCTCCCTGGACACATCGATCATCAGCGCTGTCCTGACCCTTTGTGTTGTGTGCTTGCTACTATCAAACCTAATTGTGAAACGTTAAATGCAGAGACAAAGACCACATTAACGAATTCCAAGGCGCCGATAGTAGACGTCCATTGATTGGTCACAATCCCGAGGTCAAGAGGCGTTTGTCATGAAATCGGCCAATCCGCGCTCAAGTTACCTTCACCGCTCGACCTTCTATTCCTATTCACTGAATATCAATCCAATTTGATTGAAAATTTTGATCGAGTTACTATATTTAATCAATTGATGCGAAATGGCCTTGGCCTCACTGATATTGAACAAAAAGCCCCTCCGTATCGAAAGAATGACCTAAAAAAAAAAGGGGGCCTGCGAAAAACAGAATTAAATATCGCCGGTGTACAGAAAATTGTTACTTAAAACTAATGCATCCTGGCTTTACGAGTGGATTTACTGTGCACCGGTGCATCGAAAAGCAATTTGTTTCAAGGTTCACACGTCAGTTGTCACAGTGATTTTCTGTTTACAGCTCTGCCCGAAAGTACACCTTAAAAGTCAAGCAGATAGGAAAGTATACACCTGAAGTTCGACCGGCATGCGTCATTGCACGTTGGAACATTTTGCTTAGTTTTTCTGTCTTCCCTGTGAAAAATGTCAAATCTCCAATTTCTCGCTTGTTAGTTGCCAACTGAATTCGTCTTACTCGTCAGTAAAACCGTACCCACCGCCATTCCTAATTGCTTACGAAAGGTTTGCCCCTGGATCACAACATGAAAAACAAACGTTGAAATGTTGACCCTGTGTCATACCTCTCTCCTCCGACATAACAGCCAATATATCGATTGAAGCACGGGCTGATTCAGCCAAGGTGAAGCCCGCCGCGCGCGATTCAGCGCCGCGATTCGGCCCGAAATTTGGTGGACGGGTACACCGAAGCACACGGTTATTTTTTTCCATTCGTACGGAAAGGAGCCCTGCTGATTTTCTTCGCCTTCAGGCCTCGTGCACACGGGACGAAAGCTTTTTATTCTGTACCCCAAAACACACTTAGGCCAGAAAGAAATGCCTGTGGCGATTTAAGGGGGGTTTTTTTATGAAAAAAAGAAACAAATCCTGGACAAAGTGAGAGAAAATGACCCGAAACTTTGTAGCCCTGTACATTTTCAATGGACCGCTGTCGCTTTTGGCCGCCAGGCCTATTTATGCGCATGCGTGCATAATTATGAATTTATTAGTAAAAAAGGTCCATTGGTAGTACATTCCAATCCCTGCAGCTTGCATGCAAACAACTCTGTTAACTCCTACTCATTCAGGTTTTTCTCGGAAGTCATGAGAGTTGTGGTCGTAGATTGGGTCGCAGAGTGTGTATTCCAACCTCCACATTTGTATTATAGAATAACAACCGTCGGCACACTGAATCTCTCGTTCTGCCCTGAAGACCACCAATTGCGCCCTCATGTGCCCACATGAGCGTAAAGGCTTCTCCACCAATAAGTTAAGTTACTTGTCCTCGCACGGTTTAAAGCGGAAATCAATAACATTTTTCTACCTTTAACGACTATCGTGACCTCTCAAGGGAGTAATAATAATTGTGAATGTAGCGAGAATTGAACTTCTTTGGACATTAACCGCATTTATTCATTTCAATGGCGCCAAATGAATGTTTGCATTTCCCTAACGATCTTTTTCGTCGTGAAAATTTCACGCCTCCTGTCCAGGCCAGCCGGCGTGGCTGACTTTAAATCAGCTCGGATTGCAGGCCTAGAATTCGCAATCGCTTCCCGAGGGCTAGATGGAAGGAGGGAGTTGACGGCCTTAATCCGGGCAGACTTGTCCCCGTTAAATCACCGCCCTTGTTTCGCCTCGGCCTGCAAAAACACAGCCAGCCCCCTTGGAAATGGGGCAATTGCTCCCCTCCACAAAACGGCTGATTAAGACCGGCTGAGCGATGGGTAAGCACGCTGATCCCTCCCGCTCCGCGGGGCCTCGGTGCCGGTGAGACGAAGATTGCATATACGGCCGGAAGCCAGACTATAGTATACGCTCGTATGGGTTACAGATTGTCTTATTAAGGGAGGGATGATAAATAATGAAGGATACGATGATTCCCATCGGGGCCATTAATGAGAGAAGTAGTCTGTCCTCGTCCTAATATGAAAACTGCCCTTCGCACTGATGCGTCAACGAAGACATACGATACTGGGTCGTCATGAAGTATGAAACCGGTATAGTGCCGTAAGAAACGGTTCACGAAAAAAGTTGGAATTTCAAGTCGTGGAAAACTGGAAAGCGGGAGAGGATAGTATTTAATATCTGGGACAATGTTCTTATTCAATATCGCACGCACTGTTCGCACACGTCGGAGTTTCGGATCCATCCTTTCGCACGTTAAATTCGAATTACAATTAAGGATTATTTGTATTGGGCCTTTCATATCTTATTTCCTTCTCCCATCCTTTTTGTTAAGGGGGAGGGGGGTGTTTGAACCCCTGAACCCCTCCCCCCCCCCCCCCCCCATCGCTACGCCAACATTGTGTTATTGATGTAGGCATACATGTTCTATTCGTCACGATCATCATCTACTAATTTGTGAAGGTCTTTCGTGTTGCGCACCACTGGTCCAATCAATGCTGCAGACTTTGAGCCCATTCCGGCATTCTTTATTTTTTTTCGATGAAACGATTATGGAATTAGACGTTGGTGGAAAACAATTCTACGAAACTCTCGCTGATGATGTATGGACCGATGATCAGGTCAACCCCCTACCCCCGCCCACCCCCACCCAACAACCACCCCACCCCCGCTCCACCCACACCACGGGGGTTCAAACAGCGTATTGCAGAGAACAAGACAAAGAAATCACCAACTGTTTTGTACTTGTTTTCACGGGGGAATAAACTCTGGAATTTTTCATGTCAAGTTCATTGATTTATTATCAAAGAACAGTATTATTGTGACAGATCATAGAAGCAAAAACTTACCAGATCTTGACATGTGTGAGTTAATTGCAGACAAAAAAATACTTGCCCAAAATTTCACTGGAAACCCTGCAAGACATGTTGTGTGATAAATCATTAGTTTAGTAATCGTTTTAGTTTAAGCTTTGCCGCCACTGTGCATTTTGTGCTCAAAATTGCTTGGGGCAAGCCACACATGATTTTCCCGTTGCGACTTACGGCATTTCACGTGTATCTGCCGCCCTCTGTTGACATTTTCCAACTAACGGATGAACGGGGGCGCTGTGCCAAGAATTAAGGGGGAAATGCCTGAAGCACGACCAGTTTACTTGTAAAAAAAAGAAGGAAAGAAACACGTGCCTGTAGTTACTCTACATTTCAAATGTATAACGATATCATTACAGCTTTTGACAGGATATAATGTTCGTATTGACGGTGGGAAGTTTGTTTTTGTGTAACCATTACTCTGATTGAACAGTGGAATCGTTGAATAGTCCAAGATGGTTGGACTAGTCTAGTCGACTTTTTTTAACCAGTCTAATGAGGTTGGACTGGTTCCCGGTCCCTCCATTGTCCTAGCGGGCAATGAATCCTGAATACATTAGCAGGTTCTCATCCTAATGTATGGATATCATAATGCAGGACTAGCTTAGGTTTGATTCCCGCCCTGAATACAAAATCACAACGATAATGTTAGCGCGGAGCCAGCCTATGATTCCAAAATGGCAGCAAGGTTACCATTATTACCACTAAAGTGCAGTTTGTGTGGTGATGAGCTTTGATTTTCGCTGAATTCAAAAGTGTTTCTGGCAACTCAATAAAGACAGGGGCATTACTGTTCAGTATTTAAAACCTATGCAGTTGAAATGCTTGAAAGTTGCCTTTGTGGAGACACTGGCGATTTTGCCCAAAAATCGTATACTGATTGTGGTTAGAGTCAGTTTTTTGATAGCCATGTGTTCAAGTGTCAGCCATGCGCAAAGCTGTAATCATAGTTTTCAAAAATATAAAATCTTGCTGCGCACGCGTAGAGGTGATCCAATCAATGGCTTTAAATGGGCACTAGCTACCGGTCCTCATATTTTATGGGGGACAGGGACCAGTCTATAATGAGGTTGGGTGGATCGCTGGTTACCAATATTGCGCGCAACACAACGCGCGGCAGGGAGCCAGGACCAATATTGGCAATGCTATTAGTGCGCAGACGTAGGTTACTTTACAACTCAACCAATTATCTACCAATCGAACTTTTGAATGTTGAGGACATTCAGAAAGGTCATGTTCCTTGTGTCTTTTCCGCGGGATGCGTGCACATAACCCTGGATACGATGCCGTGAGGCATTTTTTATGACGACCTTGCAGGCAATCGATTTCAACCTCGTCCCCAAGTCTCCCCGGCGATGGCCACAGATTGCCTGTACGCTGGAAGATTCCCGACTGATATTACGGGCTTGATATTTTTCCCGACGGTGTGTTATTTTGGGAGATGAACGCAGGCTTGACATTTAATTCAATAACGTTCTCCGTTTGCCTTTCTTCGAATTGCAAATCGAGTAAAATTTTTACTCAGCTTTGAAAACATCTCCACGAGCTGAATCGTGTTTCCGGCGTGTCTTGTGTAAAGCTCAACTGATCAAACAGCCAGGAAGTATTTTAATGGTTTGTAAAATACAGCGTAACATTAGCCCGAGGTGACGCGTGGCGGAAAACATTTCTGTGGACATGTCGGATTGTTCAACTAAGCACGAGCTGAATTTTGTGTAGTATCACTGTTTTTAAAGAAATTGCATGAATGTATACCTTTTGTTACAATTCAATAAATACCAACATTCACTTCCAAAGTGTGGTTCATGTATAACACAATCAAACGTAAAATAAATAATGTGTATTTTGTTAAGAGCGTACGTATCCACCAGTGTATTAGTGCTCAAGGCACTACAAACTCATGGTTTTGTAGTTATTTTAAAAACAGTCAGACGGACACTTTTTTGGGGTGACAAACTGTATAGTAGTCGAACCATGGTTAACGGTCGTTCCCGTTCGAATTTGCATTTCACGGTCTTCAGTCTTTTCAGATGAATCAATCCTATCTGACTTGAAATGGTCGTTAGTAAATTTGCACATGTATGGTCCTCAAGAATGGATACATAAATGATCATCGTAATGTACAAAGATCTAGACCAATAATTCTAAAACGGGGCCCTGCAATGAATTTTTGTTAGGAACACATTTTGTACGACTTTCTACTCCTCTTAAATGTAGGAAAACTATTGGACACACTTTTGGTTCGTTAATTGTATTGAAAAGTGCACTTCTTTGAACTTTTTTGTTTAATTCCATGCTTTTCCGGACAAACGAGGGCGCTGTTGCTGTGGATTTCAGGAACACACTGTTTATAGGGGTTTTCTTTTCAAATCGTGAACCCAAATTTGTGAAAAAGGCTTGCTCTTTGGTTTATTGCCATGTACTGACGTAACGAATCACTAAAGAAAAGACAATTTACGACAGCAAAATATCCGAAATTCTAGCAATTTTTTGGGCTGAAATAGCTGTAACATTGAGGTTTGTACCCGGAATGACAATCACAGTTTTGCTCATGAATATGGAAATTTACTTTAGCATAAAAAAAAACAAAAAGCACCAAAATACCCTTGAAAATGGAAAAACAAAAATTGAAAATGAGGTTAATGGGATACAAAGGTGCATTTTCAAGGATTGCATCAAATATTACATAGCTTGGGCCTTTTAAGGTAATGCAGGCTTTATAAAGATAAAACAAATAAAGGACAGGTGTTAGGTTTGAAGATGGGCTGTGCACAAAACAAACTCGATAATAATCATCCTCACCACTTACCGCCGTGTGTTTAGGGTATTGGCCCAGGAAATCAGAACACCATGAAGCGATCATCCACCCCTCCGACCCACTCGGATTTGAGGTAAAGTGCAAGCCGACAGTCGGCTGCCAGTTTAATTTAGATCCACAAAGACGGTCTATGGGGTTTAATGCACGTTGGAGCCTCGGGCGCACCGTCCCCAACTACGCTGCTTGTCTGTGTTCATCACGTACGCGGTACGCCAGTCTAGAACGTAAACACTACTGGGTGACGGTGCGCGAGAGTAGTGTCTGCTTCCCGTTCTCTTACACTGGTTTGATAATCAGCATTCAAAGGGTAGCCACCCATGTAGCAAAGTCTGTGGTCGTTCTTGCATGGATTTTATTACGTAGGCCTACATGTTGTTATATTCAATGGCTGCTGCTTCCGTAATCGTGAAAAAGACTTTAGAGTGGTGGCATTTTTTTTCTCAAAATATCGGCTTCGTCTTCGTTTCGTCTTCAAGAGAGGTTTAGTTACCGACATCGGGAACTCTACTGGCTAAATGTTGGTGCATGTTCTGCTTCAGGGGCATTCAGTTGTAAGATATGAGGCCAAAAGTTAGAATATTTCCATTTTGGTTTGCTTCCCAGTGATTCAGGATTCGGAGATAAAGCCGAAGACGAAGTAACCGTTTCGGGGAAAGAAAACATATGACGCGAAAGCATTATCAAGTCTACTGCCACCAAGAGGTTGATAGTTCTGGCTTTCATCACAACAGCGCCCTCTGTGGTTTGAAATTTGGCTTTTTATCTCAGAGATGTCCTGTACTTTTAACTGCTCGTTATATCACCTGTCACCTTCTCGACCGGACCTAGTACCTCCTCGCACTCCTCTTTAGAATTAATGCATTTTTGTTCCGTCGATCGAGTGAATACTTGATGAAATCATTTGTAAAGGTAAATTGCTTCACACCATTGTGCGCAGTCACGATTCTAGTCCAAATGATAGGCTTTGCCGATGCCAATGTAGGTGTGTAGGCCTATACCAAGTTAAATTAGGGCCGTTGCATCACCAGTGGGACGAACAAAATTGATGTCATGTGAATGTCATTGAAGCAGAACAAGTCGTTTATTATATTAAATGCCCAGTGTTGCAGAATTTCAAATCGGGGACTGCAAAATTGTCAACCCACCTTCACCGTAGAGCGGTTGTCGACTCAAGTGTTATACGTGGGTTCAAACCCTACCGGGGAACACGGTGCTTGTGCTCTTGGGCAAGACATTTTACTACAATTGCCTCTCTCCACCAAGGAGTATTAATGGGTACCTGTGGCGGTAGAGACCAGAATGCGCTGATCTCGAGCTGCTGCAAAACTGGTCTCATGGCCTGATGAACAGGGGTAATGATTGTGAATCACTATGAGACCTTTCGTATAAAGCGCCATATAAGCACCACATAACTATTATAAATGACTACTGTTTCAGACACCCCCTTGGTTGACTTCGACACATGTTTTACCTCATTTGTTATACTAATGCAAGCACTTCTACCATTGCTACAACCTTTTACATCTGTTATGGTTATATCCATTATATCGAATACTAGTTTCTATAAAATTGAAAGTATGATGTGAAATGTGACATAGAATTTAGTGCTTCAGTTTGCAACTTACGACTCTACGGTAGCAACTCTAGATTCAAAATTACTTAAGTTTTTGCAACCTGTCCAAATTCCCTTCTCGGAATTAAAAGGTGAGACTTGATCAGTTTACATAGGCCTACTTATTCCTGATCCCATCACTGTGACATGTCTCAACCTTGACTTTTTGTCCCTTAATGGACAGGTCGTCGGATATCTCAGGGGGCTCCGGAAAGATCAGACATGGCAAACGAACAACTTTGTATTATTGAGCCATTCAGGCGTTGCCGTGTAGCCCTATCAAAGTCGCGCTTTTTTATCGACTGGACGGCTGTTTCGTGTTTCACTCAGAACATTTTCAGTTTTTGTCAATGTGTTTCACGTTTTATGGGCTAGTAATTTGGGGAAAACCCAATGAAAATCAAATTTATGGAACAAATGCCACAAATGAAACAAAAGGCATAAGTGAACTGTAAAATATATAGCAACAAATCTTTTAATATCTATTTCGTTTAGATAACTCAGAGATCAATAATTAATCGATTGGTCGCTAAATTAATCAATTAATCAGTCAATTTACTGCCGATTTTTGAATGATTGCTTGCTAGTCTAATGGTGCTTACTTTAGCTTGATGAAAATAAGCAATGGTTAGAATGATTTATCAGAAAATTCAAACTTTAAAGGGTATATGCAATGACTTTTTTTTATTGCAATCCTTGAAAATACACCTTTGTGTCCTATTTAACCATATTTTCAATTTCTGTTTTGCCATTTTCAAGGGTATTTTGGTGCCTCTTTTGTTGTTATGCTGATGCGAATTTACATATGCATGAGCAAAATCGTGATGTCATTTCAGGCAGAATCATCTATGTTACAGCTATTTCAGCACCAAAAGTTGCCAGAATTTAGGATATTTTGCTTTCATAATTCTGCTTTTCTTTACTTATTCGTTGTTGTGTCAGTACAAGGCAGTAAGCCAATGAACACACTTTTCGCACAAATATTATTAATGAGCAAATTTTGGGTTCACAATTCGAACAGAATACCTCTACACTGAACAGTATGACATCACAGCTATAGCGCCCTCTGTTATCCGGAAAAGCATGGACAGTTTGAAATGTTTAAATAAGTGCACTTTTGAATAAAATAGAAGTGCACTTTTGAATAAAATTTACCAAAAAGGATTGTCAGATACAAAATATGTTCCTAAGAAAAATTCATTTCATGGACCCAGTAAGTGTCATAGGAAGGACTTTATCGTGTCCGTTCGTAACACGCGAAAACAGCGTCAGATAACAATAATGCGAGATGTATTAAAGCATATTTTTGCAAAAATCATTTGACATTTCAAATGATATTTTCCAAATTACCACTGTCAGAAGGCATGCAGCGCGCGAAAGTTTTTATTCAACATCTCGCCTCGAGCGATCCACCACTCTAAATTAATTTCCCAAGTGCAGCATTTTTTTTTTCAGCTCAACACATTCAGCCGATTGTTCGGTTGCTAGTGTCCGATCCACTATCAATCATCGTAACTGGGAAAAGAATCTGGAAAGCTCACTGGCCATTCACACTGTGCACTCATTTGAAGCTACGCGCTGGTTCCCAATCTCTCCATTCGAATATGGTGCGGGAACCAGTATCTACGGTACCACTCCCATCGCACATTTGTAATCAAATGCACGATGGGAGTCAAAACAGAACAATTTCCTTTTCCAAAGAAGTTTGTATAAATGTGATTAGGTCAAAGCTTAATTTCTGGGGGGGGGGGGTAAATTAAAATTGCGGTTTATTAGAAAATACATTTCAGAAGATGAATTTTCGTCGGGGTGGTGTAAATCAATATAAGTTATTTTTTGCCCTTCACCGACGTATAAACACTGTATACTCAGTGGCCATGGATCGACCAATCAGGATCGAGGATTTAAGTTTACTTGAAGATAAAGTATGATATACAGTCCGAGTGACAGTTGGAAAAAATCATTCGGGTGGGACTCGAACCCATGACCGATCCCACAAGCTCGGTGGTCGAGTGGTAAGACGTCTGCACTAGAAAGCGGGAGGTCGTGGGTTCGAGTCCCGACCGAGTGTTTTTTCCAAGTTTCACTCGGGAGGTAACACACTGAGTATAAAGTGTTAATACGTCGGTAAAGGGCAAAAACCTAATATAGAATATCCTCTTTTTTTGGAGTGGTAAAATGGCGGGCAGTGACTTCACTTTGAACAGCTCATGGGCTATCCAGATGTTTTAACATGGAGGTCAGTGGTAAAGACATGTACATATATAGTTGCAACATTACAATAAATTAATTTAGGCCAGTAGCCTGATTTTGTTTGCCACTACATAAGCCATGTTGGCGGTTGTCTTTTTCAAAACCGAGGATGACAGCGTCCACGCCGCGAATTCATGAGAAAGTCGTCGGGTGTATAGAAGACACTTTGACTGGCGCATCCTTTCTGTCTTTTTTTCGCGGTAGTTGATGCACGGCTGCACTCCCACGGTAGCCCTTGAAGTTCGTCCGATCGCCGCGTGTTCTGAAAAAAAGGAGAAGAGAGAATCCCCTCTTTGCGACACAATGCGCACGTCAGGAAATTTATTCAGACACCGTGGTGCTTTGATGCAAAGTGCACCCGACGCGTGCTGAAACGCGTAGAAGTAGTATAGTCGTAGTATCATTTTGGAAGAGCTGTCTGCAGCATTGAACGTGATGCATGACTGGAGTATCGGACATACAGTACAGATATACGGCGATGTGATCCATGCCTATTCCTCCTGTGGTGTTGAGGAAATTTGGCTCCCCGCGACAGTGACACCCAGCGGTATCTTGAATTAACTCTGCCCAGCATCATTTGTCTTGCATTAATATCGCCGTCCTCCAGGGAAATACGCGAGCAGACCGGGCGATCGAGACCAAATTACGCCGTAGATCCACGGCCGTGGATCCGTTACCTACGCGGACAATTGGAAGATACACAAACACACGACGATTTCTGATCCTGTGTGAGTATTAAAATCTTGTTTTTCACCTGTATTTTTTCTTGTCTTTAAGCCTGTCCTTTTTTCGCACATGCTCCATTTGCAATTTGCAAAGCTACACACCTGCCCGATTCGGCGTGCTCGTAGCTAAGGCAGCGGGGAATTTCAGCATCATTACCGGTCCATCAACAAGCAAAAAAATGCATTAAAATGGCTGGCATTAGGCCCCAGTAGGCCGAGCCGCAGCTGTTGATACGGGTTATCACTGACAACATGTCTCTGCCAAACGGTCGCCATGATAGATAACTAAGGCTAAGGGAGTTTATTACGGCTGGTGTACAGGCTACTGGGAAAATGGAAAGGTGTTAGCTCACATTGGTGGTGATTGTTCGCTACACGGTTGAATTTGGTCTTTTGGTGTCCATGCGAGGTTTTTTTTACAAATTTGAAGACAGGACGGACAATGTTGAGGGTTCTGTAAAACAAAACCAAAACTGGGTATGGGAACCTGAATTTGAACTGTGAATTTAAGTTGTCAGTTCTCTGTGAGGTGGGCCTTGCCTGGTTGGACGGTAAACAAAGTATAATTTGTTGGCGAAATTGGCCCTAGTTTGAAGTCTTATTTGTAATAATTTTTAAGTTTTTGTCCAACAAATCTGAAACAGTTCCCATTGATATCGAGTGCATATTATGAATTATTAAGTACTCTAGGCCTATTGTTGTAACCAAAAAGAACTGTTTTGATGAAGTTGTTTGCGCCATAAGAATTGTCTTTGAAGAGTTGATCTGGTTCCCTGACTGCAACGATGATACGTCTACACCGGTTCGCACTAAACCAGCCTGTTTTTCCCATCGTGTGTGGTAACCTGACTACCACTTGAAATGGTCGACAGTGATTTAGGCGTAACACCAATCAATGGATTACAGTGGGGGATGTTTTTGCAGCAGTTCTTTAGAGGTCAAACGCGTTCGCTTCATGTACGATACGACCCAACTCCTCCTTCAATATTAGTTTTTTGCACTACTATACAGGGTGAGTAAAAAAAAAGCGAAACCCAAATGTCGGGACTATTGTTTTAGTGAAGTTCTGCATTGAGTGTGCGTTCTTTCAGCAAAACGAAAAGAATTCACACTCATCCCTACGGGATTTGTTATCGTTTTGCTGAAATAACACTTACTTTCTTGTCATCCGTGGACAGAACTTTCAAACGGTGGTTGTGTTTAAAATTCCGTAACTTGAAAAGTACATGACTGATTTGAATGATTCTTGTAGTAAAAGAAAGCCTATGAATTGGGCTTTCGTATGCTAGATTTTCAAAGGGCTTACATGCAGAACTTCACTAAAACAATGGTCCCGACATTTGGGTTTCGCTTTTTTTTTTACTCACCCTGTACTGTGATTTGCAGTACTGAGGTGATATGTTGGCAGCTTTCATGACAAAATTACTGTTGGTACTTTGGAGCTATGTCGAATTATAAAGAGAAAGCACTCCATGTTTTATTTTTTACATTTCATCATTTTCCTAAAGGATACTTTTTTGCGAGACTGTGCCAATATCAGCTGAACAGGTGGTGAATAATCTTAGAGGAATATCGGCAAGCCGTCGGTCACATCAAGTGTTTAATAAAACGTTTTATAAAACGTCTGGAAACCGATCCTGATGGAGTTGGGCTATTTAAAAACCGTTTTGAAATGGGAAATTGAAGCTTTCTCACGAATTCCATCTCCATTAGACTGAGTTTCAATCAAGGTATTTATTGGAATGCAGACCTTGTTATTCAGAATGAGTAAAAAAAAAAAAAAGGCAAAACCCAAATGGCAGGACCAATGTTTGAATGAAGTTTTGCCTGTAGCACTTTCAAAATCTCGGATATGAAAGCCCGGTCATTAAACTTTCTTTCAGTACAAGGATTATTCAAATCACTCACGTACTTTTCAACTTAAGGAATTTTTAACCACAAATACCGTGTAAAGTTCTGTCCACAGATCAAAAAAGTAAGTAATCTTTTCAGCAAAACGAAAAGAATTCTCAGGGATGCATATGAATTGTTTTCGTTTTTGCTAAAAAAAAAAACCACCTACCTGTATGGCGTTCATTGCAACCTTGCACGTAAACCAGAAACATGAAACTACCCAGTGGGATAAACTTTAAAAGTCTAATCAGATCCCGGACAGTCGTTTAAATTTGAAGTACTGGGTGAGTAAAAAAAAAAACCGAAACCCAAATGTCGGGACCATTGTTTTGGTGACGTTCTGCATGTAGCACTTTCAAAACCTAGGATATGAAAGCTCAATTCATAAGCTTTCTTTTAGTACAAGAATCATTCAAATCACTCATGTACTTTTCAAGTTACGGAGTTTTAAACACAACCACCGTTTTAAAGTTCTGTCCACGGATCACAAAAAGGTGGGCGTTCTTTCAGCAAAACGAAAACAATTCACACACATCCCTATGTGATTTGTTTTCGTTTTGCTGAAAGAACACTTAACTTTTTGTGATCCGTGGACAGACTCTTAAAACGGCTGTTGTGTTAAAACTCCGTAACTTACAAAGTACATGAGTGATTTGAATGATTCTTATACTAAAAAAAAAAGCTTATGAATTGAGCTTTCATATCCTAGATTTTGAAAGTGCTACATGCAGAACTTCACCAAAAGAATGGTCCCGACATTTGGGTTTCATTTTTTTACTCACCCTGTATTTGTTTCTGTAACCCGAGATTGGTATCCTGATGTCCATTATCCATTTTGACCAAGCCACACCAGGTTCCCGTATAGTAATTACATATACCCTTGGGCGGCGTGAAGGTTCATCAATTATACATCAGAGCGGCTAGCCCTTTTAAGACCATTAATTATGATGAAACGCCTTTTGTTCAAATTCTGAAGGTTAATTTGCTGAATGTGTGACTTAATGATAATGTGATCTTCTCGTGCAACGATAATGAAAATCACATTTCAAGGTACATTTCACTAGTAAATCCCATGAAAAGATTATCACAAGTCAGTTTTTTCAGAAACCCTATGTGTACATTTAGGTGTTTTTCATACCAAAATACCACATCAATAGGCCCATACCAATATATTACTTTTAGGTGATGTATATCGTACTAAAATACTACACCAATAGGCCCATACCACTATTTTCTAACTTTGGGTTGTGTATATCATATTAAAATACCTTACAAATCAAATTAGCCAAAGCACTCTATTCCTCCTTTATAAGTGGTGTATATCGTACTAAAGTATCACACCAATAGGCCCATACTACTATAGTCCACCTTAAGATGGTGTATAGGCCCATATCACTTTATTCCACCTTTAGAGGTGGTGTATATCATATTAAAATACCACACAAATAGCGCCATACCACTAAAATCCACCTTTATAGGTGGGTGGTGTGTAAGCATACTAAAATACCACACCAATAGGCCCTTACCATTATTCTACCTTTAGTTGCTGTATATCATCCTATAATACCACACCAATAGGCCCATACCACTATCCAATAGGCCCCTACACCTATATTCTACCTTAAGGTGACGTATACAATACCAATATGCCATACCAATAGTCCCATACCACTTGTGGCCGCTTGGTATATACAATAGGTATTTGCTTTCCGGCATCAGAACACAAAATTCATTTTTGAGTCTCTATTTTTTTGTCAATTAAGACTGACAACATTATATCGTGTCTTGTGTAAAACGAAGAATATAATTAGGAGGATAAAATCCAAACCTTTGAAAGATTGATCAAAATTATTGCGCTTAATGATATTAAGTTATTGAATTTTGATATCAACAAGGGATATTTTGTTCAAAGATTTTGGACGTCGTTTCTTTTTACAGTAAAATACTACCACTTAGCCCAGCGCAGTTATTGTCTCTAAAAACACGTGACTTCAAAATTAATATAAATATCCGACGCTTGTACAAGGATCTACACGCTCCATGTATTTTCTATTGGTCTGACAACATCAAACGTAACCCTACACCCGCCAATTCTCTTAAACTCTCCCAATGATGGAAATAAACCGGAAGCATTGTGCTGTACTCATGATCTACCAAAGTGAAACCTAAGAACCCTTTTGAAGTATCTCTCGACCGCCCCTGCAGGTGGATTCAGGAGACATAGCCGGGCGTGTGTCCCCTTTTTAAAATTTCAATGCAGTGCACGAGTGGGCAAGGTGAAATGCTGGTGATGGTTTTTCAATTAATATTTGATATTCAAGGGCACTTTGCCCGCTGAACGGATGAGATAGGTGTTTATAGATAGATGTTAGGTAATGATAATGATACACTGAACTTTGGTACAGGTCAGCATCAGAGCGTATTAAAATGATTTTAATGGTGGAAAAAAATCGAAAATAGTCAGACTTGTATTCGAGTCACCAAAGCATCGAGTCCGAGTCCGAGTCACCTCTCCCGAGTCCAAGTCACGAGTCACAAAGGTCGTGTCCGAGTCGCGAGTAACGAGTCACAAAGGTCGAGTTCGAGTCACGAGTCACAAAGGTCGAGTCCGAGTCACGAGTCACGAGTCACAGAGGTTGAGTCCGAGTCACGAGTCACAGAGGTCGAGTCACGAGTCGCTAAGCACGAGTAACCTTCAATATATACTGGAAATAGATTTTCAAGCACTGCTAAAATCTCACGGTGTAAATGTGTCAATTTTTCACAGCTTTTCTCTAACTTAATGAACTGGAAATACATCTATAACATGTCAATTAAAGCAAGGCACCAGTGTCTGGAAAGAATAATCTGGTACCAAACGTTACACTATCGAGCTTGCATTTATGCAATATCAGGTGTGGATATAATGATTTCCCATATCAATATATCGGAAATCAATATATCGGAAACAAGCCAGCCGGACGTGTGTATGCACAGTACTGAGTTGTGTTCAAGTTCTTCTGCGCCGCAGACTGTGTCGCTTGCTTAGGATCGTCTTCAAAATGATTTGTAATTACATTGTTGAAAAGAATAAGTGATTTGTGGTTATTTTGGTAGTGTCCCGAGTCACGCAGGTCGAGTCCGAGTCCAAGTCCGAGTCCTTAGGGTCGAGTCCGAGTCCGAGTCATTATTTTGTCATCGTGACTCGAGTCGGCCTCGAGTCCGAGTCTCGAGTCATACCAGTCTGAATATAGTCAGCATATTTACGATTCTTTACCATTTTTTCGGACAGTATTTTGTCCCTTGTCTTTCATGATAACTACAGTCAAGTAGTCGACCGCTAACCTTTTGGTGTATTTGCTCGTGGGTACTGCAGGCGTTACAAGACAAGTCTTGTTCCAAGAATATCTCTTCCTCGATCTGCCCTGAGTTGATCAGTTATTTGGCGGTCGGGCAGCATTGATATAATATAGAGATAGTCATGCAGTCGTAGCAATAGAGTTTTTACCGTCAGCTTTAAGTCATGTTGTATGGCCTTACATCGCACTTCATATCCTTGACTTCCTGCTTAAGTTAGTATGCGTTTTCTGCTTTAGTTCCTGTACATAGCGTTAGTAACAGTTTCAGTAGTGCACTAAAACATTAAGTTGAGAATTTTGCGTCGTCAGAATGTGTGAATCTGTATCATTTATGCCTGTTATACAAAATTTGTTTTGAGTTTCAGAGGAATTGTGTAGCCATATCGTTGGCTAGAATTACTGTGCACATGTTGACCTGTTTCACGAAAGAAAATATTACAGACCCTAGTATATGGCTAACAAGTGGCAAAAGTTTATGGGATCATTTGCATTTATCCAAAAGTAACCTCAGCTACCGAATTATTATCGAAAAGCTTACTTGGATTAAAGATCGTACTGGTACTAAACACCCTGTGAAATTATTATGTCTGGCTTGTTGTCATTTAGAAGAAATAGAGAAATGTAGGTGATTTCCAGCGATCAGTCAATTTGGCTGAGTGGTGTTGACGAAATCGTGTTTCGTGGTCAAAAGGTTGTGCATGGTTTTCACTGTTTCCTCGAAAAGTGTATAATATTATGTTATTATTATGATCATAATATGCCTATAAAAGAATACTTCCACATGATTGTGTGTAGACATGCATGTACAAATGCATGGATAATGATATGCCGATTTTCTGCCATGCCTGTATATGTAACTTCGAGCATAATATTACTGATATGCACAAATATGAAGCATAATGATACAAGTGGAATATCTTGCCCTACATATACTGGACATCCCAACGTGTGACCTTTTGAACACAGTGCCTATGGGATATCGTCCCCAGGGAATTTCCGGAAGCGTCCGGCAGAGAATACCTACGTAGGCGCCCACCTAACGTCAGGGATCGAGTGCGTGTTTTCATTTGTAAATTTGAAATAACCTGAGTTGTTGTTGGCCGTGTTTGGGCAGTGAAATTGGAATCTGATTAGTTATGTTCCAACGTCAACCATCACTGAACGGTCGGTGCAACGGGTTGTACCTCTGTCTTCACGCGACCACTTTGTGCTCTTCTAAGAGTAAAAATTCACTCTTAAGACGATTGAGGGTCCAGTTTTAAACTCGCGTTTTCACTGGATCGTTCTTTTGACCTATTTCAAAGGTCTGGTTGAAAGGAAACTTACCTAATGTCTTACCGTTCCCCAGATCAGAAAAGATGAAAAAGAACCGGTTGTTTACATCGGATGCGGCGGACGTTTTGTGTCATACGCATACGTATTTTCAGTTGTGCGGCCCACGTTGTGTGTGCCACATAAAACACACAGCACCAATACACATGATGTTTCTCGCACGTCCGCAGAATGCGATGCACTGTCCGGCAAGTTTCACAACTAGCACCCATCAACAGCTTGCGATTTTTGAGAGTTAAAATTTTGCCCCCGAAAATCGTTCTCGCATGGTTTTCGCATGGTTCTCGCAAGAATAACTAAAACAAAACGCCCAGTTTTTAAAGGACTGGTTGTGTGTACATTTATATCCTACTTTCAGATGTTTCCCCCCCCCCCCATGCTGTTAACATCGTTTCGTATGAGACACATCTTGTAGCCAAATTGGGCGCATTCCAGGACGTAATGTCCCTTTAATCTACAACCGTGGATAGTTCAAGATAATGAACAAACATGGTCATCTATTTTTATGGTATATGTGGTTGTTAGCAGTTACTGTAAATTTGCTGATTTGAACGTGATCATTTATACAGGGATGTACAGCAGATCCATCACAAGTCCATCAAAACTTCGGTCACAAGTCCAGTTACAAGTAACATTGGGCGACCAATAACAAAGGAATGCCTTTGTCAAAGCTCATTTGAATAGGTTGCGATTTGAAATGAGACTGGAGGACTTGTGATGGACTTGCAGGGACTTATGATGGACTCCACCACATCCCTGTAAAGGGTGAGTAAAACAAAAAAAAAGGAAACCCAAATGTTGGGTCCATTGTTTTAGTGAAGTTCTACATGTAGCACTTTTAAAATCTAGGATATTAAAGCCCCATTCATTAGCTTTCTTGTAGCACAAGAATCATTCAAATCACTATGTACTTTTCAAGTTCAGCAAAACGAAAACAAATCACATAGGGATGTGTGTGAATTGTTTTCGTTTTGCTGAAAGAACGAGCACATTTCCGTGGACAGAACGTTAAACGGTGGTTGTGTTTAAAATTCCGTAACTTAAAAAGTACATGGGTGATTTGAATGTTTCTTGTACTTAAAGGAAGCTTTTGAATAGGACTTTTTTGAAAGTGCTACATGCAAAACTTCAATAAAACAAAATTTTTACTCACCCTGTATAATGGAAACATCGACAAATTGAAACATATTTGGAAACAAAAAGTAAACTTTTGGGTTTTCGCTATTTTTTTTTTTAATTATTATTATTATCTTATTTTGCATCCCTTATTTATTATCTTATTTTGTATCTTTATTAGCATCACATCGGACAGAGGTCGGGGCACACTGTAATGTTGAAAAGTCACTTTCGGCGTTACACAGTGCAGCCATGTACCATGTTATTGCCACATGACCTTTATACAACTAGGGGTATCCATGCAAACTCCATTGCTATTTTAAGTCGGGCTGAGTGTAATGATATAATGTGGTGTACACTATGGATGTGCCATATCATACCAAAAAAGTGTTGTTTGGTGGTAATTGTATATTCAATTAATTTCCATCCTTCTATTTATCACTCATCAACAAGTGTTCCCTGCAGATTCGATACAACCTTACTTCAAATCATCTTATTGTCTGCCCAGAAGAGTTTGTTTTCAAACACAGACGAGTGTCATTTTTTTCCTTCTTCAAAATGGCCGTCGGGTACTCTTTCTGCGAACTGCACACATAATACCGGAGCCATCCCTTTTGGCCAAACTTTACATTGCACGTGGGCGTTGTTTTTAGGCAACGGGATTTGGCATGTTGTTTACCTGAGGTATATGTTTTCCTGTAGGACATTCTCTGTGGCGTTACATTGTTGTTTTCCCAGCGAGAGAGCAGTGTCTGACCGTGATAGTATTCCCAGTAAGCTATCTAAATAAGGATTTACCAAACAAGTATATACAACAGCGTGTCTGTTATAGACCTGGAATACCTTGCTAATGTATGCCTCGAAGCGTGATAAAAGCAGGGCTGAATGGAACACGGCCTGTAGGTATATCCATTTGTGTCTCCCTAATGAATATTTCACTGCAGGTAATGAATAAGTTAAGGCAGTTGAAATATTTCGTGAACAGCCGACAGTCCCTGGATGAAACGTCGAGGGTTGCCTGTTTCTAATTGGCTGAAAGTTTTTAATAATGAAACAACCGCAGATGTGTGATTTTATATGGTGAACTATAACGGAACCCTTCTGGGAAGAAAAATGCAATAGTTGTATGTTTTTTTCCATAGTGTTAAGGATATATATTGGCACTGTTGGGTTTTTTTAATCAATAACGTATTTCTTTTTACTTTGGGCGACCAATCCTTGGCCGCCTTTGATTCTTGAAGAAAGAACACATTACACTGCCAAATGGTCTTTAGAATTTAATCGCTTGTTGTATCAATATGTTCACATGTTTAGTCTAAGACATGTTTAGAAGATAATTGGGACAGTGAAGAGTGACGTCAGAGGGTTTTCAAGTCCATATAAGATAAAAGAGACCAGATTTTATTGCAATTGAAATTACATGTGAAATCATCAATAACAATAACTTGTAAAAAGGTTAAGTTCATATTTTGAAGCTCGTTTTTCGGAGACAGGTGGTCGAAAGAGAGAGGGAGAAATTGTTCATAAAAGCCCGTCGACTTGTCGATTTGAACCCCATAAGTCTAGTGACTCTAGTCTAACTTACGAGATTTCACAAAATCTAAACATGTCGTAGATTCAAACACGAGAATAACAAGCTCGATCAGACATCGGAAGCTACGGGCCAACGAATTCGTGTTGATGCATGAGTCATGTGATTGTGCCATGTAATTTCTGGAAGGAGTAGTGTTTTGAGACAAAATAAAATCAGGTTTTTGACCCCATGCAGTGACCCAATGATGATTTTTACCCCAGTTTGGTCATGTGACATATGCTGGTCTACTGATACTTTGGACAAAGATTGGTTGAAATTGGTCAAAATAGGTAGGAGCAATAGGTATCGTCAACGTTTGTTGCTAACTAACTTGTCAACGTTTGTTACTAACTAACGGAGAGACATGATGCATTTGTGGAGCTGCTATCCCGCAGCTAAAGAAAATGGTACAGTTAAAGTATTTAGATAAGTGTTTATAAACAGTTTTTACAGTGTAGGCCTATACGTCTTATTGTTACCGTTACGGCAATCTTTTACACGGTACCCTGTGGAGACACGGGTATAATAGGGAACAAAAGATTGAATACGTCTCCACAGAGCAATTTGTATAGGTGAATAAGTCTCCGCAAGGATATCACGAAATAGATATAAGGATTTTATTCAAAAACTAGGAATTTACGGGGTGTGTTGATTGGTCGCAAATTGAAGTATTTTATGTAAGGGATATTAAGTTCGAATTTCAGCCCAGCAAATTAATTCTGGTTAAAATAGGAGCATTTTGAAACTACACTTTCAAACTCAAAAACTTTAGTACACGAGAACAAAGAAATAACTCCACAAGGATACAAATTCCAGTATACATGTCCTAGGCAAACTAATGTCCCTTCGTAGAAAAGGGCCAACATTGATGTCGATCGGCCGATCCGATCACTGTCTCCTTTTTAGATATAATAGGCCTATACATCAAACATTGACTCTCGAAGAATCAATAAGAACTTCGCAGAGCACGACCCTCGATGAAAACTGAGCCGGGCTGATGAGTGTCATTATCGTAGGGTTGGCTCGGCATACGATCGCATCTCGACTCCGGCTGGAGGGACAGCCACAGCCTAATAAACGATCAAGGATAACGTCATCATGTTAATATGTATACTGTAAGACTCCTAAATTATAGGCCGTGCCGTTCACTTTTCTGCAAGGGGACGTCGCTTTTAATTGATCTAGTCTGGGGGTTATTTTTATGAAAAACAACGTAATGGCTTAATAATACAGACGGATGTTTCATGTGTGTTATTTTAACGAATGGCAGTGGTTTGACGGGCCGATTGTCATCAACTTTGGCCCTTATCATTGGCTGGACATTAGTTTTGTAACTCATTAAGCATACGTGTGCTTTTATTCTGAGCACTGCTTTTGTACATTGGGGATGTCATGTTCATGGTGTATAATATAGCAACATGCACCTCTTTGGAAGAAAATTCAATTGTCACCAGTTTGACACAAACATGCAACATAAAACATCCGCATAAACCCTTCCTTCGTTGTAAACATTGAGCGCCATTTTGCATGGGCTGTAACGAGAGGAATAAACTTAAACCGTGGTTTGCAATAGATTTTGCCAAAATATTGCATTCTAACACCCTCATTTTTACGAAAGAGACACTGTTTATTCAGTCTTTGGTAGCATTTGTTGGTTATTTTGTACTCTTAACAATCCAGTGATATGTTTGGAAACATTAATAACTATATTCGTTGTTTTTTCAATGTTGGTCGTCCATAGTTGGTGCCAACTACGGGTTGCCAAAGAATGGTATACTGTTGTGAATTCAGTTCAGGCGTGTTTCTTGAACGAATGAGGGCGCCGGCAACGACGCCATTTTGGAGGTATAAACAGACTTGCATGGGAAAGTTAGATCAAGGACCGTAGTTAACCATAATTCGACTTACTCTGATCGAACGCATAATTAATAGTGCACGATGCTTGGACTAGTCTAGTCGACTATTCAGGACCAGCCTATCGCGGCAAATGAAACTGTGAGTGCTAAATGCCATATTCTTTGCATAGTTTTCCATGTTTGTTTACGCTACTGTCACTTTTGTCAGCCTTGTACAATATCGATAATGGCGATCATGTGAGGTGTTCTAAACTACAACAACACTAATTTTGTGTAAATAAACAGAAACATAACTGTTGAAAAATTGTGCGACCGCCATCTTCTCACGGCCGTTGACATGACAAAAGTTTCGACTAGAGTCTTTCGCACTTCGACTTCAGTGCGCATGCGCTAGGTACATCACCAACCAATCACTAGTTAACCATTGGCCCATTATCGAAATACTCCCGGCAGGTTTCCAAGGTTGTTGAAACGTAAATTTCTACAAAATTTCGATGTAAGTAAAGTTACTAAACTGCTTCCAGTAACGTGATTTTTCAATTGTCTGTACCATGAAAGTGACGTCATTTTGCGCTAAACTCGTAACCAAAAAATATGGCCTATTCAAAAGTTAGTGTATGTGAGTAAAGGATCGAAACTGTATGCCAAAGTCGTTCACCTTGACCCTTATCACGTGTCTGGGATCCGTTGTCACTATTCGTTAAGTGCTGCACGACTGTCCTGCGGTCAGGGAACCAGACATTAAATTGCGGTACGATAAAAACAAAAACAACCACAATCATAAGTGTATTTACGTTCTGCTGCACGCTGCCATATGTACACAGTCAAAATAATATGAAGATTGATTGCGCCAGGGGATTTTGATTGTTTTGTGATTGGGGCAGTGCCCTTTCTTCTGGTCGTTGACAGCAGCGGTTGTCAAAAGAGTGCAAATTAATGAAATTCAACATTTTTGTTTGGTTATGTTTGCCCACACAGTTTGCATCCTGAATTTAGCTTCTTCATTTGATTGTGATTCATTAAAAAACGGCAACGATGTTTTGGAGCCAGGAACAAAATGCCCGAGGTTGAAGACAGCGTACCTTGGCCCTGAAACGCAATGTTATTTCTCGTTTTGCCGCTGTTGATTAGTTTAGTAGTCGGCGTTTCCTGTAAAATTGCTGTATTTGTCTCTTCCTGCTCTTGTCCATTTGTGGAAAGCAAAACACAGCACTGCCACATTAAAAAGCAATATCGTCCAAATTCAGTGGCGTTGCACAACAGACGAAGTGTCGCAAAGAACCAACCAACAAGACAAAATGTATTCCCACGGCCAGTGACGTTATAATTTTGCAATTGCACTCTTTGTTCTGCTTTGTATGAATCTCTTTCTTTATTCATAAATTCGAAGGAACAGAAATCATGCACAATTGAATCTTTGTCGGCAGGGTGAACATTCGAATTGACTACCAGATGCATAAAAGGAGTTGCATAATTCATTGTTATTTTGCCCCTTACGTGAACTCCAATGTAAGTTGCTTACTCTTTGCCAATTGTCTCAATTGAGAAACTTTTTTATGAGCAGATCTTTGTGGAGTTTTGTTTGATGATTCTGTTGCGTACAAACCGACGTTGAGATTCATGAGTGTCATCTTCAAAAGGTTCAAAACCTTCATGTAAAGTGATCAAATTAACAGTTTTTCCGGATGTCTGGATACGTAAGAAATTCCTCAACAAATATCCACTGGAGATCGTTGCAGATAATCCAGCAATGTCCCCTGCAGGAAGAACTTAAATTTTAGTTATAGGCTTAAGTGCCGCCATTTTTTAATTCTGTGAATAGCAACACACGTTCCAATTTGTCATTTGCCGAACATGTTCATGCCTAGTCATTATACAGGGTGGTGCAAAAAGAAGGAAACCCACTTTTGACAGGAATTTTAACGTATTTACTTAACTTATTTGAACTGTTTTTTTTAATAAATGCAGTGAAGTATAGCTCTTCAACCATACGTGGTGAAAAAAAAATTAAAAATCGCAAGAATAGTGTTATTATGCTAATTTGAATACAAGTCACAGCTGTTGTCCACATGTAAGTCTAGTGTAATGTTGTTTGTCTCCAAATCAAGCTCCGGAGCTCAGTCAAGCGGATGGTATAAAGCCGTCCGTGGACAAACAGGTTTGGCACATGAAATTGTTAAACTACCATATCTCAGAGACACAAATATGCATTTGCAATCCTTTTTTTCGTCACTTATGTTTAAAGATCAATAATTTAATACCATTAAATTGAATTTCTGAAAAATGCTCAACAAGTAGGTGCAAATTTCTATGAAAAGTGTGTTTCTTCTTTTTGCACCACCCTGTATTGTTGGTACTAAGTCATATACGGCAATCTTCCGTGTTGCCATCACTGTGGATATCACCTCCCTTCACCATGGTTTAAATATTTTTGTTATACCTCTGTCTTGAATACTGTACTTTCATTGGCCTAGAACGATCACTTGTTAAGTTTATGAAAAGTCATGGCAAACTCCCTATGGGATATCACTTACGTGCTATGACTTTGTACGTACGTACGGCGTGAAACGCTTGTATCGTTGGTACTCACGCTATTTTCACCATGTTTTCACGCATGAGTGGGAGCAGCGAACTAGCAGACGATCAGCTGTTTCGAGTACGCGACATGCATGTGAGTTAACATTCGATTGTCATGATTGTTGTGTTTACTGCTGTTTGTTTTCGTGATTTTTACATCAAAAATCCAAAGAATCCAAGACAGAGGTTAACAAAAACAAAACAATTGTTGACTGCTGCATGTGATGTGGGATATATGACGCTTTGAACAGGCTTCGCCTCGGGTGCTATGCGCCCCTCGGGTGTGCAAAACGTCATATCCCACATCACAGCAGTCAACAATTGTTAAATATACCTTTATATAGGCAGATCCATTAATATCAAATTGATAATCACAGCAGACTCCGATAACTCGTCGGATTATACCCTGGATATTCCCTAGATACCGCTGCAATAATAATTCACCATGAGTTCAAAGTCAGAAATAAGTGTGGTCCAAATAGCTGAATAAATTATCTTATATACCACCGAGGTGAAATATGATCGTACGTGCAGATGAAAATAGTTTATGAGCTTGAGTGTTTACGCTGATATATTCACCGAATTTAAGTCATATCGGGGTAGAATTCAGTTACAGTGTCTTTTTATTTGTGTCTGACTTGTCGTGGACTTTAGCAAAAAGAATAAATAAATAAGATATTCGCGAAAAAAATTGCCACGTGAGTTTTCTCATTGCAATGAAAGCATTCTCATCTTGTCAACATGCACAATTTAATGGGTATTTTTTGTACCACAACATAAGGTGAAAGCGAATCGGCGTGTTCCGTGCGTGGATGATGGGAACATGATTGTTCAGCAGACTGAAATTAATTTCCTGCTGTTAAAAGGGGAAAAAATCATGCAGGAAGTATTGTTACACTGAAGCTTATGCCTAATTTTGCATCACTGTTTTATCAAGGATGTTAACATTGCAATTTAGCAAACAAGCAAAAATCAAGGAAACACCCTTAGAAATAGCAGTATATACAGACACCCAAAGAAAAAATGCACGTGAAAGACAATGGTGCATGCAGATAATAGATAAATATTGCATTAGCCCTTTAAATTATTATTATTACGTTCTAGTAAAGCACCGTCCTTTTATATGCCTGTAAAAAAGCGCGCCAAAACGCCCCAAGAAAAGATTGATGCGCGAGATTATGGACTTATTCCCTGCCCTCGCCATAGCAATGTTGGGTGAGTTGAACAACATGATTGATTTGCATTCGGCACACACAGAGATGCATGCATGTGGGATGATCATGTTTTAGTTAGACTTAACTGTTTATTCAGCAATGTTAAGTTGGGCCTATAATGTACCACACCATCAACCCATTGCAACGTAATTTATCGTAATCGATGAAAACCTTGTGTTTTTAATCTAATCTAAATTTTGTTTCCTCGTAATGTGTGTTGGTTGGATGATAACGATATAAATAGGCCTACTAGATATGGAGAGCCGTTTTCCAGTGTTGCATCTAATTGTCTTTCGTGGTTGTAAGGTAGGCTGTTAATTAATATCCTAACCTCAATCCATGATTTAGTCATTTAGAACTGGCCCTCATTATTTTTTGGAAGATCCGTCTTTTCTTTCAGAATTGCTGTACATGTACTTTGCAATAATGGTGCAGCCCTGTAAATAGGCCCAGAATTGCCTACTCGGGCCAAATCACGATTTGTATGCCCTAAATTTCTTTGGTATTAGAGCATTTTGGGGACCATGACCTTGAAGGTTTGTAAAAAAGAAAAAAAACGAAAAAAAACGGGATGAAGCCGTGCACAGGAGTGCAAACTTGTATTTCTGTGAAATTCGGATAAAATTGGGCCATAAGGCCCACAAAAAAAAGTCTCCGGTTTCTGGTATGGAGCTTGCCCAAAAAGTGGTGCGGCGACGCGGCTTTTTTTTTTTTTTTTACCTGATTTTTTGCTTCAAATGTCGGCTGATGACTGCAAATGGTGCCCAACTAAACTTTGTGCAAATATATGGGAGTCCAGAGAGGCCACATTAAGCTTATTCTCGATCATAACCCCCCTCTAAAAACACGTTAAAATTGTGCAGCAGCAGGATTCCAGTCAAACCAGTGAGTTTGGCGGTTTTGAGACATCATCTTTCATTGAAAAAAAAACTTTTTCATTTTGCCGACGCGCATGGCTACGGCGACGCGCGCGCATACCAGAAACCGGAGACTTTTTTTTTTTTGGCCTAAAATTGCTCTATTGTGCAATAGACGGCATGCATCATTTTTCAAAATGGCGATGGGCCACAGGACTAACTTTAGGGGTGATCATCTTTAGATGGAATTTTCTCGCAAAGTTCATCAGATTACCACCCGAAAATTGAACAGAAAATGAAAGATGGTGCAATAAGCTGTAATTTGATGGGTGTCTCAAACACCATGGAGAGTTGTGAGTATTTTAAATGGGAGTTGATTACAGGTCTGCACCCATGGCGTACCTCGTGGTTGAAATTAGACAGGTTCAATGCGCATGCGACATCCAGCACGACCCACAGGTAGCCCGGGGCTGGGTACAAGACAAAAATCGCCCTCTGTCTATTTCCATAAAGGGAACATAATTATGGCTCGTTCAAGAACAAAATGTTGGGAGATTATTAACGGCGCAAAGTGTATATAACCCAAGACTAGGGAGCAAAATTGGCAATATCCGACGGTGCATTGAGACTGGACTTGAATGCATGGATGGACGGCTGGTTGCAAATGTCGGTTGTGTTTTTATCCTGTCGGACAAAGAGTCGCAAAAATTCGAGTTGGCGTTTTAATTGAAGCCGTGATTTCTCCGGGCAGGGCAAATTTAAGATGGACACGTTAGCACGACTCGGCTACGGGCACACGCCTACGATCTGATGAAACGTATTTTGTCAGTTACGATTGCCTTTTTGTTAGAGAAAAATATTCAAACGCTGATGACAAACAATACAAATTTCAAATGACATAGGTTAAAAGAAATTTATTATGAGTTGTCACTTGCAAGGCCGACATTAATTTAGTCTTTGCGTTGTGAGGAAAAACAGGCTTTGTTTGTGTTCCGAACTTTCGTTCAATTTACTGATATTTGTTTTGATTCCCGTTCCAAACTCGACGTCAACTGAAACAATCAAGACCTTGCGGACCGGCAGAGTTTGACCTGCAAACAAATCAATCAAAATCAACAATCCAGTCCAGACGAACCAAACGAATAAATTCAGTGAGCAAATCAAGTCATTGAAAAAAAATCCCAAGAAAAATCGAAAAAAAAATCAGAAGCAAGACATTTAAAACAACAACCAGCAAAATAGTTGTCACCATCAAAATCATCCAACTAGCCAAAACAGACAATTGAATGCAACGAAGAAATCAAAACAATCAACTTAATTAAATCTGTCAAACATACCACATCAATAATTGAAGTGAACAAACAAAGAGCATTTTGGCGTCTACCGAAGTGGACAAGATTTGGAGAATATCTAGTAGACTGCAGAAGTGCATATATCATTCATACAAATTGCTTGGTTGGACGAGAATATTTCCGTTTCCGTCATGAATCAGTCCCTTAGTGACGTCATACGATATCATCCTCAAAAGGACATCATTTTGTCTTTGAGCTTCCAAACCCCTCGCACGGCCTGCCTACGAAATATCACCACGAACTGCACGTTTCATTTTAATTATCATTCATAAACAGTCAACATGGTGACCGTTTAGCCGATTTTCGGCTAATTTTGACAGATATTTTGCTAGAAAACGAGTTTGACAGAAAATTTGACAGAATGGATTTTTTTGGGCAGATTTCTGACAGAATTCTGCAAAAATGTTAATTTGACAGAAAAACATAGCAAATTTGAAAAACAAATGGTACATTTCGTAATAAATGCTTGATTTTTTTTCAAAGAAACCCTTGCATAATGGGACAGGTTGGCTGGTCTAGGTGCTGATGTTCACTGCGAACCGAACTTCGTTGTGATGCAGTTGCATTTTGGCTGAAATTTACGCACTTTTCATAACTCTTTATGTGACTATAGATTGTTTATAATGAAATTTGAACCTTAATTAAGGCAATACTACAACATCTGCATATGATTTTAAGTGTTCATAGTGTATTTCGAGTAATTTTGGTGAATTTGGCAGATGTTTGATAAATCTGACAGATTTTTGAAGTGCATTTAGCAGAATTTGGTTATGACCTTACGGTCACCCTGACAGTCAAGAAGCAAATTAATCTCAACGTGAACGTCAACATGAAATGTCCCACTGATCCGTTTGAGCACGAGTAGTCAGCTCCATGCAAGTGATGGCAGTCTTTCTGTGCCATATTATCTTGATGATCTTGAAAGATTTCCCCGCGTGAGAACTGTCACTCAATCTCTCACAGAAAACCTTCACACGCTGCAGCTTTAACAAATAAATCCCAATGAAATATACAAGCAGATTCGGCCTCAGGTCGTTTGCGCGACGATGAACGGAAAAAAAGCTCTCGAAGTGACGCTCAAGCCTTTTCATGATACCCTTTGAAGAAGAAGTGGCAAGAATATGGCACACTTTGATGTCGTAATCAGGCTTCCATGGAAAGCCGATCGCATCATGATCAGATTAATATCCGGCGAAAAAAAACCTAGCCATGGGGTGATGCGCTTAGGCTCAGCATATAGCGGGTTAAGATGCTTGCAAATCAGTGCACAATTCACTACAGACATCTGCCTAGGGCCGTTGAAAGTAAATGCCGTCACCCGAAAAAAAGAAAGAATATTGTTTAAGGTTTTAGTCGTCCAGTTTTTACAATTTCGAACAAAACAAGGTGGCGGCTGCAACAGCAAACGTGAGCGGGAGAAAAAATGTTCAGGCACAGAGTACCTCTAAAAGAATCAAACGAACCAAGCCACCAATATCGGAATCATTACAGTTTCGGGAAACAAACCTAATCGTCTTATTACGTCAACATTTCTTAACTATTCGTGCCTTTTCGCCGCCGGCAAGATAAAAACCGCACCAAAGATCGCAGTGTTTTGGTAAACTGCCGAAATCGAATCGGTCAAATGGGGGCTGATATCGCACAGCAAATTGTCACGCACATTTTTTATGTGAAAATTTTTCGAGTAAAATTCGATGCCTGAAATACGTACAGACATGGCCCAAAAAACGGCTGCCGCGCCCGATGTTCCGAACGGTTTTGTTTTTCAACGATTTCTCGGTTGGCTTTTGTTTCTGTTCAGCGCTGTTTTATTTTGTAAGACCAGTGGCGTAGCCACGGGGGGGGGGGGGGCGTTGGGGGCCGACAGCCCCTGTGTAAGATCCTTTCATGTAAGGGCATTATGTACATTTCCTGGAACCCAGATCTTTGAAACGAGTATAACAAGACGATCTCAATAATGACAGTTTGGCGAAGCCTGGAGGAATGTGCACCTTTAAAAGGCTGTATCGAAGGTCATTTTGCTCTGTAATGTAATTTCGTTGAAGCCCTTCTATGACTGCTTTCTTTATTGTCTCATTGCTCAGTACTTCACACAGCACTCCGAGGCCACAGCACCAATTCCGGAAGCAATAATTAAAGCCATGGACAAAGTATAAATAATTAAATGTTTGTTGGGCTTTTGAAAATTACCCAGAGATTATGGTGCGTGCTTCCGTGCAGGAGAGTATAGGCTACCTTTTTGGGAGTCACGTTTGGGCCTGCAGGCGATGAATTGGATGCAGAATTGTTGAATTCCATGGAGAAAAGAATATTTTGCCCTGCGGCCATCTTTGCATTCATTGTCACTGAATTGAGATAGTAAAAAAAAACATCCAAGTGTGGAAGAAAGTCCTGTGTGCTTGGAGTAAATGTTCAGTTCAAATGCCCTAACCTTACATACTCTTTGTGGACCTGTGAACGAAAGAGGTCCACAGGATGCAGGAAGTGTAAACGCTTTGTGGACTTGCCCACGTCCACACTAGGTTCTCCCCTCTCTGGAAAACAGGTTTAGAGGCATTTTGGGGTTTGGTTTATCGGTCGCAAAATGAAGAGGAACGGTCAAAGAAATCATGACGGTTACCCCAAAAAATGGGTTGAAAGAGTGTTCAAAGTGCAAGTAAAATGAGTTGTTTTCTCCGGTTTTTCTTAACTACACGACTACAAAGGAATGTCCACAGTAGGTGAGTTAGGTTAGGCTGTGTGCGGCGGTTGGATTTTCGAGAAAACACCTATTGGAATGTGGCGGGCCCGTCTTTATATACAGGGACGTGACGCCCTTTGTGTGAGCGATAATGCACTTGGTCTTACACGTATTGATAAAAATGGTGGCTTGTTTGGCCCTTTTTTTTTTACAACTGTTCAATAGACCATATCAACTCAGCAGCATTTTAAGGGGTTTTTTTTTTGGGGGGGGGTGTGATTTTAATTTAGTTACAATGCATGCAAAAAAGGTCTGCTTTTTGTACAAAACACTACCTCGGTCCTCAGATAAACTAAAGAATGTAAACCACCGCATTTACACACTCAAAACACTATGGTAGTAAAATCTTGCACACAACCGCAGTCAACTCGAATGACTGTTTTCTGGCAGCAGCTTTAAGATTGCATAGCGAGCCCTTTGAAAGCTCGAAGTCCTCGAATCTTGGACAATCTTGTCACCTTGAATTGTTTTTTTTATCCCTCTGTGTCAGGGCCAAAAGGTGTCGGGTGTCTTGAACATTGACAGGTGGCGCACGTATATGGACTCAAGCAGAAAATCCATGACAAATGGTCACATAGTGGTATTAAAATGTTTGAGTTGTTTAATAACATTCGCAGAATATTGGCTTGTTCGCACGCGAAGGCAATCGATGCACTGGGCCGGATTGACTGCGTCCGCCCATGAACCTCGTGGACGTTTCGCTCAACTCGTTAGTCCTCGGTCATTTCCTCGGGTAAAATATTGTGGTATAGTGACTTGAATAGTATTCAAGCAGGTTTGAATTGCAGTGTGCCTGGTTATCATTTTCGTCTGAGGACTTGGAACAGAGGGTTACGCTGCGATAACAGTAAACCCGAGGGCCTGAACCCAAGTCTTTACAAGGTCTTCGTGTACAGACCTTATGAGACATGTCAAGAAAAATGCTGTCCAAAGAATTAGGAACAAAAGAGGTGAACAATAAGTGTCCTCGGTAGTATAGTAAAAACAATGGAGACGATAGGGTCCACGTTTGGGCTGATGTCCACTTTTGGACAGCGTGTTCAAAACGTATGGATTTTCTTCCCAAACTAAATATGTATGTAAACAGAAGAAGGGCAATATAGAAGGTCTACGATTGAAGCTGTTTACACACTTGCGTGTGTAGATCACCTAATATTTACAATTAAATTAAAATATCTTAGACAAATGATCTAATTCAGATTAATGGTTATGTGACGTCGAAAATGACACCGAGGCTCCGAGTGCTGAGCAAATGATACCTAATGCGCTTCCGTCGATATATGAATATCCCCCTCGCTCAGGGCCGCAGTCATAAGCAGGTCCGGGGGAAAAAAATGACCTCGAACTGAAACGAATATATCCTTCGCTGTCTCAATTACGGAATCGACCCATACTGTGGTCCTAATGGGTGTAATTTTCCTAAAACGACTAGTGTATAGTAATAATAATCCCAGGTCTACGAGGCATGTGATGACGGGCTTGCGTCATGGAACGTGAAGGCCAATGCTAGGAATATTTTTTTCCCCAGTGATCTTTCAGTGCAGTGCCGGCAAATGGTTTGAACCACGCATTCGGGCACTGAGAGAAATAATCAGGAAACTGATTATGTGGAACTTGTTTCTAAGCTCTCATAAATGCTGAGCACCGTATTTCGTTTTGTTTGGCCTTGTTCATACGTATTTGCAGAACTGCGAATGAAGCCATCGAATTTTTAGCCGCAGTTGACATATTAAGACTGGTACCACAAAAATGCATTAGTACACTTCATTAATGTATTTATGGGTTATCAGGTCCCACGCCGATTTCAGAATTACAAGCTTTGCGATAGTGCGCACGCGCGGTTGTTTACGTTTCGAGAAAAAAAGTGTGACTTGAATGACGACTAGGGCTAGATTTTTGAGGATAAGACATTCACGGACGTGTGCAGACTGCAGAGCCACGGTCGAACGTCTGATATATCCTAACCTGCCGATTTTATGCGACCCCGCGCGGCAGCCAATCGGAGTCGCCTTTAGAAACTGTGACGTCATTTCGATCATAAATGTGGACTTTTACCTGTTGATTGGTCAATTTGGATGCGATGTTTTTGTAATACAACTGTTTACCGAAAACCCGATATAGACCTTATTCACAAGGTAGCCATTTTTGATCGTGTTCCCTGAATGTATTTTATAATTATTGTAAACTGTTGATTGGGATGGTGCCAGACTATTTATGCGTTCCAAGCCGCACTTTATTTTTAAATTTGGCTTGAAACATTCAGGTATATGTTTAATCACAAAATGTATTCATCAGAGCAGACTGGTATTAATTTGTGATTAACTTTATTTCAGTGCTTTCATTTCTATTCGTTAGTTTCAAAATTAAGGATTTAACCTCGCTTTCAATTTCAATATGGCTGACTCGTTTGTAAACAGAAGGCGCCCGCTGATTGGTCAGAATTTCGATTCTTGTTTTGCATAATATTCATCGTCGAATCTGCTCGCATATCATAGGCCCTTTTTGTGCAAGGAAATGTTCCATAGACTAACATTTTACAGGCCCTACCCCGACATTCATTCACGCGATATAATGACACAGAAACCGTACGTTTTCACGACATGTGAACGTTTATAATTATCTACTTTTGAAAACGATCTTTTCAACTATAACCAACTCGTGAGAAGAGCGTTTTGTTGCCAAAATATGGCGCATTCCCAACGAAAGTTTCCCTTTAACTGAAATCAAATTAATTTCCGCCCATGCTGCGCTTATTCACGTGAATTTCCTCTTGCATTTCTGTTTTGATAGTTCATGTTGATGTGTTGCTATATAGCTGATGACGGTGCTATAACCGAAGGTCCAAAGATTATGGGAACGGCAACACGTGCTCGTATATGTTTTGGGAGACATAAGTGCATATGCCGCACACTCGAGCAATATAACCTCAATTACAACACTAAATTATTCACGTTATAGGGCCGCACTAATGAATGTGGTTATTGCGATCATTACAATCTCCTTTGTGTTCTTTTGCTTGCCATGTTGTGACGGTGAAACATTATGAACCAATCAGCCATTTTTGTCGTCGGTGTTTCTCACATAATTTCGCCGACATGTGTGATGGTCTAGGCCCTACTTAGTTATCATTAATACAAGATTCTCAGTACCAGGTAGCCTACACGATACAATTTGTTACAATGGTAACCAATCCAGAATGCGGGGAACCAGTTAGTTTTTCATGCAGGGTCTTCGGGTGGGTGCAACCTTGTATTAAAATCCCCATAGACATCAGTGCTAATTGCCCATACTTCAAAATTCTTTTTAAAATACCCAGAACTCTCACAGGTATTAATTAAGCTGCACAGGAAAAAATGATGAACAACATTTCATCTTTCTTTTCTTTTTCATTTTTTTTTGTGTGTGGGTTGACCATTGACTTTTCGAGAAATTCCCACCCAAAGAAGACGACCCCTATTTTTCGTAAAGCGGAAAAGTATCCATCTTGACAAACGATCCCTCCACAACATGGCAAAATAGCGCCACTTTCAAGCTCAATTGCATCCAAAATGCTCAGGATTGGAAGACCCAAGTCCGGGCCAGAGGGCCATCGTTTCAATTCCCCAATTTTAAGGCTCTCAGAACTCTCTAATATAGAATATTTTAATGGTAGAACTTTTATTCAGGAGCTCGGCGGATGGTTTTGGCCTTCTTTTTAATCGAAGTAAATCCGAGGGCGACGATTCACCAACAATGCCCTGCTGTGGTGTTGCTCCGGGTCTAAAGATGGCGGCTATGCTGGAGTCGTTTTCCAAATCCAGGTTGTGTTTCTCGACTTTCAGATTTGGCTTCATCTTTCACATAAAATGATTTAGAAAAAAAAACTTCAGTAGCCTACTCGAAGGCTTCGAAGTAAATTAACATCATCCTGTATTTTGACCTGAATATTGTTGCGGTTTGATGTTCAGCAGCAGCTTATGAACCCGACGTGAAAACTGTGTCTCACACATCAGAGACCTGAAATATTTAAGCTGGAACTGAATCCGAGCCGCAAACGCAGCCGAGGTTTGAAAAAAAAAGAAACCTGCGATACTAGCTCTAGCCGTTGCTGGAGATGTGTTAGGTTAGTGAAATATTGATAGCAGTGGGAAGCTTTATGATTTCTAGCATCAGACGAGGGGGTGAGAGGAATGGCGGCAGTGGGAAAATAATCGTATTTCTGCCCTGGGGGACATGGTGCAATATTTATGAACCATGTATCAATAATGTACTGATATTAATGTCTCTGAAGAACGCGCCGGTGAGCACTTCTCTGCATGATTCCATTAAAGTTTAATCTATGTAGGGACCGCTCGAATGTTTATTCTGCGGCCGAACACAAACAAAATACAGTTCCTAATAATTAGTGTCCCTCAACTAGGCTCCATTCATGCAGACATTCACAGAAATGATGTCATGTTTAAAACGAGTGAAGTGCACTACGTTTGGTAGAATGTTGCTGATTCTATTTTCTGCACACTTTGACGTAAGAGCCATTACATATTTTGCTGGGAGTATTTTTTTACTTTGCCAAAAGAAACGGAACAATATAGGCCTTTAAAATACAAGGTGAGTAAAAAAAAATAAAAAAATATCGGGACTATTGCTTTATTGAAGTTCTGCGTGAAGCCATTTCAAAATCTAGCATATGAAAGCCCAATTCATAAGCTTTCTTTTAGTACAAGAATCATTCAAATCACTCATATACTTTTCAAGTAACGGAATTTTAAACACAACCACCGTTTTAAAGCTCTGGCCACGGATCACAAAAAGTGTGCGTTCTTTCAGCAGCAAAACGAAAACAATTTACCCACTTCGCTATGTGATTTGTTTTCGTTTTGCTGAAAGAACACTGAAGTTTTTGTGATCCGTGGACAACCTTAACACGGTGGTTGTGTTTAAAATTCTGTGACTTAAAAAGTACATGAGTGATTCGAATGATTTTTGTACTAAAAAAAAGCTTATGAATTGTGCTTTCATATACTAGATTTTGAAAGTGCTACATGCAGAACTTCACTAAAACAATGGTCGCAACATTTGGATTTCGTGTTTTTTTTTACTCAACCTGTACATTGTAAATAAAGATATCAAACTTTGATCAACGAAGCTATTACTCTTGTAAATGGTTAAGTCTTTCATTCTCAGCGTTGGAGGTCGTATACGTCCGGTAAAAACTAAATGTTAACACGCGCGAAAGTCTCTTATAACTGACAAACTTGCATATTTTCATGATTGCTCACCAATAGTTCCTGAAGTAAAACGTCAAGCGGCGAGCTTCGGGAACCCTCGCCCGGCCCGCCTATGTTAATTTTACACTGGGTTGCGCTTTCCCTTGCTGTAGCTTGTGGCAGAATGATTTCTAACGGTAATCACCCTAAGAACATTCATGTTGGAATTTTCATATTGGTATTCTTTTTTTAAAATTGATGAAAAATCACTTGGAGATGGGTATATAGTAATATTATCATCATCATCATTAGCCTAATTCGATCCAATGCTGGATGAAGGCCTCTCCACTAACCTTCCATGCTTTTCGGTCCCTTGCCAGTTGTTTCCATTTCTTCCCTATGAAATCAGAGATTTCATCTCGCCATCTCTTAGGCTGTCTTCCTCTTCGCCTCTTCAACGATAATGGCGTCCAATCCGTTACTTTCGGGGTCCATCTATGGTTGTATCTTCTCATGACGTGTCCTGCCCAACTCCACTTTTTCCTTTTGATCTCAACTATTATGTCTTGCACCCCCGTCTTTCTTCTAAGATCTTCGTTCCTAATTCTGTCTCTCTTTGTGACTGCAATCATTATCCTTTCCATTGCTCGTACAGTGATTCGCAGTTTTTGCTCTGATTTCTTTGAAGGTGCCCAAGTCTCAGCGCCATATGTTAGATCTGGGATGATGCACTGGTCGAAGAGTTGACGCTTCATCTTTTGTAGTATAGCTCTGTCCTTGAATAATGTAACTGAACTTGCCAAATTTGGCCCATGCAAGTTGTATTCTCCTCTGAATCTTCTCTGAATTTCCAACTGATCTTCTGTCTCAAGTATGAATAGTATATAGTAACAATAAGTATACAGAGGCCTTTTTCGATGATTTTCTTTAAATCGATGTACCAAAAAAATACCTGCAAATTCTATAATATTTTGTGCACGTTGATTTTCCTATTCGAGGGTTGCGGAAGCACGCCACCAGGGGTGATCATTCAGGCTCTATACTGAAAAACATGAGGATTAACAAAAAAACATAGTAGAAAACGTAAGACGAAGTGTTCTGCCTCCTCTCTAAATAATAGCCTTGCCACGCCCAAAGCGTTGTCGACTTTAATCACGGACTAAGGAAGTGGAAATTGGCCAATTTCGACCAGAGTAAAACTTGCCGGTGTAAAAGAAAGAAAAAGAAAACCAAGTTTAGTTAATCGCCGTCATCTTTGTTTGCCCGCTTCCCGCATCTGCCTGTGATAAATAGACACCCATATCCAATCTCATGTAGAATTTATGGTGCCCCAGCGAGCCAGATGCTAGTGATGAATTGTTTTATGACTATTTTGTGTGAACAGAGGTTTATTATTAACCCAAGGTACAAGTAATAAAAATGAAAAAAAGTTGAGGTGATCTGTTAACTTACAGGACATGAAATAGTATACCCACACCAACGACGCAAACGCGTTGAGCGTGTGCCTACATTGTGAGATTTCACTATCGCGTGGCGTCTGTTAAAAGTTGCCGGTACCTCTTTTAAACAAGCATTGAGAACAAGGTGTTTGTAGCGAGGTGCTGCGTCCCAATGAATTTTGTAAAAAGCGGATACGACGTTTTCTCTTGGAGGACGAATACTGTCGTCGAAACAGATGAAACATGATCGCTGTAACCTGTCGTTGGAAATGTTTTATCTAGGACATGGACAGAAAGGTGGGACCCTGGCTGTCTAAACCGTATACCAATCCGGAAACTTAAGGTTGCCGTCGAAGTTGTGTTCATGTTGACAGTTCATCGCTAGTATCATACCACGATAGTGACAGCAGGTCGTTTTTAACTTGTGCTTGGTGATTGTTGGCTACTAGCCTGGTTTTTATTGAAACTTGTATTGGGTGACTGTTGACTACCTTAAGCCCTCATGGTTGGACCAGGTTTAGACTTAGCCTACCGGATCACCGGGACTTTCTGTTGTATATGCCTCGTGCAAAGGGGCATGGAACTCTCAGAACTCCGATGAATTGACAGTTGACGCGGATGACAGTAACGTAAGAATGCTGATTCCACTCGAGTCCCCACTTGGACTTTGCCACAGTCTCTTGTGAGCGCTCTGAGCCTACTATGAGCAACACGCGACGATCAGGTGGAAGTTGATCCATCAGTAACTACCGGTTTAACTATGAGAGAAAAAATAACGACTAGTAAAGACAATCGCAGGAGGCCATCGAGAAACGATAAAGAAAGATCCTTCTGTGGTACTACCCAAGAAAAACGTCTGGACATAATGACTACGTGGACACACTGTCATTCTCACACTGTGAAAAGGCCGAACTATTAGTTTGTCTGACTCTTTTTTTATAAGCAAGGCGTAAAACGCTTCTTCAAGACCCAACATCTTGCAGAAGTCAGCCGATTTGGAGTTGCAAATTACAAGCGCTGACAATGACTCTATCTGTAGTCACCTCCCGTTAGTACTAAGGTTTGGTCCTCACAAACTTACGCAGTCTGGTTTCATGATACTACCGAGGACACATACCAAGGAACTATATCTACCGAGGACCCATGTTCTTTTCATTGTTCCTTTTGTTTTGGACTCCAACTTTTTCCTGAAATTCCCCGTAAGATTTGCACTCGAGAACAACCGAGGGCTTTAGCTCAGGTCCTCGGTGGTACTGTTCACTCCGGGAACCCGTTTTTCCAAGTCCTCGGTCGTCAAGGATAACATGTACGGGAATCACTAGCGGACAAGGATGAATTATACCAAGCGGATCGGGCGGCAGCAGGGTAGGCCCTCGCACCCCAAACGGCATCCCATAAGCGGGACATGGCTGTCGCAGCATGGGCTACCTGGATTGGTGGAGGCCGCCTGGCCAGTACACGAGGAGCCGAGATCGTGTCCAACTCACGGCCAGAGTTTTGTGGTGGGCATGGAATGCTAGTTTTGTGTTTCTGTCTATATTGCACGGGTAGCTAGCTTTAAGACTTAGTGTTTGAATAATGTGAGTCAATGAAATATCTCTGAAGCATCTCACACCGTCAAAAAATCAAGAGAGTGAAAATGAAGATTATCGTATTTAATTCAATATTTAAACTGTATAGTCTGTTCACCACTTCAATCGAAGTGTTTGGTGCATTTCCCCCAATTCTACGTGTGTGGTCATACCTTTGATTCTTAAGTTAAATTAATATGCTCGTGCCTTTCAACTCATTCAAGTTTTACAAAATAATTCATGTTCAATTTGTATGTGTAATTTTAGCGATTCCCTCGCCGTAATTTAAGCTTCTGCAACCCTCTTTTTTCAATTGTGGGTAGTTTCTGCACCTCTAGCACTCAAAATAGATCCGCCTGAACTGTTGATCCGCCTAAAGAAATTATTCCAAAAGTAAACGTTTTTTGGCGGATTTTTTCAAAAACGAAAACCTGAAACTCGAAAACAACACAGTGAGGCATGTTTAACTTTAAAAAAAAAAAGTTTATGTGTCGCCAACGATTGAAAAAGATGAATATGAAACTGGTAGCTAAATTTTGTTTTCAAATGTCCTTTTTTTTTAAACATGAGTTGAGGGTATTCTTTTGCTCGTACCCCCCGCCCTGCAAAACTGTTCAGGCACGTTTGTACACATTGAACAACTGGTGGCGCTCTTCAAGATTTTGTATCTGGGGCGCCATGAACTGAGATCGATGTGGTGCACGTGTCCCGTTGCTGCATGAAGGTGTAACTAAATCGAGGCATCAAACGCCTGATTTTAGCGGTCTTATTATAGTAATCCTCCTGTAATCCCACGATGGAGTCGACCCAGGTCCGAGCTTTATCTGTGGTGGTCAACCAAAGCCCGATTGCGAGCGCCACGTCTTGGCGTATCTGCTCCAGGGCAGGCCCGGCTTTCACCCGGGCTCAGCTACGGTCGCCGGACCGCCTCATCGGACAATGAGAGTCTCATCGACCAGGGTATAATTTCGGGTGGGTTTAATTCTTGACCAGTGTGTTTATCAGTTGGTCAGTTCAATTGCTAGTCAGTCAACCGTAATGGAGAGGGAGAAATGGGGCTGGGGGTAATGGGACAGGTTTTTTTCCCAATAGGCACCCCCCCCCCCCCCCCCCCAAGGCAGGGATTTGCCCTGACAGACAGTGAATTGTTACCGGGTGTTTATGAAAGATCTTGAGGGTAACGGATCTGTCATTTGCATCAAGGCTTTCTTGGTGGGTGTATTGTGAAGCAGGGAGATGGGAGGTAATAAATTGGCTTGTAAGGGCAAACTATGAGGATTGGAAGATCTATAGCCTAGGCCTAGTTGTGCATTCATGGCGCAGAGATAATCTCTGCAAACTGATACTGATGCATAGTAGTCGTGCTAATTTTTGTGCTTGAGATGAGAGAGGATGGGATAAATGAGTCTGGAGTAGCTGCTTCTTCATGTATGTGCTGTACAAAGAGTCTTGTCTTGGGAATGTTACCAAATCGGCCTGCAGTGTCTTTAGCAGTTTAGGGTTGTTCAAATGGTAAGGAATGTGTGTGTGTATATTAAAGCTATAATGTCACTGGTTTTCAGATTTTGTCTGAAGTCAAACCTTTTGAATCTGAGAGAAAGACATTTCAGTATACTGTATAGAAAGACGCACATCTTTCAGACCATTCATCCAATTTTCAGACTTTTTGTTGAAAAGGGAATCTCATTTCTGACAAGTGCCCCATAAGACCTGTAGTTTATTCCAATGATTGTACAAAGAGTTTGTTTCCAAAACTTGATAAAATGCTGTTTTGTTAACTTTTAGAATCCTGCCCTCTTCGGGTTGCCCACAGTAAGTTTCGACGGCTGTAACAAGTAGTTAAATAGGCAATCTTGTAGTTATGGGCTCCTCTTTAGATTCGATCAAATTAGAGTTGAGGGTGTTTTTTATCATTCAAAAGTGACCTTTTCAACCTAAAGCAGACCTCTCTCAATCCTAATGACATTTTTTGTTGTAATTTGAACAGTTTCTTGGGGTAGAAATAACAATTTTTGTGCCCGGTTTGCAGTTGGGCCGTGTGATTCAAGGCACCTTGTGAATTAACTGTACATTGCAGTGATCGCCATCTTTATTTTCGTGTTGCATTTTGTCGTTGTCATCGTCATTTTACTCAAACAAATCCAAAACCCTGCCCTGCATGTTCTTAATGTCGCCAACTAGTTTGGCGAGTCAAATGAATTAAAAGTGGATTTTTTTTCTCTTTTAGGGAACCGGGCCCGTAACCACACAATCGCCGTATGGTTAAACACAATCAAAGAGTAAAAAAAAAAATCAAAAAATGTAGTTTAGAAAGGGCTGTTATACTGCGTATGTGCTTATATGTTTTCATAACCGTGCAATTTTTTTTCATTTTTAAAAAAATTGGATATCGCAGTTTGGAAATCAATTTGTCGTATCTTTACCAACTAAATGTTGTCTCAAGGCAAAGTGATGTAAGCTATAGGCACAGTTAAGGTACATACTTTGCAACAACTCATGGATTTGTAGTGAAGTAGGGATGCATGGACGGCAGTACTGTAGCAGTGATGGCGGTGATGGAGTCAAACATTGAATGTCGGAACCACTTTAAAATACAGTTCATTGGATCCTACAGGGCATGAAATTCGTAAAGGCAAACTCAGCGATGTGAGCAACTGTTATTTGTCGTGAAATCACTGTTTCAAAAGTTTCTCCATAAGTCAACATTGTAGTATTGGGCTGGCCTTCAGAAATTTTCATCAATTCCTGCATCTGTCAGCAAAAAGACATCACATCTCGATGCCTATAATGGATGTTAATCTCAAGCAATTCCTACTTCAGGTGCCAAAATTGCCCAACACCGAGAGAATCCAAGGACTTTCGCTATTATCCAAAGACACTGAACTCATCACGTCTGAGAGAAAAAGGACCTATAGGGACCCGCAAAACCGAAAGGGCCAGCCTTTGATTTTCCCCTCGGCGGATTTCCCTTCAGTGACAATCACGCGAGCAGCTCATTCTGATTATCAAATTCTCACTCAATTTCCTCCGTTTCTATCACCATTCTGCGATTATTCGCTAGACTTAAAGTCGTACGTCAATGGATTGTTTTGTGAGGGTATTCACTCTGTCTCACACAATCCCTTCATTTTGTATTCTCAGCAAAAGACCAAAAAACATCATCCCACGAAGGTTTTCTCCCCCAGTCTTCCCCAGGGACAAATCATTTATTCACCACTGCTTGGGGTTAGTGCACTTGCTGCAAACTCCCTGTAGTCCATATGTTTTGTCATAACACATAATGACCTTATATGAAACAACTTGGATTGTACTTATCAATGTACATGTATTTATTTCTTAACTGGACTAGTGCTGCACAAATGTAAGTCTCAGTTCATAACTGAAGGTTTAAGACTCTGTTTGATGACGAGAGCCATTCCCCCTTTGAAAAGTTCTTGATCTGCAATTGCACATTTTATTTCTTGTGTCGATGACAGGTGCTTTTGAAAGTACTGTTGCATAATCATAGTTCAACATGTCCATCTCCATAGAATCGCCTTAACTGCTATGGCACCAGTGACCAAAAGCTTAACACAAAAACGTCTCGCCAGCCCTTGGAAAACACAGAGCATGCAGTGCTTTCAAGATCAAATTGAAACGGCAAAACAAAAAAAACAATTACTTTAGTTCTTATATTTTGGCTTGCCAGAACAAAGGCCTAATAATGGAGTGACACCAGTTGTATTCACTAAAGCTTTGTTTCTTCATTCAGAAAAACAAACAAACCTAGAAGTCTAGATGTACAAATCTTTAATCGCTGACCTAACTCTCAACACCTCTTTCTTATTGTGTCTATGTCACACACAGGATTCTCGCAGCAGCGGAGGGGGCGCTATATTCTACCCCATCACGGTCGGCAGCGGTTCGACGGACAGCCCTCGGCAGGCCCGGCGGCACCCTTATGCAGAGATGCTCAAGCCCAGCTCCCTCAGCCTCAAGATCGGGCCGCGGATCGAGGTCACTGACTCCACGGAATCGCTGGACAGGGAGGTGGAAAACCTCAACCTCAGGTACGCAGTGTCAGCAGTCCTCACAAAACCATCAGAAGTTATCACAAGTCCCTCACAAAGCCTCATAAGTCCATGCAAGTCCCTCACAAATCCTCACAAGTCTCTTATAAAGCCTCGGAGGTCCACGCAAGTCCTTGCAAGTCCTCAAAAGTCCTTGCAAGTCTTCACAAGTCCTCCCAAGTGCACACAAGTCCTCGCAAGTTCCTTGCACGTCCTCATGAGTCCTCACAAGTCCTTACAAATCTTTGTAAGTCCTTACGAGTCCTCACAAGTTCCTGGCAAGTCATTGAAAGTCCTGGCAAGTCCTCATTAGTCCGTACAAGTCCTTGCGAGTCCTCACAAGTCCTCCAGAGTCACACCAAACCAAAAGTATCAGGAGCAACTAAGGTCACCCAAATAGATTTGGATTTCAGACAGGCGAACTTTTGTATTTAATTTTCAATGGACTCTGGATTCGTTCGAAATGACTTGTCAGTCTAACTGTCAGATATGAAACTTTTCATGTACTTACATGTAAACCAAATTTTCAGAGTAATTTAATTCCATACAATTCTGGAATACCAGAGTATAATGGATGTTAAAGGTAGAGTTGACCATTTGCAGATAAATAAAAAAAGTAACCGACCAAATTCTTGTTGAAAAACGTACTTGGTTTCAAGATAGTAATGACACTATTATTTAAACCCCCCTGTGAAATTATTCCTTCTTGTATGCTGTCATTTTGAAGCAAACGATAAACGAAGCTCCTTTCCAAAGATGTGTCAAGTGACACATTTTTTGAAATGGCCGTTTTGTAAGTGGGCGAATCCATGGATGGGTGCAAACGTTGACGCAATGCATGCGCGGGCCTGGTTGCTATTATTGGTTGGTTCGGTGTGTGACACCACGTATACATGTAGCTACATGTACAGTCAGCTGAATGAGAATCATGTCCCAAATGCTGATTTCGGGATTGTGTCATGGGTGGGCACAATTCAAGATACGACTCGGTAAATTTTGAATTGAAATTATATCCAGAAGATCGTGTGTCTTTTTTTCTCAAAATAAACAGCATTCACAGAGCTAAAACTTCTTCAGGTTAGTTGTTAAGCGCCACAGCTTTTGAGCACTTTTGTTGCTTATAAGAAAAAAATGCACAAATGACAAATTGTCCTTTCTACCTTTAAAGCCAGAGTCCATCATTTGCAACTATCCAAAAAGTAACTGGCGTAATTATTGTTGAAAACATACTTGGTTGAAAGATAGTAAGGGGACTAAACTCCCTGTGAAATTATTCTTTCTGGCAAGCTGTCATTTTGAAGAAATCCACGAAAGACAGCCTTTCCAACGGTGCTACTTAAGAAGCACCGTAGGAAATTCAAATTAGTAGTTCGTTTTGTTATTCGGCAAAGCGTGCGCAAGCATTGGCACGACGCACACGCACTCGCGGTTGCTATAATTCGTCGGATCAGTGCGCGACATCGCATAGCTGCAATCGGCTCTGTGAGAACTTGTCTCCGACGCTGGTTTCAGGCCCAATTCAAAACATGATTCAGCAACTTTTGATTTGAAATCGAGATCCTAAGATGTTGTTTTTCTCGAAAAATGCAGCTGAAGCTGAGCTGAAACTTCTTCAGGTTAGTTGGTCAGCATCCTTCTTCAGATATTGAGCACTTTTGTTGCTTCAAATGAACAAAATGCGCAAATTACAAATGATGGACTATACCTTTAACAGTGGCTATTAGCTGACCAGAGGGTTGTCCAGTATGTCTGCCCAACACTTGAACAGATTGTTATTGTATACTAAGTTTACACTCAATCAATACTTCAACACTCAAGAAAAGTAGGGGGAAATAAGACAAACACTTGTCGCTCAAGTTTCTGTCCTGAAAATGTTTGCTTTGGCAACACTTGAAATTGAAGGATTGTTTGTACAGTGCTAATGTGTTTCGTAAATGCGCTGTACTAATGTAATGTGTGGGCACTGCAAAAACAAATTTCAAACTTTCTTGGTTCATACAGTCCTTACAATCAACAGGGAATATGTATTCTTACAATTAAAATTTAATGCAGGTTATTTTGTGTAAACAGTGCGCTCACTAAATGATTTATTCATAAATACCTGAGACAGTTACATGTAACCCATCCCTATTGGTCGAGAGCTCGTCATATGGGTGGTTTTAAATTGCCGATAAAACACTGCTGCATTCTGCGCCACATCGCGCAGTATGCACCGTGTGCACACCGATTTCCAAATAAGGAGATTTTTAGCACTAAGCGGACAAGGCACATAATGGCCGCGGGGTGTTTCACAAAAGCTGAAGAAAAGTGTTAAACAAAATAATTGGCAATGTATAATTTTTGTTTAATTCTCCTTATTTTTTTTTTGGGGGGGGGCTTGTCGGGGGGGGGGAGGGGAAACAAGCGCCCCCCTTGCCCTCCCCCCCCCCCCTCGTGACGACCATGATCTTGGTACAATTCTCCCAATTTCAAAGCATCTAACATAATTTAACTAAAGTTGGAATTGTATTCAGTCACACCCAACACCAAACAAATCTATTCACCACAAAAACATGTTTCCTTTGATTTTTTTTTGTAAAATGGTTGTATTTTGTTTAAATGTAAAATTTTCTTTCTGTTTTCTATCTCCATTGACCTCTGTGATGTTGAATCCATCTCGCTTTGATGTTTACACATTCGATGGCACCATTATACGCATCTTTGGCACCGTTTGCATGAAAACAGATCAGGGTAAGTCCAATTTAAGTTCAAAATTTTTTACAAAAATTACAATTAAACCCTTAAAAATGTCTCAGAGTTGCACTTGAATTAGTGAATTTAGATTTAGGCATGTACCTTTTTCAACATCTTTTAAAGGTTTTATTCAAAACCACAGTTTTCTTGCATGAAATGACTTGAACTGCATTGTCTGAATCAGAAATTCTTGTCTGACGAGGGACATTCTCAGATTTCTACTTGAAAATGCTTGCAGACATTGTGTCAACAGAGGGCACTATTGATGCACCCTGTCAAAACTGCAGTCTTTTATTGACATCTGGTTTGATTATTAACATTGTGACAGCAGAGGGGGCTGTTTGCCCAGTCTAACGTGTAGAGAGACAGCAGGAATATCAAACCATGATTTTAAAAAGGGTTGTCAATTATCTAAGCAAGGCTTATTATTATACTAAACCATGGGCGTCAATCCTGGGGGGATGGGGACATGGTGTCCCCCCCCCCTACTTTTTGAAGGGTGGGGGGACACAATATCAAATGTCCCCCCAGATTTTTGAACTTGTGTCTCATTTACAGGACCCTATTATGTCCTACAATGTATTTTTTTGCTAAGTAAATATTGGTTAAAGTGTTCAGAAATTGCCTCAGATCGCATTACAGAGCATTTAGAATCCAAAATGTTTCAAGGTCCTTAAGCAGGCCCCGAACCCCACGTCTTCAGCTGAGAGCTTATTCAATGACGTCAACCTTGAAAATGATGATTAAATTATTATCTTTTGCTAAGAAAATATTAGTTAAAATGGTCAGAAATTGCCTCAGATCGTACCACAGAGCATCTAGAATCAATTTTTGTTTTCGGGTCCCTTAAGCGGGCCCCCAACCCCGCGCCTTTACCTGAGAATTCAATAGCTTATTCAATGACTTCAACCTCGAAAACGATGTTCAAATTATTATCTTTTGCTAAGAAAATATTGGTTAAAATGGTCAGAAATTGCCTCAGATCGCACCACAGAGCATCTAGAATCCGATTTTTTCGGGGCCCTTAAGCGGGCCCCGAACTATATGATTAGGATTGACAGTTTTGCATGCATGTGTCGGTTGTAGGTAAATATACGTTTTGGTATTAACAAGCCAAAAGCAACTTATATGCATGTAGGTCATTATATACATTTTGGGTCCACTTTCGTCATGTTACTGATAGACATATATGTGATTTTGTACGGTATTTCTGATGTACCCCTTTATGCAGTTGTCCTCAAAGAGTGATTATCATTAATAATGTTTTAATCGTTCTTAATGATACTTGAATGGCCTATTAAAAAGTACTCCGAACAGTGACAGGAAAATGTCACATTTTTAATACTAAATTTATATAGGGTGAGTAAAAAAAACCCGAAATGCAAATGTCGGGACCATTGTTTTAGTGAAGCTCTGCATGTAGCACTTTCAAAATCTAGGATATGAAAGCCCAATTCATAAGCTTTTAGTACAAGAATTATTCAAATTATTCACATACTTTTCAAGTTACGGAGTTTTAAACACAATCACCGTTTTAAAGTTCTGTCCACGGATCACAAAAAATCAGTGTTCTTTAAGCAAAATGAAAACAAATCATGTGTGTGAATTGTTTTCGTTTAGCTGAAAGAACGCACACCTTTTTTGTGATCCGTGGACAGAACTTTAAAACGGTGGTTGTGTTTAAAACTCTGTAACTTGAAAAGTACATGAGTGATTTGAATGATTCTTGTACTAAAAGAAAGCTTATCAATTGGGCTTTCATATCCTTGATTTTGAAAGTGCTACATGCAGAACTTCACTAAAACAATGGTCCCGACATTTAGGTTTCATTTCTTTTGACTCACTGCCTTTTTGTACCAACCAGAGCTTTGGTTTCAGTGCTAATTTGAAATTTGTCTGTCAAGCAGGAGTGGGAATATTGAGTCAATTTACAGTAGATGTTCTGCGTGATTCAGTATTGAAAGATTGTTTGACCTGTGTTTCGGGTAACCTACAAAAGCATATGGTTTGCATCTTCTTTTTTTATGGTTCTTGTCACATCCATTAATTCAATTATAGTAAGTAGCTCCTTATCTCAAGTGGCTTTTAGAAGGGTTAGACACGAACTTCATAAAACATGCACTCTCGTTTAAGTTGATTGAGTCCAGCGGAATGTAAATTAACCCAAGTTGAAGATGCCAAATTTTCTCATACATTGTCTTTAATGGGTTTATCAACTTGTGACAGTATTAGTAAGGATTTGACCTCCCAGAAAGGTTCTTGACTTGACCTACTTTGTAGTTTATGATTAACCCTCCCTCTCTCCATAGATACGTCATAATCTATCAGAGGGACAGGTTTAATAACAGTTTAATTGGGCTCTTATTGGTACAATTGACAGGCTGTGGTAGTTTTGTTAACTGAGGGTACCATGCCTTGACTGACATTGATAGATGTGGTGGGTCAGTGCTGGTGAGTGCCCGTCAATGATGGATTTAGCTCAGTAACAATGAAGGCACAAAAGGTTCACTCATGCATTCCAGCCAAACTAAGGCATTGCCCTGTAAGATGGATGGTATGCAAATTGTAGCAGTATAGACCTAGTCATGCTGCCACCATTTTAGTCATATTCCCTGTATCCAATAACAGTACTGAATGATAATTCAGACTATTTTTCCATCCAGCCTCGCTTGGGTTATGTTGATTTGAATGGGAAAAATAAAGATGGCCACAACATGATAATGGTCTATTCAAGGACACCCTGTCTATTAAACCACTTCAACAGGTTTCGTGTGTTGTAATCCATCCATGGGGGTTCTTGCAGTTGGTGACCAGCCTGTACTTAGGCCATGGGAGAGGAAGAGGATATGTTTACGGTTTGTGACAGTTCTATTAGTATGAGGGTTAAGTCTTGCACGCGAGAGACATCAATGTAAAAAATTGATGTTAAAGTCTGCCACTATAGCAGGTCAGCAGGAGAACATTGGTTTGAGTCCGCCCTGAGCAATCTTGGGAAGAGTTCTTCCTTGCATGCTCTCGAGCATCACTAAGAAAAAAAGTGTATAAATTTATTTATTAATTTAAGGACAAATCCCAAAAACTTGCACTACTTTGTATTACAGGTATTTTTTGATGAGTAACAGGCAGGGCGGTTTTGGGCAGTACAGGGAATAACAGACAGGGCCGTTTGGGATGGTACAGGGAGTAACAGGCAGGGCTGTTTTGGGCAGTACAGGGAGTAACAGACAGGGCCGTTTGGGGTGGTACAGGGATTAACAGACAGGCCGTTTGGGGTGGTACAGGGAGTAACAGGCACGGCAATTTCGGGCGTTACGGGGAGTAACAGGCAGGGCAGTTTGGGGCGGTACAGGGAGTAACAGGCAGGATGGTTTCGGGTGGTACAGGAAGTAACAGGCAGGGCGGTTTTGGGTGGTACAGGGAGTAACAGGCAGGGCGGTTTGGGGCAGTACAGAGAGTAACGGGCAGTAAGGGAGTAACAGGGAGGGCAGTTTCGGGCTGTACAGGAACCAATGGCTTGAATATTAGATCCACTGGAATTTGAGGACTAGAGGACTTGGATGCAAGTCTATGTATCACGCCAGGGCTGGACTTAACGTCAACCCTGTGATTCAAAACAATCCATCTTCCGATGTCCTCCCCTCCCCTCAATTACAAATCTTAGCCGAGGATGTGCCTTTGTCTGTGAATGCTCTCCAAGTGATGGTGCGGGGCAGGGGTTTATTGAGTAAGGGAAGCCGGAACAAAGCAAGTACGGAAATCACTGCAGGTGCGCGAGGGCCAGTGATTTCCTGGACGCGCCTCGTGCGAAGGCTTTCTGCCTCGGCCCAGAAAAGCAGGAAGGTTGCAACCTCGTCCTCCTGGCGTCAAGCGATACGCTCCAACTAGCTGCTCTCTCACCCTAGTAATGGATCATTTTCATGTTTAAAAAATCTTGCACGGTATAACTACAGAATAGTCTGGTGCCTGGCCATGCTTTAAATCGGTGTTTGTCTTAGTATGGGTGTCCAGGTTACAGACACGGAATCAATTTGTCGTGGTGTTAGTTTGGAAAACATGATTTTTCTCATAAATTTGGAGTGTAATCTTACCTACATGTATCCAACATGCAGTATTACACGAAATGTGATTCAGAGAGCTTCCTCTCTAGGTGATTCCCATTTGATGTTGACTAATTGGGGAACCCCCAACATGGGGCTGGATTAGCTCAGTTGGTAAGAGCACCGGAACGGTAATCCGGAGGTCGCAGGTTCAAGCCCCGCTCCAGTCAACTTCTTTGTTCAACTTTTCAATTGAAATATGATAATAAGCAAAATTGAAAAGGGAAGACTGTATTTTGGGAAAAGGTTGGATGTGATAATTAATTCACAATGAATGTTAAAACACGTAGTACACGTTGGAAATGAAATCATCAAGTACATGATATAAATCCATTACTCGCTGTTGCAAGGATCGATTCAGATTTACAGGAAGTTTCCCTGCCCAGGGTCTACTGTTGTCTCAAGGTTAAAATTAATCATGGGAATGAGGTTGGGAATGTTGTTAAGTTTTCAATCAGCAGTTGGTGCTACAATCTCAGTTTCTTGTTTGGAGTAAATTTAACCGATTTCAGACAGAGGAAATTAAAATATGGATTTTTTTTTGTTGCCTTTGCTTTTGAAGTGGGCTGAGTTTGTCTGCTGTACGTACAGGAAATTTGTTGATGTTTCAGACGCCTGAATATAAATTTAACCCTCCCTCTCTGGCTGGCAATTTCGACAAGGCCAGCCCAGCAGTCAAAATACATCAAGTGACTGTTTTTAGTTCTCCCTACCTTCATAAACTTTGACTGGCTGTGATTGTTATGAAACCCGATAAAGCTATGCTTACACTGTAGGAGATTGATAAGCCAGCTGTGCCTACCAGTCATCTGCTTTTGTCTGTCGATGGAATTTGACTGTCACAGTGCCTACAAGAAATATGATTCGACTGTTGGTGACTAGCCTGTGTAAAAGGCATCGCAGGGGAACAGGATTGAAATTTTGACCGTCTGTGACTAATCAAACAAAAGGAGGTTAAATTAATGTAAACAACTTTGGGTATTTGTGTTCTTCCAATTGTACCTAGTGCAGAACTAGCATGAAACTGCGCGTCATATTACAAACGGATTGTTTCACATTTTTGTGAAAAATTACCACTAGTTGCAACTACTGATTTAACAGCTAACGCCCAAAAAACCCCAAATGTACTTCTGATTACATGGCATCTTCAATCTACTTTTAACATTGAATACCGTACATAAATAATAAAAGGTATCTAAATGTTCATGAATAAACGAAGGGAAAGCCAGTGAAGTCTTTGTTTCCTCTTCGATTCCCTTCCAACCTACATCCTACATCTATGTTTCCTTTTCCTGAACGACAGTTAATAATTACACCATCGTGCAGGATATATCGCCACTTGGCCCAGCCCGATCAGTCCTTTCCAGTCCAGTAGTGCCAAGGCACTCCAGATTTGAGAGATACCTCCATATTGAATTTATCCCCATGGTAACAGGCACCCACTCAGGACCTCTTGCTGGTGAGTGGCGCCGGCGGAGGATTGCCGCGGCTTCAGACTAAACTTCTACGCCAATCCCTCTTTGTCAAGTCGTTTGGAATTCAGATCCAATTTTTCGTCAGTCGTCCTTCCGTGTTGCCATTCAAAATTAATGGCTTTTTTTTTTAATTTATTTAAATTTCAATCAAAGCTGTTTTAATAGGCTTTTTTCTGAGCTTTTTCAGGAGACTAATTCAAATGCAGACAAATTGGATGAATTGTGATGTGTTATTTTTCTCAATTTGATTTATTTGTCGGTAGCCTGGACCCAATCTCATGGCCCTGCTTACCATTTGCGCAAAAATCTCCGCTTACTGAAGCAGAATATTCCGTGCTTACGGTTAGCATGTTTCACAGGTTAGCGAGAAATGTGTGCTTTTGTGCATGCGAACATCCCGTATCTCAGGCCTCTGTGCTTAAAGGGAATATACATCATTTGCTTTTGCTGTAATTTTCAGAAATGGATGGAATTGGGGGGTTGGAAATATATAGCAAATATAGTTACACTGACTTTTTTGAGGTTTTGGGTTCCAAAATGCTATAAAAACCAAGAAAAACGATCATTTTCCTGTAGTCTGGTTCCCTGACTCCATATAAGAAGAAACAGAGCAGTTTACATACATTGGGGAATTGTAAGGTCAGGAAACCAGTCTAGCTGGTTCGTACCCGTTCATAGGTTTGTAATCGATTGCAAACAAGTGCGATGGTCAATTGGGGCCAGTATTTGAAAAAAAACCAGTTGTTTCCAACGCTGATTGGCCGATCAGCGTTGGAAATTGATACAAAAATACCACTTTTCTTGAAAATGACAGTATACCAGGTGCCATGATTTTACAGGATGCTTTACACTGTCATTCACTAACAGTCCAGCAAGGTATTTCAAAATGATTTGGTAGTTTTATTTTTTGATGTTTGCAAATGTTGTATTTTCCCTTTAAATGGTTAGCACGGAATTTTTTCACTGGCACTGTTACCGTAGCACAGAATGATGATCGTAAGCGCGGAATGCCATGGTTAGCAGAACCTTAAAATTGGGCCCTGCCTTTCATGAATTTTGTCAGGGTACAAATTTGCTAAACATGTATACACGTACTCACTTCCAAAGGTGATTGTTCAGTGCCTTAATTGTCAGAACTCCAGTGAGTGGCGCCCTGCAAAGCCAGGTATTCGGAAAGGTTTACAAAGTCTTGTTAGAAATACTGTAGTTTTATTATCTGTCGCGGTCTCTAGCCAGGAATTCAATCAAATTGTCAGGGACAGTATGCAAGGTTTTTTTTTGTATTCTTCAGAAGACATAAAATGACTTTGCACAATATTGATTGATTACGCTTGCTCATGAGTTTGCACAAGGGAGATTTCCGGGCCAGACGTTTCAGCTGCTAGCAGAGGTTTTAGCGTCGCCCCTTAGCAAGCACTTGACGGCTTGCCACAGGCACATACGAATCAGTTGCAACAACTGTACATGTATTCCTCAGACTGCAATGGAGAGAAATTTGACGAAATTTGGTTTAAAAGCAGCGTCTACAATTTAGTTCCAGACATTTTGTTTAAAGGGAAGGCAAGGCTTTAATACAGTTTTGATTCACGTTATCCCTTTTTCAGTGATTGAAATCAGACATATTGACTCTTCGTTCGAAATACTAAGAAAATGGAGTTGATCAAGTAATGCTCTGCACATTGGATAATAAACTTTTTAACAATTTTCACCACTGGTTCTTTTAAAACAATACTTCCTCTCGGAAGAGACTGCATGTAATTTCATGGTGATGCCTCAAATGTTTAACCATTTTACAAAATGTGGGAAACTTGCAATTGCTTGTTCATCAACCCCGTGGGGGGCTGTGGTCTAATGGTTACAGTGTTCGACCCGTGTGCCGTGGCTATGGGTTCGAATCCTGACAGGGAACATGGTGCTTGTGTCTTGAGCAAGGCACTTTACCTTTATTGCTTCGTCCTTCGGATGGGACTTAAAGCCGTAGGTCCCGTGTGTTGTGTACTGCACATTAAAGAACCCAGTAACACTTATCGCTAAGAGAAGGGGTTTGCCCCAGTGTTTCTGGCACTGGCTGCAATATGCGCCGTATACCCTTTATAAAGATGCTACATAATGGGTCTCATATTTCTCATCAAACTTCATTTACCTGTCTTTTAAAATAGATATAATTACCAGCACCTTGAGAACCTAATTTTTGGTAGATGGGTCATTCCGCCGGGTTGGGAAGCAGTGCATGTTACATCCATGTATTTGGTTATATTATTAAAGGTATCAGTGCATTCTAAACAATTGCTCAACATAATATTTGTCTTAGGGTGTTTCAATACTTTATAAGTTTGAAATTATTTGAAAGTATTTTGACAGAAATATGAGCAAAAATGTATTAATTTGGACATAACATTGACACCGTGTAAATGTTACATCCAAAATATACTTTTTTGGGGGGCCATTTTTTACACGTATGTAAAATATTACCCAAACTGACATTGCACATTTACAACTGGACACCTTTGTTTTTGTTTAGTCAGGATTCAAATAGAGCAGAAACAATATACCTCAAGTGTGGATGTAACGGTGTAAAAATCACCCAATGGAAGTGTGACATTTGGGTTTTACACCGTGTCAATGTTACATCCACTCAACCAAGCAATCATAATTATCTGCTCCATTTGATACCTGACTACCGCAACAAAAGCTTTTCTTATTGTGTTACATCTATAGTAAGAAGTACGCAAAGTGAATTTGGGTAATGTTTTGCAGAAATTTAAAAAAAAAAGGTCCAAATGTCACATTTGGACGTAACACTGACACGGTGTCAATGTTACATCCAAAATGACATTTTTTGGTCATATTTTTGGCAAAATACATTGAAATGATTTCAAACTTTCTGCAGTAGTGAAACACCCAAGAACAAACATTATGTAGAGCAACTGCTAGCAAGGCATTCATGCTTTTCTTAATATGGTCATATGTCACACATTGTTCCCCAACCCGGTGGAATGACCCAGATACGTGCGCTATGTAAGACTCCGAGCTTTATATTATTACCATTAAAAAATACAACAGAAAACATCTTCCTCTTTTCGTTCAATGTGCATACAAAAAAAGGACTTTACTTTTTAATGTGAAACATTGACCACTTCAAGCAAGTAATGAGATTTCAAAAGCCAATTTCGTGTAACCAAGTTAACTAGTAATGAGATTTCTATGGCGGTGAAGTGATCGATTTTGCTTACTTAGGCTATTTGCTAACAGGATACAATTCGCCACACGCACTGATTTTCTATGTATACACACAGTACTCCGATCGTTAGGGATAGTACAGTTACCCAAAGTTCACATTCTCATGTTGCTGTCAACAACATTGTCTGGGCAATCTGCCAACTTTGTTAACTTTTTATTCAAACCCAGTGTATCGGTACGTTCCTGCATATCCAGGCTGTGCTTCAAATAGGCTTTGGCAAATATCGAGCGGTGTTATTGATGTTAGCGAAGTTGTTCCAATCCGTCCTGTCTCAGTTTGCCCATTTTAAAGTTAAAATAGTTATTAGATTTCTTTGTGGAATTCGTACAGGAATCTTAGTTAATTAATGGCGAGAAATCTAGAGATGGACACATGTTTTGTGTGCATACGCTTGTTCACGCATGCGTATGTTGTATGAAGCAGGTGATCAGCTTTCATCTGAATAAACACACTACTGCAGCATATGTTTGTTCAAGAAGAATGCGCCGCAGCCAAAGTAGTTTTGAGTTTTGTTGCACAGCCAAAATTTGAACTCGAGCATTCCTTTTGGTGTCAGCACCTTTGCTTAACCATTTTGCGCCGGAGGCCGTGTATACACGCAAAAGCTTTGCTGTATTCGGAACCGATGACAGATAAACACGCAGGGAGTGAGGCAGAAATATCTGTCAGCAACCCGCTCGCAGCAAGCGAGGCCAGAAATATATGAGTGTGCTGCCTGAGGGCGATGGCTTCATCCCGTCTGGCTTGAGGTCGAGTGAAAAATAATCCTGCACCTCATTCCATTCTTGTCAAAATAATCCCGGCGTGAACTGGTTAAAAGGCATTCAGAGTAGAACGCCCGGCCCCTATATATGACTCCATGCACAAGTACCTTCCTCAACGATAAGAAAGGGAGAGTTGGGGGAGATCACTGGGAGAGACATTCAAACACATTGCCGATGACGCCTGACACTCATGATGCAAGGATGCTCTAGATTTGGGAAAGAATGTACAGTAGTATCCAGACACCACTTCAGTTGTTGTTTACAAAGTCTGTGGAGAGTCAAGAACATTTTCAAAGTATTTCTTTATAAAATTGGAAACGTTTCTCACTCCCAGATTCATGTCTTTTCAACAAAGGTTGCAATGAGTATGACTGACCAATATTGAGATGATATGAAAAAAAGTGGCTTCAGGATTCAACATTCTTTCCTAGTAGATTTGTGCACATTCAAAACAAAATTAGTCATGTGTACTTTCGCACGTGGTGTGTCCCATTCGTGGGGCTCTCGAAAGTGGTTAAAAGGCAACCCCTCTTGTTCGCGCACGGAGCCCGTAACAAACATCGATACACTAAAAATTTAGCTAAAAAAAGAACATTCCCATAACATTGGATATCAAAGTTTTCTGGCAATTATACTGAACATTGGCACCCAAAAATCATTCATTTAGGGGATGTACATGCGTACATGTAGAGGGGGAAATTGAGCTGAAGTGAAGATTGCAGCGTGTACACACATACACATGCATGTACGTGTATTGCTTTCACACATTAATTAATATCTTTAAAGCTTGCAAGTTGTAACTCCTTTATTGCAAAATTATTTGGAGCTTATCAAGGCTGTCATGTGTGAAGTCGTCTTGTGCAAATACATGTTGTTGTCTGGTTTTGTCATTTAAATGTGCTGACTTAATTGGCCTAGTTTTCCTGATAAGGTCATAGAGGCACTTGCGAATCTGCGATGTGTGACCGAGCTCGACACTTACAGACGTGCTTGGAAGATACAAGCATGGACTGTTAATATCAGAGCTGCAATACCTTCTTGGGTATATGTTATGCCTGACCGAAAATGGTGGATACCTGGTACCAATACGTGACCTACTGTGACAAAATGAAGAATGTCCCCCAAAACCTTGTTTTGAGTAATCAACACCCGAAGTTGGATAAACTAGAAAAATTATGCAAAATTTATGGGTTTTTTTTTTAATTTTTTTTTTTAGACAAGGTATCCAAGATTTACACAATGCATTTTTGTTAGGAAAAAATACCCCCCAAAAATGAAGAGCGTTTTTCACTGACGTTGGCGTCCCAATGCATATCTTTTCTTCAAAGCCTTTTTCTTGAAATGAGGTCAGCGAAGTTTGGTGGGACACTGTTTCAGTTCATGCGGCATATCTTTAGAATAAATTAAGCTACAGAAATAAATTTGTATCATTGGAAAGCCAATGATTTGCATTTTTAACATGATGTATAAATTAAAAAGTCACAGGTGGGGGTTATTCCTCATTATGATATGGCAGGTCACATATTTGTGGTTTTATTACCCAAAACCCTTCTTTTTTTCCCAAAAATTATACAAACACAACCTTTTTGAAAGGAAACACAATGTTTCATTGATGAGTTGACAATAAGAGTTTTTTAAAACTTACATTTTGAGTCCATGGTATACTTAATTTTGTTAAATCCGTTCCAAAATTGGATTTGACTTTTTTGGGGTGTTGATTACTTTAAGATTTCTTTTAAGGGAGGTTTTTAAGCTTTGGCAGGAGCTTCTACATGTCACTTGAAGGTCGGTGGGTTGGTCTGTCTGTCCGCCCCCAAAATTGACCAAAACATTTACCATAAGTAATTGACTAATTGACCAAATGCCATGCCGTGGTCATAAAATGCACTCTTGCTGACATTTGTTTCAATCGATGTGCATGCACGTTTATTTTGCATATGAAGTGTTCAGGAGTGAGACATTTCCGAACCAGGCCAGAGCTTATTGTGCCCTCGTGCTTGTTTTTTTTACGATAGAGGAAGCAGAAGAATTTCCAAAGAATCAATTCCACGTATGACAATTCTGAAAAGGGCCTTGTCCGACATGAGTTCAAAATTCTTTCATTTGTGAAGACTGCGGAACCATTTTTGCAGTGACAGATCATTTTTGAAGAGAGACGTTACGTTTCACAAGAACGCCTTTTAACAATTTAGTTCAGTTCATTAGCCCTAGAACTCAACCCATTAAACCCCAATGGCATGTTTTGTTAGAATCTGTCAGGATGGGTACAGTACCGGCCTAAACTGACAGTCTTTTACATTGGGTTGGCACACCTCCAGAAATGAAGTCAGAAATATGTGTGTGTGCAGTTTTATGGTGTTGAAATTTGCCAGGATGGGTATGGTTCCTAGTAAATCACGCTAGGGAGTTAGGGTTAGTAGTAGAGTTTAGGGAGGTTTTCCCCGACTTGTTTTTATGATGGGGAAATTGGAAGTAGATCAAAAAGAACTTGTGACTCTGTGATGGAATCGGAATTGATTACAGACAAGACAGCAAAGTTCTAGTCTCCAAAACCCACTCTAGGGCTCAACACAAAACACAAAAAGTAGTCATGCACACTGCACGGACGAGTGTTGGTCTGCACTTCTACATCCCCAAGGATCCCTAATTACGACACCTTGAAATTATTGGTTGCTAGTCTGTTCAGCATAGGATCTCATGGTAATTAGCCTCTCAAGGTGAGCACGCTTCCCTGACTGGCACGGCAAGCCCATTTGCTTTATTTATTTATCAAGTATGGCGAAGTGGCGCATAATTTGCAATTAAGCTTGAATGAACGGAGGACATCAATCGATGAATGTAGATAGAAGAGGGAGACGTCGTTGATGTTGCTAATTAACAATCAATTACCTTCAAGGTTGTGAAAGCGGATGCCTGTCATGTAGGAAAATACCGGTGCAAGTTTGCCAGAATGATATTAAGTGTATCTAAAAATATACGTCTTTTCCACGTAATTCTGTGGAGATTTCCGTGCCTTGGGGAGGGTGGTGTCAGGTTGCTCTTGTGGATAACAGCTTACATTTATTTCAGCTCTTGCGTGGCCGACCATTTTCCTCCTTCAAGAGATGAAGGAGAAATTAGTTTTGAAAATTGTCTCCGTGGTGTGTGCACAGCACTAAAACAAATGATCAGAAATGCATTTTAACTCAAGGTTTTTACAATTACATGTACATTACATGTTTACTTGATGTTGCCGGAGAGGTTACATCCTAAGCTTGAAGAAGTAGGTGTCGAACCCAAGACCAATGAGCTTGCCAGAGTCATTTGGCTTATTCGAATCTGAAAAAAAGTTTCATCCACTGTTATTAGAAATACATTAAAACCCTAACTCCCTACTTAGTTTTACTCAGTGAGTAGAAGACCATATCCATCAAAATCCATCAAAATCCATCACTCACTCTCCTTCACATAACTTCAGAACCAAATCCCATGAAATCCACCACTGATGGTGCTGATGGATTTTGATGGACTTAATACTCGTGGCTTATCTGCCAAAATCCTCCAAAATTTGGGGGGGGGGGACGAATTTTGATGGAGTTTGTAAGGTTTATAGCGTTAATGTACTTATAATTTTAGAGGATTTTTTTGTGGAAATTCAGTGGATAAGTTGGTTAAATTTACAAAAAAAGTAAACGGAAAATTTTACACATGCAAAATTCAGCAGATTCAAATTTTTGTTGGCAGTCATTTTCAAATTAATTTGAGGTATGGATTTGGCTGAAACTTTTTCACGCCATTTTCTATCACAACTTGAGGTGTCAAAGTAAGATACATGTAATTGATGAGTACATTCATTTTTGAGGAAGACATTCATGTTGATTGGTATGTCAATGTTGAAAGAATGTTTCATCAGTCCGTTACAGAAATACCTCTTACATTCACTTCATTTTTTTCAGCCGTGAGTGAACTCGTGTCCTGTTTTTTTTTGGCGGGAGTTTGTAAAGATGTCCACTGAGAGATGGAATATGTGTGCAAGTGTCTATAATGTAATATCACAGCTAAGAAAATTTCCAGCGTCTGCCTAAAAGCAAGCTGCAGAGATCTGATGATGGATCAATAGTCTGATACTCCACCGTTAGCCGCTGGTCACAGCCTATGTAACCTAAAAGCAACCATGACACCATTGTGATCCAGTTGAGATAGGGCACTCTGTTTCCACTTCCCTTGATCAAAATCAGAAGAAATAGAAAAAACTGAGCTGTATCTAGGTCATCTGGGAATACAGTAGTTCTCTTTCTGACGGGTGAAAATCGATGAAAAAATGCAAAACGTAAAAGCATCAAGGGAAGTGGTTTACCTGAATGTTACAAAATGCAAGATGAAAAAAATTGTGTCAAACATACATTTTTGACAGTTGTTAACTCAAGTCGCTGACTCAGACTCGAGTCTGACTCAAGTCGCTATTTTGTAACTTGAGACTTGACTTGACTTGGGAAAATGACTTGCGACTTGACTTGACTTGAATAAATTTGACCTCAGACCCTAGAAAGTTTGAACCTGGAGCCCCGGGAATAACGACACCCGTCTGAGGCGAACGCACCCGGTTACCCAAGTCCAAATTGTACCTCAGACCCTAGAAAGTACTCAAGCAATCTAAAGGCCCTAGGGAATGAGCTCGTTTGGGGGGAAATATACCGCCGAATGATAGTCTGTGCTCCGAATTACTCTGAAATAAACTCTCAGAGACCGCAATCTTCTTTGATTCTGAAAGATTATGGCTGGTTTATACAAATCTGACTCAAATGAAAGCCTCTTTAAAATAGAATGACTGAAGAACCTCTATAAAAATATAGAATGATAACTCGGCTGCCTAACACTGGCCAGACCACATATGTTAACGTTACATACCAAGTGTGGACATTCCCTTGGTTTCATGTAAAGAAAAACCTCTGAAAAAAATCATTTTCCTCTCACTGTGAAAACTCTTTCAATCCATTTTTTTTTATGATTCCCCTTAGTGTTTCTCTTCATTTTGCCACTGATAAACCTAACCCAAAAATGCCTCTAAACCTGTTTTCCAGAAAGGGGGAAACACTGTGGACTTGCCCACGTCCACACAACGTCGCCTCTACCTGGTTTTTGCGGACCCGTTTTTGTTGGGAAGTCAACACAGTGAATGTAATGCTTACCCACTGATGTTTACATGCGAGGTCACTGGCCCCACGCCGCAAGACTCTGTATTCATTTGTCTTGATACATGTACTTGAATTCACAACGGAATTTAGCCGAACAATGATGGGTTTTCTCACTGAGCGGGTTTTCTCTCCAACCCGACACTTTGACCCAAAATGTACGCACTCAATTCCTTACTCTGTGTGAATCAAGTATTGCAACACTACTGTTCAACTACAAGTCTTACGTTAAATTAAAATAACAGTACAGAGCGACAGTACAAATAAGCAGTACAACAGTACAGTGTAATAATTCCCTCAGCTTACGCTGTCCACTATCAGCGTACACTCTGGTTGAGTACGGGAAAAATTCTGCGGCCGATACGCGCAACCAACAGCGGAGTACGGTCAATTCCTCCATGACTCTGAAGACGATGGGTAAACGAAACACCAAAACCACAACTGACGGCTTCGGACCAAAACACCACTCCGAAATAAAGAATTACTCACTTCAGTCCAAGTCTCTACACCACAGTACTCTGTCTTGACTTGAACTCCAGCAACTGGGGCGAATTTACGAGCACAAATTGGCACTGGAATGTCTCGAAAGTTTGCTCTGAACTTTCTCCAAAAACAAGAACACGAACTCGAACCACGATCTTAACCGAACCATGATCTAAACTCGAACCACAATCTAATTTGTCCACTCCGTGCACAGCTTTTTATACCGTTGGCGAAACCGCAAGGCATGGGTAGAAGCCCCTCCCAGCGACAGCAGATTGGCTACTACCGCGTAGACTGGCGCGAAGTCCATACGGTGTCTACCTTGAAAACAATGAATTAACACAAGCTCCTAAAGTACATGGTGGACTACCCGTTATTTTATGATTAATATAAGACAATTATGTCATCTGCAGACCTGACTCGTTCCCAGTTGCTACCCCCTGTCTCGTCACAATATGCAAAATTTTGTTAACAGAAAGCCAATTAGTACCTTGACCTGGGGTAGTTCAATCTTGACCTGGGGTAGTTCGCCATCTAAGTGTAACAAATTACTTACTTTGCAGAAACGAGCAGTTCGTATAATTTCGAATGCTGGCTATCGTGATCATTCTGCTCCATTATTTGCTAAATTATATATATTACAATGTAATGACTTAAATTACCTTAATTTAGGAAAACTAATGTATAAATGTATGCATAATTTACTCCCGTCCTGTTTTAATTCTTGTTTTACCTTAGCATCTAACGTTCATGTATATAATACTCGAAGTAGTGCTAGAGGAAATTTGTTTGTCCAGTTTAACGGAACGTCAATGTCAAAAAATAAGTGTTATTCACCGAGTCACTTTGTACTGGAATAGTTTAGATGATTCTCTTAAATCGTTACTTTCACTATCTGTCTTTGTCAAAAATTTTAAAACTCATTTTCTTGAATCATATTCATAAATTGAAATTCCATTATTTTGTGTATTAATATTTAGGCCTTGTCTCACGCTTGTCCTGTCTGTCTCACGTATTGTTTTGTTTGTCCCTTGGTCGTATGTTTGTCCATAGGTAAGGGCACAAAAGTGTTCTGCTTAACCTCATACCTAAATGTTGTCATTTAATTTCACGCTTTATAATTAATCACTGTGTACATATCTATCAAATATTATACTAGTGACTTTTTCTAATGTATACATGTTTGTACATAATTGTTATGAATGACATCATTGAAATAAATGTTACTACTAATAATAATACCTGATGTACATAAAGCGAGCCAGACGTCAATTATGCATAATTCCTACATGTATATACTGCAAACTAAGGACTTGTATCATCAGTAATGATGTCAGAGAAAAGGTGCATGTATCTGCACATCTGTGTGAATTACATGTATGATTCAGCATGTTCACAGACTTTAAAAATTAACTAGAGGCTTTTGACTTGACTCAGGAAAAATTGACTTGGACCTGACTTGACTTGACTTGTGAAAATTTGACTTGTGACTTGACTTGACTGGTTAAAATTTGAATGGTCACAACGCTGATGTTTGACAAATATGACTGCTGTATTTTTGAAATCAACGACAACCTGTGCCTGTAAACCATTATGGAATAGATTGACTTATACCCAGAACAATTCTTTTATGTTCAATACATTTGAAGTTAATTCTCTCTCTGCTGACTTATACAATGATAGAATGGAAAGCTTTGAAAAACAGTCCCGTAATTTGCAATTGAATTGTAAAACAGAAGAAAACAGTCATTTTCGATGTTTGCATCAATATTAGAGTCTCCAATTTATATAAACACTGTCTCCAAAAATTAGCATTTTGAAACTCTTTTGGTGTGTGCGCGTGAAAGCCGTGAATCGCATCATGTGTTTGCCTTCAATTAAATGCTAATTAGTGGGCGAGTCAAAGAGAAAGTTACCTTGATTAATTAATAATTAATTTTTCCCTGTAAAAGCAATTAAATTTAACATACCAATGAGCAGGCCCATCGCCAGGGGGCAGCGGCGGCAGAACGGGTTTAAAACTGGGGGGGGGGGGGGATCACCAAAAAGGGTCACTTGCAAACACGTGCTGAAATGTCGACACGTTTTTTTCACCGGACACTTGGCCTCCGTAAAATCAAATAGTGTGGGGGGGGGGGGGGGGGGGGGTACCATCTTCCAACATAGGGCCGCTCTTCAAAACCAATGATTATATGCTAAATATGCATTATGTGCCCATTTTCAGTGCGTATTGTATGGATTTTGGGACTTGGCTTTCATATTCCTCGTTTATATCAAAAAAATCTATACCATTATGCGGAAATGGTTACTTCTAAGAAATAGTAAGATACTTTAAGGGCATTTTTGTTTTTTTCTCGCGGGGGGAACTTTAATGCTCGATGGGGGCACATTTATGGCCGCAAAAGGGGCACTTGGGAAAATCGGGGGGGGGGGGGCAAACGCCCCCAAGCTTTTGCCTTCATTATTAGTAAATAATAAAAAATTATAGGAATTCACACAGTACACGTACAAGCTGTATTACGCATGTAGAAAGCTTGCACACCGATTATACTACGCCTGTTTCAACTGAAGAGTACTATTACGCATTTCTTTTATGTCTGGCCAGACATTGTGAGTTATCCTGTAACGAATATGGCAAATATATTACATTTGAAGTGGCTTTGTCTGTTACTGTAATTCTAGCATCCATGTGCTGATCAACACTCAATAACACGGGACACTGGTAGCCCGTCTATAGTCAGACATTTTGTCTATAGTTCTCAGGCTTGCCCCAGGCCCTTCATGGCTAGAGGGGTATCGTTACATTTTAACAAGACTGTAACAAACTGTACTCAATTTACATAGTAAAGCTGATCAAATCGCTGCACGTCTTTTTTAATTCATCAGTATAATAGTTTCTTTGAAGATGCACGAGAGACCCATTTAAAGCCACGTAAGATTGTTTTCAATTACTGAGGAAAGTACATAACCCATTTCATGACAGAACCCTTGCTCAAAGTGAAGATAGGACTGGTATCAAGCGCTGATCTCTATATAAAGACTGGATAGCGGATATCCATACAGCATTCACACAGTAGACTTTGCATATTGACCAATTCGCCCCCGGTCTCACGAAGATGGCTACGTATGATGTTCTAAAAGGGACACATTTCCGTAGTGATTATTTCCAAAACGCCGAAAAAGTTAACTGCGGCATTAAAAAAGTAAACCACGTCGTTAGAAAAATTTTAAACCTTGGTCAGTGGTGGTGGTCAAAATATAAGTCAAGTGAACCGCGATGTTACAAAAGAAATCACGTTGTCTATAAAGACGGCGACTTGTCCTGTGTAGATCACCAGCCGCGGTCTCACCGGTCTCACCAATATGGCGTCAAATTCATTAATTGTGCGGCTCTCTTTTCGCTATCAAGTCTTTATATAGAGATCAGTGGTATCAAGTACCCTGGGAAATTATTCCGCCTGGAATTATGTCATTTGGAAGAAAACAATCATTGCAAGTGGTTTCAAAATAGGGTGTGTTAGCGATGGAAAACCATGCAGTCATTAGACCCAGTCACGTTTTCTCTGTCATCTCAAAATGTAAAGTAGCCGCTAAACTAAAAAGTTCAACAGGTTAGTTGTTAAGCACCCCATAAGATTTTTAGCGATTTTGTTGTTGTTATTATCGCAATTTATACCTTTCGGAGACACTTTACCATGGGAGGTTTACCTTTTGGAGACGTGGAATTAGGGAGCCATTTCAATGCCTCAGCTTGATGCAAAATTGTACTGTCGCAAATAGGTTACTGATCGATTGCTCCTGGGCCAATTGGTGAACGTACTTTTGTGGGGGAAGGACAAGGGAAATTAGGGTTAGGGGTCAGGAAAGTCGGATTTTTATTCGTGCACAAGTCTATGGGAATGTCTTCCCTAACAAAAGCGCCCTAATCACCAAAGCTTGCAAGCCTGAAGAAACCTGTAGAGAGGAGACAATGTGCGGAAATTACAGTTTTAAGAGGTGGGAGGAAAAACCCCACAAAATATTCTGGGGAAAACCCACGGAATCGAGTGGGGACTGAAAACCCAATCCACATATTGGCCCAGGCGGAATTTGAAACCCGGGTCACAGTGGTGCAAGGCGAGGAAAGTACCACTATGCCAACCTGACTCCCGGCCCAACCTGACTGTGCAAAGACCAAATGATCCTATGTATTTGCACATTTAGTTGTGGTGTCATGTGTGCAGTTATTGGGGAAATTAATGCGTGCATGTACCTCAGAACCTTCATGATATCCACATGTGTTTTTTTCTTCAACGCCAAAACAACCACACTGACAGTTTTCCTGTTCCAAGTGTTTTTGTAATGTAACACTTCCTCAAACAACTTCCTCCGAACCGATATCCATGTGGTTTAATTTTATGTCATACACACGCATGTATTTTATAGTATGTATTAGATCTTCCGTCGGTTTACAGCATAGCAGGAAGCATTTTTTTTACATGCAGGTATGTATATACATTTATTCAACCTTATTTTTATCAAATTGCATTAAAATGGAAAAAAAACTAACGTTCGGATCAACAGATGTTAGCTGTTAGTTTTAATCATGCAGTTAATACATTAATTACATTGTAGGATAGCTGGGATAGATCATCGATTAACAATTTAATTGTTGACTGCTGCGATGCATCCAGGGCCGCATATGTGCCCCTCAGGGGTTAGAAATAGCATATCCCACATCACAGCTGTCAACAATTGTTATTTCATGCCATTAAGTCGGAACGATACATCGTTGTAACTAGAAATAAATTTAATCAGTGGGGTGTATTATAAACTGCCAGCTTTCCTGCCGCACATGAGACCTGAGCGGTTGCACACTGCAAGCAGTTCTCAGTTGCAAACGCGCATGCAGGTTGGGTTATAATTATTATTATTATTTTATTTCTGGTAATGAAACTAAAGAATCTCTAAGAGCGCCCTAGGCACTGTAAGCTCGCAAGCCTGAAGAAACCTGTAGAGAGAAGACGATGAGAAGAAATTACAGTTTTAGAGGTGGGAGGAAAACCCCAAAAGGATAATCTGGGGAAAACCCACGGAATCAGGTAGGGACTGAAAACCCAATCTACATATTGGCCCAGGCGGGATTCGAACCCGGGTCACAGCGGTGGAAGGCGAGGAAAGTACCGCTACGCCAACCTGACTCCCACGTGTTCTACACGTGTGCGTGCAACTCCTTTTGTATGAGGTTAACCATTGTATATTTTTGCAGACTGGACATGTAGCCGTTCCCGAGCAATGAAATTACAGTTTCCAAGCACACAATATATAGGCCTAACAATTACATTTTTTCAACCTCTTTTAAATGGATTGATATCAAATGTAAGGTACCTATAATTCCATTGTGTCGGTGGAAGTCGGTGCCCTTTGGATCTGTTGCCAAAACAAACCATTTGGTTTCACATCAAATTGGGCAGTTCCTAGGCAAGCAAAAATCCATGTTTTAAATATATATGCACAAAAGGCATGACTCGCTTGCTCTCATACAGCACACTGTAGACACCAGCATGCACCCAATTTCACGAAGGACTGTGACGCGTCGGAACCAGAGTAACGACGTGTAACACGTCCCAAATTGCCACGCGTCTTACGATGCGTTTCACGAAACTTGCATTGTGTTGAATGCGTCGTAAGTTCCTTGACAATGACTTTAAACACGTCGCATATATCGTCACCGTTTTCACGAACAGCCACATACTATATATATTATGTTGATTTTGAAGAAAAGTGTTTTCGAGATAATCGCAAAAGAAGTTTCTCATATTTTAAAACTGCAAGAAATCCTACTTTGCAACAACTTTGTGCAGCAAGAAAACCATCACACGATTCTACGTGAGCTGAAGTTTTACATAAACCCGGTAATAAGACTTAATACAGCAGTTAATTAGTGAAAATTAATTAGTAAAGATATGTGGCTCTTTGTGAAAACGCAAATTCACGTTTCCGACATATTGGCCCTTTCTGTTCATCGTGTATTTCCATAGGTGCGCGTGAGTACGCGCGCGCAGCTGAAAATGTAACAAAGATATGTGGCTCTTCGTGAAAACGCAAATCTCATTTGACCTACTTTTACGTATTTCTGTGCAATGGGTTTTGTACGCGTTCAAAGGGCCAAAATGTATGTGGCTGTTCGTGAAAACGCAAAATGCATTTATCGAGATTTCTGCCCCTAGCAACATTAATGTAACTTAGAAATTAATGATGTTTTGCTTACAGAAACATGTCAAAATGGTTAAGTACATTGTTTTAATGCGAAATATTGAAAAAAATCAAAATCAAAAAAATTGTAATTTTGGACATATGTGGCTCTTCGTGAAAACGGTGACGATATAGGCCTTTACTGCATGTCAAAAAATGTCTGACTTTTGATAACTGTAAACATGGCATGACAAAATTTATTGAGCGATTTTCATCAGCTTTGTGCAAGAGGGTGAGTTTTAAATGCCATACAAAAAAAAATGTTCACTTTTAAATTGTCGATACAGTGCTGGAGACGGTAGTGGAAGGCGGCCGGGCCGAAAGCTTCTGAAGGAATGCAGGATCACCCTTGATGTAATTGCACACCTACTCGATCATGTGTTGCGCCAAATTATCGAGGAGCTGTGCAATGGCATCAAGGGTGATCCTGCATTCCTTCAGAAGCTTTCAGCCGCAGCACGCGCCTTCCGCCACTGTCTCCAGTGCTGTATCGACATTAGAGGATGCCAAGTCAATAGTGGCGGATTCTGAAAGTATTTTTTTCATATGACATTTAAATCTCAGCCTCTTGCACAACTTGTCATGCCTTTTTACATGATATGAAAGTTTGGTTCAATTCAATTGGTAGATAACAAAGTTATTTAGGATCAAAAGTAGGATTTTTTTTTACACTTAGTACATGGACATGTAAAAAAAAAAAATTAAAGGACATTTTTTAGACAGAAATAAAGAAATGACTTATGTCTCCCAACAGCATTCTTAATGTTGACAATATGTTGAACATATGTTATTACATCTTCGCCGTGCATGGTCCCTGCTGATCATTGCGGATCATTGCACGCTATTGGAGTAGTTTGATTACCCGAAATAGTCTTGTCACATCCACTCAGGATGTAAGCATTTGGAGACGTTGGTCTATTTAAAAAAAAAAAAATTCTCTGTAGTAGTTACAGCCAACTCTCGACTTATTTAGGAAGTCAGATGAAGGATGCAGTTGTTCGTTGAAGGGGTCCGGTTTCTTCAATCTAAACACTTCATTGCGGCCAGCTCTCATTAATACCACTACGCACAAGTTTCAACCGACGAAACAGACATTTTCTCACAAGTTGCAGTTGTTGACACAGCTTCCTGTGTCAACAAAATGACCGTCCCCCAAGTTGAGTACAAATGCCGTGCTTTGATTACTAAACAGTACCCGAGCATTTTTGTGTTTTGATCTCGGGCAATGGGACCCTGCTTGAGCTGTTTTTACTTTGCGAGCGACGAGCGTGAGCCCCTATGTGCCGGGGCTATTTTTAGCCAAATTGTTACACAGGCCTGGTAATTCAAGTCTCTTCTATTCACAGATGTTCGGCCAATAGAACCGAAGTACTCTTGTGATGCCGCAATTGATACTGAGCTTTACTGTCGGCGCTCATTATTTGTCTACTCATCAGGATAGATGCATTACCGCTACCCTGCCGCCACGCCACCACATGGGCATACAGTCAGCCATAGGCTATACCCAACTGCCTTGCAATTGTCGTGTTGCGTTAAATCGGGACTTTGATTATTGAAAGAGTTGCTTGAAGAATTGTCTTCTGGATAATGGTCAGATAACCTTTTATGTGAGCTAGGGCAAGTTGTCACTGTGTTCAACAATTGCTGTACTCTGGTTCCCAGGGTGAATAAACCAATTATTCTTGTTGCACTCTGATTTACTATTATCACATCTCCATGTACCTGTACTTTTTTATCCTTATTGAAATGCAAAAGTGCTCATCAACTTAAGCTGTTCCAAAACTATTTGTAAATATATTGTGCTAAACTTACTTTTGTATGTGTACATGTAGATGTGGTACAAACGTGCATCGCTGCCCTTTAATTGTGTAACATTGTGTGCAGCTAGAGAATTCTGCATCCAATTCATGTCATGTCTGTGACTTGTGTGGCGCAGATGCTTTCTACTCCAGCTAACCCCAGGCTACATGTTTGACAGGGTAGGAGCACATTGCATGAAGCAATTACGACTAGTTAAGTACACAGGCGGTGGTGGTATACATCGTCGAATTGAATGGCAGTTCCCCCGATCAACCAACTGTGTATATACAGACGATGACCAGTCCGTCTGTTTCAACCCGCATCGTTGACACGAGCTAGACGCCTCAGCACACACGGGAGAGGGAAATACATTATCAGTGTGGAGTCAGCGCGGACTCAGTCAAGGCGGGAAAATCTTGCTCCTCTTGGGAGCACGGGGATCATCGCTTCGAGACCCACGCAGGTGTAGCGGCGGGACGGAGATCGTTGCGATAATTGCAAGCATTCAACTACGTCTCGTGGATATTATTGACATTAACTTTGTCGGCTGCTGTAATCTCATTGCATTGGTTTGTGCTGGTTGTGTGCCGTGCGATCATCAGACTTGCGTTTGAGTTAAATTGGGATTTGTTGGCTACCAGCAACGGCCTCAGGATGATTCCAGTGCGCAAACATCGCCCCAACCGTCCCCGGAGGGTGACTCTTGCAAATGTGAATTTCCGGTAATGTCCTTTTTCTTATTCATTTTTAACCCATTAACACCTGTAGTAGTTACATTATATTACATTGTGTTTATTCACTGAAGAATCAATGAAACCCTAGAGTGCTTGTAGTTTCAGGTGCTACAAAGACTGAGCAATAGGCAGGACAGTTTTGGGCACTAATAGTGAGTTAAACATCTTAAGAACTGGGCATGCATACTCTTCTTTTTGTTGACCTCATGTGTTAAAATGAGCAGTTTATTTCAGTGTGTTTCCAGGGCAGACTTTTTGTCATTCAGGTGTACAGAACTATTGTACGTCATACAACATTGCAAATCTTTAACATGCAGACTGTACGTCATATACGTAAGTGCTTGCGTGACGGTACTGGCATAGTGTTTGAGGATTGGAACAGATGTATCTTTATAGACAAATAATTGACCTAATTTTGTACTGCATGTATGTGAACAGAAAAAGGGGTGACACAAATTCTGTTGCACAGCAAGTTGTACTAACAAATTAATAAATCTATTGATGCCTGAAATCACTTTTGTTGCGCTTTTTTCAGAAACTCAAAACATATTTTCATATCCTTTTTTTGTGTAATCTAATTACTGTTCATTTCTCAGCATTATTTACACAGCATCAAAATAATCAAAACAAGTTACGTGTTCATACACGTAAATTTGTTATGGGGTTTTGTCGTTTGAAACCACTTTATGTTCCTGTGTTTCCATGGCAGCCATTTTTTTCTGGAATTACCAACCAATTTGGCAACCAATTTTGGAAAAAAAATCCCAGTGTTCTGAAACCTTTTCAGAAAAAAAAAACATTGTTTAAATTAAGCGGAGGAAAATATTAGTTGTGAAACTAAATGCAGTTTCTGCCTTCCAAAAACATATGCGGAACAGTTCCCTGTGCAGCATGTACCAGTGTACTAGAAGTGCACTATTATTGGTGAAAGAATTGGCACACTGACTCAGAGGTTTTTTTACTATTAAATTTGAGAAGAGTTCCGTTTGATATTACAGAATGATAGAAGACACTGCCTGCATCAAATGTCATCTGTCGATGTGCATTACTTCTTCTAATCATATGATCTTACATTCACATTCTTCTTAGTTGATAGTGAGTCGCAGTAGTACACAACCATTGGTCACATAATCTTGTCTTCAGCTTAATTTTCAGATAACACCCAAAAAAAAAATTGTTTATTTTGAGCATTGTCTGCCCAGTGTTTTCTCCTGAAATTTTAATTACGTTCCTTTCAGTTGAAATTCCAGTTTAAAAGTTAGAACTTTTGGGATGGATCCATCTGATGATCTCCACCCTGAAATTATAGTTATACGCAGGCTGAGCATTCCGTCTGTATGACAAGAAAACAATTAGCATACTCGACTTGATTATTCTTAAATACCTAAGACAGTTTATCCATTCCTATTGGTCGAGAGCCCATCACGTGGCCGGTGTTATACCGTTGATCAAACACCAGCTTGCTGTTTATAAACACTTTTCAGGTGTCACGTGAAAGTTGGACTCCTATGAAATCTGGTCCCTTTTACGCTTGTATTGCTTGAACGTTCACAATCTTCTTTTATTAGGCATGCGCAATACAACCAATGAGTCCGTATTTTGAGAGTCCTAAATTCACACTACATTGGCACCGCTGCATTCTGCGCCACATCGCCAATCTCTTCAGTTCAGGTCATTATCAGCATCCAGACTCCCACCTGTCTTAAACATAATGTTTAAAACTGGCCAAGCACACTTTTATTTCCTTATTTAAAATATTCCTTTAGTCATATCATGTGGTCCTCCTTCCTCAAAACCAGAGCCCAAACCCTGGCATTATACCTAATGATTTGCAGAAATCAAGATTGTTTTCATTTGAGAGAAAAAAGTGCTACCTTCCGCAAACAAGTCAGGGATGTGTTTGCTTTTAATCACAATATCTAGGTAGATTTACATGTATAATGTTCTGCAGTTATACTTGAAAATACACATTTTTTTGTCTGGATGAATTTTTTTTTTATTTAACAATCAATTTGACAATTTTGTTGTAAGTGAGCCTCATTCATTTATTAAAAATACGTGTACAATCTAGTGCTTATTTCTTAAGTGATTTTAAAAGTCTGTTTAATCTCTCTAAAACATGTACATGCATGCTCGTGACATTTGCTCTCAGTGGTTTTTTCTTGTCTGTTCAAATACAGTCGAGTTAAAAACATAAAAAGGAATTACATGTAAAGTCTATGAAAAGTCCTTCCTTTTTAATCTTTTTTGGTTAAAGGTTTTAATCTTGAATTTCAATGTTCATTTAAAAGGAATGACGGCCCTTTTGGGAATTGCCAATCCAAACAGAAATTGTTTTCTCTGATATCAATTGGATGCTGCAGTAAAAGGGAGTTGAGATGTAATACTGGCTGATATACATGTACATAGTGTGCTTGCTGTATTACAAATCAGCCTCATGGGGAATACTGTAGTTGCTTAATGACACATCACCGGCTGCAATTGTCCGCTGTTCTTTTCGTCTGGGAAATTGTGAGACGAGAAATGGATGTCTGCTCTCTTAATTGATGGTGGATGATTGTGGCTTTGTGTTTCCGAGAAATTGTCGATATTCCGTGTAAGTGTAGGTATCCGTCTAATTAATTTTGTTTTTTTCTTTCGAAACTTTTGTGACTACTTTTTATCTTGCAGAGCTTTGCATCTGACTTTGAGAAAATAACCTGAATTTGTTGTTGTCAAGATGTTACTTCCATTTACAGAATAATTGTTGCAAAACTATTTTATTGGTTTCTCATTTTACTATTGGTGCATACACATATAGTCTATCCATACACATAAAGTCTGTCCATACATGTACTTGTAACATAACCAGTCATAGTTTGCAAATGAACTGTTGAAAAAATTTAAGTTGTTATCTTTTGATTTAGTTGTTTACAAAATATTTTTTTAAAAACCTACCAAAAATTCTTTTTCCGAAAATGATTTGCCTCAATTGCTTGCTATTCATTTTAAAACAATTCTAGTAGAACACCTAAAATATGGATTTCATAAATGTAACGGCCAAAAATGCCACTCCACTCTATTTTTCACTCTTCCCTCCTCATTATTTATGAAATACATGTACAAATACATTAATTTTAAATTCAAATAAATGTTGTTCTGGTCTTGAGAGTTAGACAGGATGTTGAGCTCCTGAATTTTGCATGGCCCTCTGAAACCGTCGGGTAATCAAGTCATTCTGCATGCATGATCTAGCCTTTCACACTGCATCCTTCCTGGTTTTTTTTTTCTGTCTGAAAGTTCCCAGGACTTTCATAATTTTGCTCTACCCTTTAAAGGGAATATACATCATTTGCTTTTGCTGTAATTTTCAGAAATGGATGGAATTGGGGGGGGGGGGGGGGTGGAAATATATAGCAAATATAGTTACACTGATTTTTTTGAGGTTTTGGGTTCGAAAATGCTATAAAAACCAAGAAAAACAATCATTTTCCTGTTGTCTGGTTCCCTGACTCCATATAAGAAGAAACAGAGCAGTTTACATACAACGGGGAATTGTAAGGTCAGGGAACCAGTCTAGCTGGCTTGTACCCGTTCATAGGTGTGTAATCGATTGCAAACAAGTGCGATGGTCAATTGGGGCCAGTATTAAAAAAAAAGCCAGCGTTTTCCAACGCTGGTCGGCCGACCAGCGTTGGAAATTGATAGAAAAATACCACTTTTCTTGAAAATGACAGTATACCAGGTGCCATGATTTTACAGGATGCTTTACACTGTCATTCACTAACAGTCCAGCAAGGTATTTCAAAATGATTTGGCAGTTTTATTTTTTGATGTTTGCAAATGTTGTATTTTCCCTTTAACACCATTGATTAAGATCTCGAGTGCTGGGTGGCTGTGTAGTGCCAACATCGATGCAATCAGGCACTTCACTGCTTGTTGGCAGTTGCCTAGATATGCGGCGGAAATACTGGTACTGTGGTAGCCGATTGGTCCGAACGTCAGCGTGGTTGAGATAACACTCTCCCTTTTTTTCCCTAAATTTAGAGACAAACAAAACAGAGCAATATGGCCAAGTGTTTACCCGCCATTTTGTGCATACACAAGTATTAATCATAATGTGATGCTCATAATTATACCAGTCTCCAAGCATTTCACAATTACATGTATTATATGCACCTCTGTTCATGGTACTATAGTGAGATCTTTTTTGCTGCAGCAGCTCGAGATCAGCACATTCTGGTTCATAGGTACCCATTTATAGCATAGAGTGGAACAAAGCAATTGTAGTAAAGTGTCTTGCCCAAGAACACAGCACCATGTTCCCTGTCAGGGTGCGAACTTATGTACCATCGCACATGAGTCCAACCCCATAACTGTTGGACCATGGCACTCTACAAATATGTCAAGAAAACTTTGCTGATGGCTAAAAATTTATTAGTAGTACTGTTTTTATAAATACCTGAGACAGTTTACCCACTCCTGTTGGGCAAGAGTCTGTCACATGGTAAAGACTGGCTGGCTTGTTCCTTTTAAACTCTTTTCCAATGTCACATGAAATTTGGACTCCTATGAAATCTGTTGACTTTTACTGTTTTATTGGTTGAACGTTCACAATCATCACGTAAGCATGTGCAATACACCAGTAAGTCAGTTTTTCATGGTCCAGTGTTGTAGTCGAGTACTTTTTTCCCGAGTACCGAGTACTGCCGAGTACTTAGGTTACCGAGTATGAGTACGAGTACTTGTACTTAGGAGTACAAGAACGAGTACGAGTACTTGTATTCCGAGTACAAGTACTTCTATTTCCGAATACGGCCATACCGCAAATGGTTCATTGTGGGTAATTGGCCCAGGCCCAATCAGACTGATATACAGACCCACTCACGGCTAGCTGTTAAATGTGTTTGTCCGGACATGCACAGAGAAAAACCAGGAAACTTTGATTTCTCTGCAAGCCAATCAACCATTTTTAACTGAAAATATCGATAACAAAATAAGGCCGTGGTAAGTCAAGTTATACCATTTTTTTTTTCGAGTTCTGCTATTTGAGTACAAGTACTTTGATGATCGAGTACAATTTCGACATGTCGAGTACGAGTACTTTGCTGCCTGAGTATGAGTACCGTCATTTCGAGTACGAGTACTTTGACATTCGAGTACGAGTACGAGTACAAGTACTCCAAAAACAGTACTCGAGTAGTACTCGAGTACGAGTACCGAGTACGAGTACTACAACACTCTCATGGTCCTAAATAATTCACACTACACCGGCACAGCTGCGTTCTGTGCCACATTTGCACAGTGCGCGCTACGCACACACCAATCTCCATATAAGGAGTTGTTAAAGACTACTCCCGAGAGGGCCATACCATAAAATAGCTCGAGGGGTGCTTAAAAAAACATGAAGTAAAATGTTGAAGAACTTGGTTGGAAATCAAAAAGATTTGAATTTTTGATTGAAAAGGTAGTGATCCTCAAAACGGTCTTATAGTGTTTAAAACCGGCCATTAGCACACATTTATTCCCTTATTCCAAATTAGCCACAGGGGCTTAGGAATTTTTTTTGGATTATTGCCTGCAGCAAAAGATTTTCCGAATTCAAGGTTTAAATTGCACGGTGCACGTACCTTCAGTCATATGCCTTGTATTGTGCACGTTACTACTACATTGAAAACCTTCCCTCGTTTGATCGCAAATGTAACATAATTTGACAAGGCGTCATTCAAAATTACAACTACCAGTGATTGTGAAGCCAACACTAGGAGGCGGAGTAATTTGATACCCGCTCAATTTATTTTACGTGACCTCGTGTATCTTCACATCGATGCAATTTTCATTGTATATCAAATTTCAAAGCTTTTTAGACTTTCTTGTGTATAGTCAGCGTGAGCACTAAATTACATGTACTTGACGGGCATCAGAGAGGCTTGTAGTCTAGGGACCAAACTACTTGTACAGTGGCAATTCTTATTGCTACCATTAAATACATATACGGCTGCGGACTTTCTGCATTCTTGTAGAATACGTATGTCCTCACTGGTAACAACGGGAAACCTTAGAAAAGTGGTGCACGTTTTACGATAACCCGCCCTACGTTTTACGGTAACCCGCCCTACCTGGATTTCTTTTTTTGCCGAACTGCCAACCCGCAATCACTTCTTGCCACATTTGGCCAAAAATTTAAGGCAAAACATACTATGAATATTTTACAAGTTTTCGTGTGTGTTTTTGGTTACTTCGACAATTCAACAGATTAATTAAACATGATATCCTTATTAAGGAACCCTACAGTAAACAAAGTATTAAAAGACCAACAGACAGACATAAATAAAATTACAAAATATAATCGGCTTCCAACCTTTTTTTCGGCCTGTGCTTAATTTGCAAAGCAATGGCTCCTTATATACTCAAGCACACTACAACGCAACCTCGTTCCCATGGGTACGATCTTGCTGCGCCATGTAATGTTTCCCATCATGCCTTGCGCGATCTTAACCCCTGGATTTGTCTCATTTAAATGTGTCAAAATATGACACATTATAATCAGGGCTGTAGTCGATGTATATACCGCGCGACGCCATCTTTAAAATGTTGAAAGAAGTGTTTTTGAAGAATCAATCCTTTCAAACATAAGGTTTCGATGTTGCATTATTTAGCAAGGATTTGTATTTAATGTACGTACCTCTTTCGTCCCTTTACAATCGAAGATACAGGTTTTTTAAAGCGAAAAACAAGGCTGAAATAATCCATATCACACAGTCATCGCGCAGTTTTGAAAAAGTGTTCGTACGTGACGTGACGTGCAAAGCACGCAAGGGCATTATGGGCGTGCAGTCTTCGAAATGCGCGCGCAGTACGCTCTGAATAGCCAGTCAGCATCGTTTACGTGTTCATCACGGCCAGGCGTTAGTGCAAGGAAAGCGCACGCGCCCATGGGGTCGAGGCTGACTACAACGATCTGATCAACCAGATATGTGCTCTATGTTTCTAAAATTCTAATGGGCCACCAGGCTTAGATCTGCATTCTAAGGTCGTGACGCAAACATAGTGGGACAAATGGCAGCCATTGCAGTTGTTTACCAAGTGTTAGGTAAACGTTTTAACAATCAGGGAAAGATAAGTTGTAGGTATGATGAAAAAGTAACTTCAAAAAAGAGACGTGGGATCTGGGCCAATTTCACGGCACTGCTAAGCATAAAAATTTGCTTAGCACAAAAAAGTCTGGCTTATAAAAGCAGGTTGCCAGCCAAAACCGCACGTGATGTATATTGCTCGTGATTAGTATTCAGCTGTTGTTTGCTTAGCATGAAAATCTCATGGAGTTTTGGCTGGTAACCTGCGTTTGTAATCCAGACTTTTTTTGTGCTAAGCAAATTTTTGTGTTTAGCAGCGCCGTGAAATTGGGCCCTGACTATAGGCTGTGTGCCCGAACAAGAATAGGCGGTTTTTTTAACCACTTTCGAGAGCCCTGTGGACGGGACACAAATACGTGTGTGTACTGGCTCGCATGCGTACGGCGCGAAATACTCACAAATAATTTTATGTCTTAGCGTGAGTGTCAGGCGTCGTTGGCACTGCGTTTGGATGTCTTTCTCAATGGTCTCTCCCAACTCTCCTTCAATACCGATGAGGGCGTACTGTGTACGGAGCCCATAGAAATATGTGATGTGATCAAGCTAAATGAGTCGTTTGTCGACCCTGGTCAATTTTTTTTTTTTTTACAGATTTGAAAACAGCACAATCTCAGCATTACTGCTGTGAAAACCGCATGCTGGTACCATCTTTAGTTCAAAAATTATGGATGTTGAAACACCAAAAGATGTAATGAGGTGATGTGATGAAGTGGCCCTATTTTGGCCTGTATCTCCAAATGAAAGTTCCCGACAAACGACTCATGTAGCTTGATCGCATCGCATATTACCTTTTCACCTCCTTCAAAAATATCAGGATTGTAACCCTATGACTGTCCTTATGTCCACCACCAAGTACTAGCAATTTCCACAGTTGCATGCACGTACTTGTACACTGAACATGATTATGGTATCACTACAAGTAGTGTTGTTTACATCTTCGTTGTAAGAAAAGCCCACAATCCCCTTACATCTTGCCAAGGAGCTGTAATGCAAGCCATTATTAGCTTCTTAGGGTAGAGCAAAGTCCTCTTCAGGGAACTGTAATCCTGTCGTAATACAGGCAATACTATGTGGTTACTTGTGTCCATACCGGCGAAGCAGTACTGTGTCTAATGCCATTAGCCGTCGTCCAGATCGAGGATTTGTGGATTTCAATTCCAGGTGAGTGTCCGAGGGACAGTTAGACCCAGAGACAGTTAAACTCTGCTACTTTGTACCTACTGAGATATTCTCTCAGTCATGTGAGATATTCTCTCAGTCATGAGAGAAGGGAGGGGGGGTGTTCTTCACTGCTATAGACCTGGGCAGGAACTTTATCCCAAGGTCTCCTCATGCAATCACGCGAGCCAATGAAGGATATGGTGTGTGAGCGCACACTGGTTCCCGCTCACACTGGTTCTTGCGCAACCAATTTTCATAAGAACGTGCATGCACAATCTGCGTCGGTGGTATTTAAACTTTGATAGCAAGGCTCCTGATAATACTCAATGTACCGGTATACTTCAATAACATGTAATCTGTTTACAACCGAGAGCGCACTTAAGCCTGGATTTCTTTTAAGTCAGATTTGAGGCTTTACTTGGTGGAGATACTAAATATTTGGATTTCTTTTAGCAATAAAGAGTTGATTTCTCTGTAAATATACGTTTCTGTTGTAACCTGCACAACCAATTTTCATAAGAACATGTATGAACGATCTGCGTCAGTGGTCTTTAAACTTGATAGCATTAGGCTCCTGATAATAGTCACGTATACTTCAATAACAGTAATCTGTTTACAACCGAGAGCCCACTTAAGCCTGGATTTCTTTCAGCAACAAAAAGTTGTTTTCTCTCTAAATACAGTTTCTGATGTAAGCTGCACTAAAGCACTTTAAAGGTACAGTCCATCATTTGTAATTTGTGCATTATGTTTGTTTGAAGCAACAAAAGTGCTGAAAATCTAAAGAAGGGAGCTAAACAACTAACCTATGATGTTTCAGCTCAGTGAATGCTGTAATTCCCAGAAAACAGTATTCTAGGATCTTGATTTCAAATCAAAAGTTGCTGAGTCATGTTTTGAATTGCGCCCGAATTTAGCGTCCGGGACATGTTCTCATCCAGACGATTGCAGCTACACGATGTCGCGCACTAAACCTACGAATTATAGCAACCATGCGTGCATGTGCATCGGGTCAACGGTTGCGCGCACTTCACCTAATTAAAAACGAACTAAAAACAAAAATGTCCAACAATGTGTCTTTACATTGTTGGAAAGGCCTTCTTTCATTGTTTTCTCAAAATGACAGCTTGCCAGAAAGAGTATAGGAGTTTAGTCTCATTATTATCTTTAAACCAAGTATGATTTTCAACAACAATTAAGTCATTTACTTTTTGGGTAGCTGCAAATGATGTACTGTAGCTTTAAAGTCAATTAAGAAAATATATGCACACTCACCAATGCATTCTTTTTCTGCAAAACCTGTACATGTACATGGAAGTCCATTGATTGCCAGCACAGCCGTCAAGGAAAGTTTCTCATAAGATACGTTGGACAAACATCTATGTGCTAAGTCATGTCAGTTGGGTTAAACAAAAAACAAGTTTGGATGAAAAAAAGCACTCGGACAACTTGAGGAAATATTCAATAGTCCATCGATGTCTGTTTTCTTTGCTGCGTGTACAGGCAAGTTTATCGATTGTCAATTCTCAAGGAAAGTTTCTAAAGATACGGTGGTCAGGTGCAAAGTCACGTCAGAAGGGTTAAAAAAAAAACAAATTGGATGAAAAAGCTCTCAGGCAAGTCACTCTACTGCTCTAATCAGACGGAGGAACCCCGGACGAACCGTGTGAACACCTTCCGCAAGACAATCAGCCTCTACTGATGAGGTCAGTCACACACCTTCCGAGAATGACCCGGCTGACATTAAGCAGCGTGCAGAACATTTTGCAGGGATGTGAGTTTGGCTCGTTCCCCGAAAATGCCCAGGGCTGCGTCAGTTAGCGTATGTCTACATTCTTCCATCCTGAGCTGTCAAATTTCTCTCCGAAGGTCTCGCTATAAAACAGAAAGATGACAGCGCGTGTGCATCTGATGGGTTGTTTTTGCACTAGCGCTTGTCAGTCAGGATGGGAATTTTGTAATGTCTGATGATGGGTTTTGGAGGAACTTCAACAATTTCATGAATTTTGACTTCAAATTGTGATGCTTGCAAGTAATTTGTTTTTTTACTCAATTGGATTGGTCATATTGTTACGGACGGACGTAATTTTACATTCACTTGAAATAGCATTACATTTGATGAAACGCACCCATCTGCTTTGCATAATAATAAAATGCAAAAGAAAGTACCGGTATATAAATTGTTATTAAAGGAATAAATGTGTGTTCGGGAGGTAGTACACTCTGTTTAAGACCGGTTGGAGTCTGGATGGGTAATTATCAACCATCCAGACTCAAACTGGTCTTAAACAGAGTGTTTAATACCGACCAAACACACATTTATTCCCATTCATAAATACCTTTTCGGTAAAAAAAACCCCAAATCTTTTCCGTCCAAAAATGAAAAACAAGTAAAAAAACTAGACATTGTTAACCATTTTGCGCAACACTTTACTTCATGTTGTATCAAACAGCCCTCTGATTATAATATGGAATGTCCCTCTACTATTCTTTAACTTATAAGGAAATTGGCACGCGCGTCGCGCGTACGGCGTGACGTCGCGCAGAATGCACCTGGGGCATTGCGTTGTGAATTTAGCACTATAAAATATTAACTTACTGGTAATATTGTGCATGCCTACGTGAGGATTGTGAACATTCAATGAAAACGGTAAGAGGCACTGGATTTTTAGGAGTCCAAATTTCATGTGACACTGGAAAAGTGTTTAAGACCAGCTAGCCATGTCATGATCCGTTTAAGACCGGCCACGTGATGGGCTCTCGACCAATGGGAATGGGTAAACTGTCTTACGTATTTATGAAAATTGGTTATTGGTACCTTACCTTAGGGAAACATTCCCACAGTGGGAATGCACAAAATGTTTCCAACTTAAATGACCCCTAACTCCACTTTCCCCTTGTCCTAACCCCAGGAATGTTGGTACAGTACATATATGCTTTGGACCACCAGCAATCGATCTAGCCTATGTGCAAGGGTAAAAATGTTGCTTCTAAATAGATGATGTGACATTAGGGAGACATTGAAATGTTTCCTTATGTCTGTAGTCTCCCTAAGGCATAACTAATGATAAAAAAGTCTCTTTAAGGGTACATTGCAAGGAAGTACATGTAAACGATTCAAAAATTCAGACAGCTTTTGAAAATGCCCCAAAATAATTATCTGTGTAATTTTAACAGTGGATGCACAATGAGAATCTGCAAAGTTAGACACATGTATGTTTTTGCTCTGCATCTGTATTCTGTCCACAAATCGAGAAGTGCCTTATTTTTTTTGACAATGACATCTGTTGGTGCTGTGGTTGCAATTTGTTTCAGTATCGACAAGCCTCAGTGAATATGCATATATTTCTCCTAGATAACAACCACCCCTTTCAGACAATGACTATTTATAGAGTCACAGCATTGACTGTCTGTAAATCTGTGGCCTTGGTGGTAATGGATGATTCTCTCTTCCCCCCCCCCCCCCTCTCTCTCTCTCTCTCTCTCCAGGACATGTGTCCTTGTACTTGTAGGCCTGGGCGAGTAGTGGATTTTCATACTCCGAGTACTGGCAGAGAAATTACTCGCGAGTAGTCAATTGGCACAAACATTAATAAGAAGGAAGTTACTATGAATAAACAGCGTGGAAGACATTCTTCAGCAGTCCTTACTATGCAAAATTTTGGCTCATTTTACTTGAAAATTTATTTGTATATGAACCAGTCTTCAACAACCTAACTGAACATTTGGCATCCTCTGTAATCATTAAATTTCATGCAAGAGTCTCAGAAAGTAGGAAGAATACAAGTGACTGGTCAAACATGTTAATGTGAGTTATTGTCATCCAGTTGCTAAAAAATTAGAGCCACTGACACTAGCAGGGGCGTATTTTTTCAAAGATCTATGTTACTGAAACTTTGCATATGGAGAACTTTGCCACCCATATGTGCAGAAAATCAAAGCCCTGCATGCTCTGTGGTCACACACAGCGACCTTCACAGCCCCACTGCGTAGACCAGACTATACATAAACAGCAGGTCGATCCTCAGAACAAAAGCGATGTCTGATTTGACAAGAAAAGTGCCCCTTTTTCTTCTCAACCAATCAAAACGGTTGTAACATGAAAGGAAAACTTATTGTGTTCTCTTTCAGAAACCGTGCGAGGTAATTGTATGCGACCGGGTTCACACGTGTGCCGTTCGAAGAAGTAAACCCGCACCCTCAAAAATCAGGGAATGTGCCGTATATGTGACCTCCATAGGAAACGCGAAATTTTTCAATGAAAAAGTGCACATAATTTTTGGCCTTTAATCATGAGGAAATTATATTCATGTGAAAGAGGAAAATCTATATTTTGTGATGCAAGGCGAGGAAGTAAGTTTAACCGACACACTTTCCGCATATTAACGAAAGTTTGCTCAGAGCGCCTAGACATGAGCCAGTCTTCTCACGTAAACAGAGCTGCACTAGTGGCAAGTGAGCAAATGCTCCCTAGTTCTCCATATGTACATGTCTGATGGTACACATGTTTGTAAGTGTATGTTAATAATTCACATTTTAACCAGTTCGGGTCGGAGGATGTGATAACTGCACGCACTGGCTGTTTTTACACACAGGCACGACTGACGGGTTAAAACGTCAAGATAGCCTCGACTCGCTTCCGGGTGACGTCTAAACATGCTAATCCCTCGTGCCTTTTGTACACACACACAAGTCTGTGAAGTCTGTGGAGACAGACCCTATGTTGATCTTGAATTGGCCCCTGTGCACGGCCTATTGTTTCTAGAATTTAAGCTCCAGTGCGCACCTCGGAGTATTGAAACGTGAGGTTTCGGCAAGAAATATCGTACAAAAACTGTTAAAATGACTCTTGCGAATCAGTATTTGTGGCGTTTTGCTGCATATGAGAACTTGGCTGGAAAATGTTGCCTTTTGCGAAAATCATAATTTTTGGCAAAAATAATTCCGAGGCGAAGTGGTTACATAATTAACTGCCGAAATATGTTACATAAATAGGATGGTAGGATTCTGACAATTAATATTAATGTCCTGGGGGTTGATCTCTGTACAAACTGATTTGATGAATGAATTTTAAACTTGTTTTGCCTTAAAACACTTAAAGCTATAACTATAAATGTCAAATCCTTGATCTACATGTAATTCATTTTCTCTTTCCCATCACTAGAAAGTGAACAACAGTATAAATCACAAAACTAGAAATGTGTTTGTGGACAAACACTGAGCTGTTTCGACCATTTTATTAATGACTGCCGTAAAGGAGTTTCATCCAGGTCGAATGAACATGTACATGCGTACTCTATACAAAAAGTGTCTATCCTACGTCCCTGACTATGCATGAACATGAAATCTGTCAAAGTTAGCCGGAAATCGGCTAAAACGGTCACTGTGGACAGGATTTGACCTCAGCAACACGTGCGCTGCGCGCGGGCTGACTGACATACGATATGTACAACGTAAGTGCTTGTACATGTACATTGTGGACTGTGCATGTTTTAAAGCAGAGTTATTGTCAACCTGAAATTTTAAGCGTGCGCAGGGCATGTCCGAGTTCGCTTATTACCTCGAAGCTTTGAAATATTTTAGACCTACCCTTAAATAGACAATTAAAGTAAAAACTAATATAAAAACTGCCATGGTTGATTTTTCAGGAATTTTTTAAGGAAAAAGGGTCTTTTCATTATAACTTCCGGTCTGATGACGTCATACACCTTAAACTTCGCACACGTCTTAAGTGGGTCAAGGTCATCATATACACCAATATTTAGGCGATTCCGACAAACTTCGCCACAGACATCTATTCAAAATACATTTTTGAAAATTTTCAACCTGCCGCTAGAGGGCGCTCGAAGATTGCATGACATCATCGGTAGATGATTTGAAGAATACTATCAGCCAAGAGACTAACACAGTTAAAACCAAGTTCATATCTATTACCACTTTTAAATAATAAGCCACTTCCGGTGTTGGCCTTTTTCGACCGGAAGCAAGGGTCACGTGATTTTACGCACACTGAATGAAATAAAGACCTCAACCTACTCTACCACTTGCCGGCAACAGAATGCTGCGGACGCGTACGGTTGATTTCTTATGCATTTTTAAATATTAAAATTGTCACAATTTAATTGCCTATAAATAAACACCGGATGACGTCATCATGACGTCATCATTACACAATGTTGTTGGAATTAGGGTCTTTGCTTGGACAAAGATTGGTGTAAATGAATTACTGGCAAAGTGTCGAAAATTCCCTCTGAAAATTGACACTTTTTTTTAAATTTCTGTGTACAAAGTCTATGGGAAAAATTAAATATTCAAAATTCTATAATAAATCACTTGATGACGTCAGCATGACGAAAAGTTTCAGTGCACATCTTCAGATGGTGGTCTAAGTGTGTGCCGGGTTTGAAGTCGATCGGATTTGAAAAAAAGCCAAAAGTGACTTGTAGAACGAAAACACGTGTTATCCTATGAGAAAAAAGTCTGAAAAACAAAAGAGAAAAAAAAAAATAACAGAAACAAGAGCTGTTTCGGTGTGTACACCGAAACAGCTAATTAACATACAGTTGTTTTCCACTTTTCCCCCTTCTTGTAAAGCTATTAAAGCAGCAAATCTAGTTCACAGGAACAAAAGTAACATGAACCCAAGCAAAACATCTATCTGTGGTTTGTACCCCTTCACATGTGTGTAATCAATTGCAAAGAAAAGTCAGAATAACTAAATATGAAAACTTAGGGACAGTTTTTGAAAAAAGCCAGTTTTCTCCAACGCTGGTCGGCCGACCAGCGTCGGAAAAATACAGTTTTCTTGAAAATGTCAGCACACCAGGAGCCACGATTTTTAAGGATGATTTGGACTGCCAGTCCCTAACAATTCAGTGAAGTATTTCGTGATAATTTGATCATTTCGTTTTTTGATGTTTTCAAATGTTGTATCTTCCCTTTAAAACTTGTTTTGCCTTAAACACTTAAAGCTATAACTATAAATGTCAAATCCTTGTTCTACATGTAATTTATTTTCCCATTCCCATCAGTAGAAAGTGAACAACAGTTTAAATCACAAAATTAACATAAAGTTGTTTTCCACTTTTCCTCCCTACTTGTAAAGCTATTAAAGCAGCAAATCTAGTTCGCAGGAACAAAAGTAACATGAACCCAAGCAAAACATCTATCTGTGGTTTTCAAAAGTTGTTTTGCCTTTAATGCTTAAAGCTATAAATATAAATGTCAAATCCTTGATCTACATGTAATTCATTTTCTCATTCCCATCAGTAGAAAGTGAACAACAGTATGAATCACAACATTAACATAAAGTTGTTTTCCACTTTTCCCCCTACTTGTAAAGCTATTAAAGCAGCAAATCTAGTTCACAGGAACAAAAGTAACATGAACCCAAGCAAAACATCTATCTGTGGTTTGATCACGGATGTGATCCTATGGTCTCCGCTGCTATCAAGGATCGCTAAAGTGGTTGAAACGCATTTTGCAGGTGGGCTGTCGAGAGCAAATTAAAGACTAATGTTACACTGAAATAGGTTTGAGCATGCTGTGCCCAGAAACTGGACACCATGTACATGTGCATGTAACTACATTTAGAGGCGTTCAGATTTGAAAATTGAAGTATTGGACAGCGTAAGAGAAAAACCATCATTATCATTATCATTACGGACGTTACATTCAAAGCCAACAACCAATTTGAAACCTCAAAGCAAACTATTTGCAGTGAAAAAAAATTACGCTGGATGTTACACATTGAGACAGAGATTTTAGATTTTAGTATGCATTGATAAATATGTGTGAAGTTTTTTGCAAGAATTTAATGAAATAAATTTTATTGTTTTCTTCAAAATGAAATGCCCCATAGGATAATGTCACAGGGAGTGTAGTGCCATTACTATCTCTGCTTTTCAACAAGAATTTCATCAGTTACTTTTTGGATAGCTGCAAATTATACTGTGCCTTTAACTCACACACAGACATTTTTTTATGAGTTACATCAGGAAATAATAGGTTGCAAATTATAAACATATGATCTACTGTTCATGCACAGGTCTGTCGGCTTGTACAAATGCTATACCATGTTGCGATCCAGAACCAGGGACTTGCACGCTTAGATGATTTCTGCTGGCGAGCAAGAAAACCGATGTGGGAGTGCCATAAAATATGCATGATGCATACACATTCAATGCACTTTGGATGATGCTGTTAGAAAAAACACCTGCGCACTTTTGACAGCACTTGGGTGTAGTGCAGGGGTAATTACTGCAGAATTACCATCAACTACCTCTTCCCTATGATGCAGGCAACAAGCCATTACTGTTAATTGTGGCACACGGGGATAATTCACGTTTTAAAAAGTAATACTAATGTGCGGTGCTTATCCTTGTAAACACCATTTTACTCATACCAGAGTCTCAAAGCACTCCACAATTATTATCTATCGTACCTGAATCCACCAAAATCCATAACCCTATAGTTTTGGAGGATTTTGGCGGATTCAGGATACCTCCATATTGAAACAGTTGGGGCTTTTGATGGATTCAGGACAGTAAGCCTAGCCGGTACTGCAGGATTTTGATGGATTCAGGATACCTCCATATTGAGCAGTTGGGGGACTTTGATGGATTTAGGATCTCAACAGTTTAACTCCCTGGCTATAGGTTTGGTGTGTATGGTGTATGTACTATACTGGTGGATTCTGATGGACTCAACGGTTGATTCTGATGGACTCAGGACACAAAAATTGTTTTGCATGACAAAATTGAATGATTTTGGCAGATTCAGCATATACTTTCTAGCATGGGCATCGCGAGGGGGGGGGGGGCAAGGGGGGTGCTATACAGTTTTAAAAAGTGGTTTTAAATAGCGCGCTCCAGTTCAGAAGGTTTTGAGTGTAATGTTATACATTTTGTAAATAATCATAATTAGTGATGTAGCCATGTACATATATGTAATGCATGTTGGCCATGTGTTAATTTTGGAATCACGCACTTGTATTCGCCTTGTGCTGTGGCCCGATCCTAGCTACACAATTATTGGCCTGGCTGCCCCAAAGATCCTACTGGGATCTCTATATATGTTACATATAGATAGACAGAATTGTTCATTAATTTAAATAATTTGTTACAAGCAGGTGAAACAAGATCGACGCCCCCGCACAGTCATTCACATACAATACAATTTCCCAGGTCAGCTCTCATTATCATGAATGCACATGCTGCACAACCAAGTAGCGTTATCGACCAGGAAGCCATTCGCAACAAAAAAAAACTGGATTTTTTTTCTTCAAATTCTGTACTAGGAGGTATATCGGCATTGTTTTAAAAAAGGGCAAACAAACCAACGGTGATGTAAATTTGATCTAGAATCAGACAACTTTGGAAAATGCAATTTTCAGTGATGCCAAAATAATTCACTGTATTGCAGGAATTTCTCATAATGAACAAGGAAATGGCAATTTTAGAGAAACATTTCAGCTTATTTTTCAGCTAAATATGTAGGATTTGTTGAAAGCGGCTATCGAGTGTGCTTCAGAAAATTCATCATTAGATAAATTGTAACTGTCCAGAAATCTGCAGACGGTAAAAGCAAACTTTTAAAGAAGCCAATTTCAGCTGATTTCACGTGAATCTCAATAAATTGTATCAGAATTTGATGAAAGATACCCCTAACCCCTTGGGCTACCGAGTATCTTTGTCTGTAACATCATCCATCTCTTAATCCCGAAGACAAAAACGAAGAATCAGAAGATGCAGTCCTGATGGATATCTTGCAGCTGCCATGACACAAAGGCAGATGTGCTGTCCAAGGGTTACAAGAGCTTGTTGGGATGTCTTTGTCGGCCGCCATTGCCAATTACTCTTTAATTTGCGTTCCCCGGCAGCACTCAGACAACACATTGATTTCCCAGCAGATCCGCAACAGAAGACCAAAGCGACATTGATCGCGATTCCCCCCCCCCCCTTTCCCCTCCTTGGATTTAAGATGAATGTCAGCATGTCTGGTATTCAAAATGATCCGTGCCTGGGGTGCTTGTTTCAGGATTCGTATTTCCCCAAGGCCGACAAAATATGTACATGTACTTACCTTGACTCTTAAAGTCAGGTTGACTCAAAGTTTGGGCTTCATCGCTTTCTACAGCGGCGCACCCATGATTTGTCTTTTTTGGGGGGGGGGGGCTCACAATTTTTTGTTCTCTGATTTTTTTGGAGTTTTATTATTATTATTTTGAAGTTGGTGGCACCACTTACCCCCCTATTATACTACTTCAAAATAGGCCACATACATATCACCAAGGTCAAATCGTGGGACTAAAAAAAAAAAAAAGACAACCTCTTGGGGGGGGGGGGGCTCAAGGCCCCCCCCCCCTTGGGTGCACCACTAGCCCTCTAAACACACTGATTGGGCATTGGTCTTGATCTCATTTGGTAGGGCACCGCTATTGTATTTGAGAGGTTAGGGGTTAGAATCCCTTCAGTCCTTTTGTTTTTGCCCAACTAAGAATTGTCTTCAAGTTTGATTTTTAGTTAAAGAATATCAATAGAGCACTCATGGCTATAATGGCTCAATAGTAATTGCAATAAGCTCCCTGTGAATTTATTCGTTCTGGCATGCCGTTATTTTTAAGAAAACAAGAAGAGAAGGCCATTTCCAAAGATGTGTCAAGTGACGCATTTTTGGAAATTTCCATTTATAGTTGGTTTGTAATTTGGCGAATCCTTGAATGGGTGCGCGTGAGCATTGACACGATGCACGCGCGCACGCAAGTGCTATTATGCGTCGGTTCAGAGCGTAACATCACGTAGCTGTGATGGGCTGAATGAGAATCGGAGAACGTGTGAATAAAAATACACACTGCACTGTTGAAATGTGCCTTCAGTGGCCCCCTTGAAAAATGTATGCAATCCCAGATGCCCCCCCCCCCCAGAAGTTAAAGGGAATATCCAACATTTGCTTTTAGTGCTGCAGTTTTCAGAAATAAATGGATTTGGAGGATTAGTATGCTGTAGAAAATATTGTTAAACTGGCTTGTTTCACGTTTTCGGTTTGAAGATGCTGGACAATCTAAGAAAGCCAACCATGTTCTTGTTGTCTCTGGTTCCCTGACCCCACTTAAGATGAGACATTGCAATTTATAGACTTTGCGGGATTGTAAGGTCAGAGAATCAGTCTGGCAGGCTTGTGCCCCTTCACAGATGTGTAATCAATTGCAAAGAAAATGCGGGATAACTAAGTATGAAAATTTAGGAGCAGTTTTTGAAAATGTAGCCATTTTTTTCCAACGATGGTCGGACGACCAGCGTTGGAAAAATACAAGTTTTCTTGAAAATGTCAGCACACCAGGACCCACAATTTTACAGGATGCTTTAGACTGTCATTCACCAACAATCCAGTAAGATATTTTGTTACAATTTGATCATTTCGGTTTTTTTGATGTTTGCAAATGTTGTATCTTCCCTTTAAACCCTACTTACATGTATGCCAATGGTACACAGAATGACTTCAGTCCAGCAGCAATTTCCATACAACACACTTTCTTTGTAAAACTCATTTTGTGGCCCCTGAAACACTTTCCTGGAATACATCAGGGAAATTACACTTCTGAAGTGACAGGACTGAATCTTGTTTTGTTTTGTTTTATATAAATAGCCCTATACATCACCAATGCGTAGGTGTGAGATTGATATCACATTTGATATCATCTTCTTGCCAGGGGAAATCACTGCACATGAGTGATGTTTATTGTCAGATTTTCACCGTCAATTATTTATGCAATCACATCTCGAAATCCCCAGGGTGAATTCCCGGCGTTAATGCTTCCTTACCCGTCAGGAAACAAACCCCAAATTGTTTACTCCAATGGGTATTGAGTTCCAGGTTCATGGTGACTGGGTTGGCGGTTTAACACCATTGATAATAACAGTCAGTGTTTGGTGAAAACTAATTTATCACATTCTTGGACGCAGTGATTTATTTTGAGATGAGCTTTCTTGTGTATATGGTGGTTGAGCCAGCAGGATGATTAATATCTCAGCTTTGCTTCATGCTGGACATTTACGTCATTCTATTCTATGATACTCTTTATACACTGTGGCCGTAGTTTGTGCCTAGAGCTATACAGGGTGAGTCAAAAAAAGTGAAACCCAAATGTCGGGACCATTGTTTAAGTGAAGTTTCTGCATGTAGCACTTTCAAAATCTAGGATATGAAAGCCCAATTCATAAACTTTCTTTTAGTACAAGAATCATTCAAATCTCTCATGTTCTTTTCAAGTTACAGAATTTTAAACACAACCACTATTTTAAAGTTCTGTCCACGGATCACAAAAAAGGTGTGCGTTCTTTCAGCAAAACGAAAACAATTCACACACATATCCCTATGCGATGCTCATGAAAAATCTCAGCTCAGAAGAATGCTAATTTAAAATTCTAATATCGTGTTTGCTCTATCCACACCCTTGCTGATGATCTCAAGACTGAACAGAACCGCAGTCAAATATTTTGTCCCCTTACAATGTACCGAATGTCCAGGTTGATTTGTAATTCAAACAGTGTGTGTCCGTGAGGGTACAGCTGCACAATCTCTTCGACACAAAGGTTCTTCTGAGAAAACGATCAATTGTATCCTAAACACGATGTAAGAAATAACCTCTGTTGCCATGACTTTCAATTGGGCATTAATTTTCACCTTGGCATTGATTTTCACCTTGGCATTAAATTGAGCTCTAGTTTTTCTGGAGCGCAAACACTGTCAGTAGCCTGGGGAAATTATTCTTGGAATCAATACTCGGGGGTTTGCTTCCGAGTTACAGTGCATCCATGGTTTGGTTTTTTATAATTTACAAAAAGAACAAATGCCAATCGTGATATTTTATGTTTATCCATTGTTCATGTGCATGTAAGGCCAATTTTAAAAAAATGTTGATCATCCGGGTTTCTTCAAAAAGAGGAGGATGAGGGGCTTCTTATTTTGTATTTTTTAAAAAAATTTCCAAGATGGCCGCCATGTATTTAAATTCAAAATGGCTGTCAACTTTTTATTCAAAATGACCTCCAGCTTTTTACTAGCAATCCTACTCGTAATGTTAAACACTGTTCTATGCATTTTACCCAATTTATGCATGTTTTAAGCATGAAAAACATTGCTTTTTGAGGTGAAAAAAAATTTGAAAATAAAAACTAAAAGGATGCGGCTTCAATGAAGGATGCGGGCGGGGACGATCAAGTGGTTTTTTTTTACTTGGCCTGTAGAATTACAAAACCACATTTTTGCATAAATCCGAAGTCTTTTGGACTTGAAATAATTCATTTTTTGAATGTCCAACTTTCATTTCCATTACACTGTAATAATTTTAATATTTTTGTTAAGAAATACTTCGTATATATTCTTGACTCTCAAAAGACTTTGTACACAACCTCTGAAGTGGCGTCTGGATACTACATTCTTTCCGAACAATTTAGTCCTTATAATAATATTAACAATAATAAATTAAAATCATTACAGGCATTCATGTATTTTTGTTAACATTGTTGCCGGTAGCTACATGTACATGTAGCAGGATTCATTTAATTAAAACAAATTAAGTACAACTCGATACAATTCAAACATTCGTTGCTTTCGTCATTTAGATTTACACGGAATACTTTAATATTTTGAAAATTTTGCGCAGCCGTAATTGCAAGGTGATACAGTAACCCAATTCTCTTTCTTTGGATGGAAAGGAAATACGCTGTTTATCATCTCGATTTCCTCGAGTTTTATCAGCATCCTCGTCAGAAGTGTTTATTTTCACAAAAGAAATCTACCTGCCCAACTTTCTGCCATTTGAGTTTCCTCCCAGGCTATGTCTGCATTTCAGATGCAAAAATTTACATTGCGAGTCCCACAAGATAGGATAATGTTGAACTCGTATTTAGACAAGTCAAAAATTTGTTTTGAATGACTTCTTGGGTTACCCTGTGATCAGTGAAATACGCACCCTGACATCTGAATACGACCTAAATTTAGCGCGATAACCAACAGATTCTAGGTTCTAGGACGTGTCCTCATTGCACTCCTTAAATGTCAAGACAGCTAGGGGCCGGCGGGGTTATTTAACTATCGCTCGAATCTCTCGAAGAACGACCAATGAATAAGCCAATAAATGTCACAGTACGTTGACACTCAAATGCACTTGACTACTTCCACTTTTCTAATGGAGACTGACTGGTGTTTTCTGTGAAAACATTGTGTTTCTCAGAGAAAAAAAATATTCTTTTTCTTTTCTTCTTCAATGGTGTTTGGATAAGATACGATGATGTTGGAACATTGAAATTCATGTTAATATTCTGTAGTTTAATGTAATATGCAACATTTACTTTTGCTGTAATTTTCAGAAATGAACTGATTTGGGAGTTAGTTTTTTATAGCAAATATTCAGTTGTTACACTGACCTGTTTTAAGTTTTGTGTTCAAAGATGCTGGGAAATCAAAGAAACAAATGTTGGTCTTGTAGTCTGGTTCCCTGGCCAAACTTAAGACGAAACTTCTCCACAAAAGTTTTAATAAATTTAAAGAGTTCTGTCTTCTCCTTTGACATGCAGTAATTGTCTGAAGTTTATGTTTGACAAAAGTATATTTTTTTTTGTAGTTGAAATAGTTTTAATTTCAAAGTTTTTTCATGATCCACATAATTAGTGAAGTCACCTTCAATCTATTTTTTGTTTTGTTGTTGTCGTCTGTTTTTTTTTTACTGCGGCTCAAAAGAAGTACAGTCTGTCCTGATGAATTTTGGTGCTTTTCCGTTGTACTTAAAATCCTCTTCAAGATTAAGGTCTTGTTGAATATTTTGTTTTTTCCCTGTCTTTTGAATTTTGATGTTGATCGGGGGTGAAGTTCTCCGTAGGTCTCTCAAGCTTTTCCCTACCTCTTGCTTCCTGTCCGAGATATCGACCAATAAGAACGAATCCAGGCTGCTTGTCAGTTAACATCAGGGCTAACGAAGTAGGCCAGCCGGCCAAGTTAATGAACCAATATATTAGGCCCAAGCCTTTCCCAGTGTAATGTGCCCTAATTTGAGTGTTCTGCATGCACAGTTTGTGATTTAGAAAAACATCTGCTTGTGCAGCGAAGTGTGCAGTTTCTCCGTGTAAATTTTCTTGTGTACAAAATCGTCACTGACACTATGAAGTAACACTTATGTACAAACCAGTAAAAACTAGCAATCGGAGAAAACGGCATCTAAAATTGAACGCCTTCTAGAACAACACTTTGCATCAAAACTGCAGAGTATTTTCAGTTGGGTTTCTTGTTGCGGACAGTTGATGTTATTAAATATGCTGTTTTTGACTCGTGTGTTTATTAAATCAAGAAGAAATAAGAGAAAAAAGGTGAGTGCTAGTTTGTGAAACTAAAACAGCTGCGAAATTATAAATTTTTGTTTTCACAAAGTAGTACGCTTCAATGTATTACCGCACTAGGTGAGTGCTACTTCGTGGAAACGGAGGTCAGCACGCACGTGCTCAAACAGAGAGAGTGTTACTGCGTGAAAATGTTTTTGCTCACATTTGAGCACAGTGCACGCCATGCATTACAACGGTTAATGGAACTTGAGTGCTAATTCGTGAAAACAAAAAATGCGTGCAAAAGCTGCCATGGATAATTAGAGTAATTATTAAAGTAAAGCTCTTGAAGCTTTGAAACTTCATGCAATGGTAGGCCTTGATGAATAATGTTTAAAAATGTAAAAAAAAATATAAAAAAATTGAAAACCGAAAAAAATATGGTTTAACACGTGGTGTCTGAGATGAAATGTGCAGTTTCTGTATATGGTAAAATTACGGTTATTAGGGACCATTTGAAATAGTGTGGGTATACGCAATACGTATATATGCAGCTCGGAAAACAAGCTGGTTTTATACAATGCCTGAATAGATCCCTGTCATCTGATTGGTGGGTCGTTGATCACATGTGATTGAAATATTTGTCCCAATACACGGCCTTGCCGTACCGCAAAAATAGAAGTTCTAGTCCACGGTATAATGGAAGTTCCATTGCAAAGTCACACAATTGGCAGCTCTGGCCAATTAGTTGACAAGCATTTAGTCAGGTTTTGTATAAAACAAATATTGACTGTTTCACATGATAAGAATAATTCCATTCGGTGACAGACGGCACGTTCTATTCCACCGGCTTTGGAATGGAATATCTCGGTTTCGCAGGTTGTGGAGTGGATTATTCCATCTGTCGCCTTTTGGAATTATTCTTACCATTGCACTCATAAACATTTATTATTTTTGTGTGGGTAATAACACCATTTCTGTGGTTACTTTATCAGACTCATGTTTCAGACATTTTCCAACTGTTCATCATATTTAAACAAAGAAAAACATATGAAGAGTTTATTTCCAAAAAGCAATAAATGCCTTCTTTTTACCTTAATTTCGAATCATGCTGTCTCCTGGCTGACAGTTTCGACGTGTTTGATACAGTTAAACACAATTTAAAAAGACAATAAAGCAAGAGAATGAAGTTTAGAAACAACTGTCATGTTGGGGGGGGGATTCCGCCCCCCCCCCCTCCCCCAAGATCTCGGCCATCAAGTGACGAAAAATTTTGAAACTCAGCACATGCATAGAGCAACTCTTCCTAAACATACCCAAGAAATTTCATGACTATAGGTCAAAGGGTTTTGGAATTATGGCTAATTAATTATTCATATGTACGAATGGCAATTCTGCTCTGTGTACGCGACATATATGCGAAAATTCAGTTTTCACGGCACGTTATGTTTTTGGTATCAAAAGATGCGCAAAGCTCGAGGCTAAAAAGTCATAACAGCTCGGGTCGCGAAAAATTTTTTTAGAGGCTATCGCGGAAAATGTTGAGGGGGGGGGTGGATTCTGCCCTACCCCCCACCCCGGCCCCTTAAGGGTTAAAGTTGCCAAACATATTTGTGACCTGCTCTGCAAAAGTGAGTCTGTTGTGGCACAACTGACGTTTTGAGTTTACTATAATAACGAAATGGATATGAAATAAGCTTTCATTTGGTGTATCATGGACCTCTCTAGGACATTTGGTTGCATTGCTGTGCTTGTTTCATTCTGTCCATTTTTCACTTGAGCTAGAAAAGTCTCAGTGGAGAAAAAAGGGTAACATATACTGCAACTTACCAAGAAAAGCACCAAAAATCCTAACTTCGTCAGTCTTATTCAAACAATATTTAAATTGCTTTGCATTGCATTAAAACTAAACTATCAAACAACCAAATAAAACAAAACAAAACATTCCAAATTTGGATTAAATTTTCACTGTTTCATTTCAAAACGGCAAAAACTAGAATTCAAATTATGCGACATCAGACTCATTTTTGCAGAGCGGGTCACATGTGTTTTTAGATGGTTATAATCATTGCTGTGTGCCTAAAACCGATGCGCTTGGGTTTCCCAAGTTGACCGAGCTTTGGCAGTGGTACTATATACATATCGTCACCGTTTTCAAGGGGCGAATTTCATGAAAATCGTCTGTTTTTCGAAATTTTGGGTTTTTTGTTTGAAAATGAATAAATATATCAATATCTACAACCTGGTGAGGCTATACTTAAAAAAAATTAATTAAAATCTTAATTAACCTAATTAACCAATGGCAAATTTTGCGTTTTCACTAAGGGGCGAATTTCTGCACTCTATGATAGTATTAATAAATTTTCAGTAAACAAATACATTGTAATACAGTGGCGCGTATTTCACGGAAGGGCGAATTCCATGCGCGTGCAATAAAACCTTTTCACAAAGGGGCGCATTTCAAGGCGCATGCGCAGTGGGGCAGAATCTGCGCATACTGTAAAAAAAATGCATTGACTCGGACCGCAGAAGGGCGAAATCTGCGCGTAGTCACTTTAGTGATTTCACGAAGGGGCGAATTTGCTAATTGGCCCTTTTTTTCGTTTTCACGAACAGCCACTTCTCTTAATTGATTGATTCTGCAAAACTAATCACCTATTTTTCTTAAAGTTTGCTACATTAGGAAGATTAGAATCTCTTCTTTCCTCTGATACCTAAATCTTGCATATTGTATGCATCTTTAAGTTTCAAATTGCCAAATGAAAAAAGGACCAACTTTAAACGCGATTATCTCGAATATTTGTTCAGACAGTGAAATACTACATTCGCCTCTTCTTGAAAACGGTGATGATATGTACTACATTTTTCATTTGAAATTAGTGTTCATAGTCTGGCAAACCTGATGGATACAGAACATACCACATACTGTGCATGTACATTGCGTAGGGTGCTGGTATGATGATATGTATGACATTTATGTAAAACTTACTAAGAATGTTCTTATTTCAGTACAGCTGACTGGTATTAGCAGATCATATTTTATTGAGAAATTTGAAACTAAAGTTGACATAATCTGCTATCAGTTCATGGTCGAATCCTGGTCACTTTTATTTCTTCCAAAGGCACTACCAGCAACTTATTGGAAAGTACAGGTCGATCACCACGGTCATTGAGATATCTACTGTTCTGTTGACCATTCTAATACATATTTTATTTTTAAAGCCCTATGTTTTATATTAATATTTTCTTGTTTATTTTCTTCTCTTTTCATATCTTTTCACTGCACTGTGTCCTGCATCTCACATCATGTCAAACTACAGGTAAGTTCATATTTTTGTCTTTATATTAAACTTCCGTGATTGCAACATATTCTTTATGGAAAGAATTTGCTTTTCAGGAAGGTTACAAGTTCGCCAGTGTTTTTTTTTTTTTTACTTCATCCATGCTGCATGATCTCAACCAGGAGCAAGGTTGAGTCATCAGTGCTTCAACCAGCCCTCCCAATTAAATAAAGTTAATTTCCATATTTTAAGGAAATTTTTAACATCCCAAGGACATTTCTGTGGAAGTGAAAGAAAATTTTAAGGAAGTTTTAAGGAAATCCGAAATCTGAGGAACATTTAAAAACAAATCAAGAAAACCATTTGAAATGATAAAACATTTGAGTCCAAATGAAAAGTCATTTTGGGGCCACTACGGAACAGGGCTGCGTCCATATGGCAATGGCCAGCACACGCCAAAGAGCTGAGGTCGCAGTCTGCATAAAAATATGAAAGTTGAGTGTAGATGATGAGGAAGCAGTAAAGCTTCGAAGAGACTTGGCACCATACAGCATATGCGAAAGCTGAGGTCAAATTTTTTTATTTTTTGATATTTGTCATTTTTCAATGTGTTGTCAAATGTTAAGTCTTTTCGTTAACAGAAACCATTTATAACCCTTGACTGCATAGTCAAGTCAGGACACAAAATAAATGAAAAAAATAGGACGTTACACATGTTGTAGATCCTATACATGGTGCCCGAATGCTCTGTATTCCCGTAAAATCTCGCAAGTTTTTAAGGTCAGCTTGCTCGCTCTACCGGTATTTTAGACCGCAGTGCGGATATAAGCTTACTTTGACTTGAACTCCGCTTACACAGGCATTGAATGGAACCGCTCAGCAACGTACATATATAAATACAGATTTTTTTGGCAAGAAAGGCCTTGACATTTGGTACGAGATACACTTTTCCTCCATCTTCGACAAAACTGTTTGGGCAAGCCTCTTCGGGCAAGAGCGATTGGCATCACTACTTTTTCCGTCCCAGTGCGCCAACAACGATATGGCTTGGGGGGACCAACCGCACAGCTTTTAATGAAAAAACTGCCATCTTATATTCATTGGAATGAGCGCATCAGAATGCAGCAGCTGGTGGATTTTTTTACGTCTGGCGCATTAGTATGCGAAGGACGCACTTTTTGTGCAAAATCGTCTGCCAACGTCAATCTGGGGCTTTTTTTTTCAGTAGAAGAGAAAGATTTTCTGTGTGTGCAATATCAGCTTGTCCCTCAGTTCGTGGCTATGATTAGGAGAGTTCAAACATGTGTAAAACCGGTTGTCTGCTTCAGCGATTCCTGCATGCGGCAAATTACAAGGGCGTCTGTGGGAAGGAAATTGCCTCTAAACGTGTAATAAAGTCGGGAGGGGGGTGTGAGGACAGCGCAATTTCTCACTGGTGGAATTGTTCTTGGCTTGAGTGGACAAATTTCCTCTGTTGTGCACACATTTATCTTCAACCATACAAGTACCTTTACATTTTTTCTAGGACTTTTCACTCTGTCGTCTCGCCTACCTGTGTTGAATTCAATACGGGTCCACCACAAGCATGGTCTATGGAATATTCCCTCGCACAGCAGCAAGGGTCTGTGCTATATGCGAGCAATTTAACAAGACTGCGTCTTGACCTCGAGATTCTGACCATTTAGCGGGCATCTTCTATGGAGTCTGGGGTAACCTGGTGTATTACAAAAACTTGTAAGCCATATTGACCAATCAACAGCTTAGTCCACATTTCTGGACGAAATGACGTCATAATTTCTAAGTCGACTCCGATTGGCTGGCGCGTGGGGTCGCATAAAGTTTGCATTACTCCTATATCAGACATTGGTTATGGAGATTGATCGAGGGATCTGTTGGCAAGGGCGGATCCAGGGGGGGCCAAAGGGGGCCATGGCCCCCCCCCCCCCAAACGAAACCAATTTTTTTTTTTTTATGTGACATCGCAATAAAGGCAGGCAATGAGTACACCACCATCTTTTCCTCAAAAAAAACATTGGTTAAAGTGGTCAGAAATTGCCTCAGATCGCACCACAGAGCATCTAGAATCCCAAAAATTTTCGGGGCCCTTAAGCAGGCCCCGAACCCCACGCCGTAATTTTTTGGACCCACTTTTTGGGGGACCAAAACTTTTTTGGCCCCCCAAAAAATTTGTGTTCTGGATCCGCCCATGTCTGTTGGACAACAGGTGATACTCAGACTACCACAAGCAGAACTATATGGGACCCTACTGCTGGTTTTTTTTTTTCATATTCACATCTCTACTGGAAAACTGGGGAAAAAATATGTCAAACACAATAATTCTGTGGCATTATGTACACGTGTATACATGTAACAAAAGCCTTTTAATTATGTAGCAAAAACCTTTTAATTAAAATAGTTTGGTATTAAGTTTCCTGCCATGCATTTACATTTGGGTGTTTTCCTAAATTTACTGCCCGAGAACCAGAAATTTACATAAACATGGTGATTGCACGTTAATGTTCTTATTAGTAGGTTGTCAGCTACCAATTGTTGATTGTGGAGACTCTGAAAAAAACAATAAACAATGTTGGTCTCTTTTTTGACAGTGGTACATTTTTTGTTACATTGTGATATCCTGTCCTTGTTCGGACTCCAGGTGTGCATGATAACAGTCTGCTGCCCTCTGTCACGCCAGAAACGGCACAGTGCTACTGTCTCCTGGTTTATCAAGATTGATAGTGAGCCCTCTTGTGACATCCCATCTCATTTCTATAGACGTGATGCATTTTTGTATGTTGAGGGTTTGAGGCATTTGGGAGAGTCGTTCTTTCACACTTACCGTTTATTTAATTAACCCCTGACAATTTTGTTGAGTTCTTTTGTACGTACAGTGTATTCTTGGACTTATGCTGTGTAGGCTCCAAGCACTGTACATGTTTTTTACCTCCGATGTGATAAAAAAAAATATGCAAACAATATGCAGGATTTCACAGGACCTTTTTTTTTTAACAAGAACCGGTAATTCTTAGTTTGCCTAATAAATTGTTTTATTTACATGTAGATGGAATTACAGTGCACTAGCTATGAAGTAGTCAGCGTCAAGTAAATGATGGATGTCTTATAAAGCGCAGGTATCCACCGTTATTGGTCCTCAAGACATCATTATTACGCCTGCTCATTGAGTCAACGAAACACTCCTAAGACAATGTCAGCTTCCTGGGGCATGTACATGTACAGCTCAATGCAGCCATAGGGGCTGGCCATATTCAAATAATTTAGTATTTATAGTTACTCGTAACTGCGTTTGGCCAAATATTCGGATATTCGAAACTGCCATCCCCAACAGCATGCTGCACCTGTAGAAATTTGCACCAAGAGTGTGCTGGTTAAAATTTGCGTCCAGCTATCAATATGGGGTGCCGAAGTGTTTCGCAGAAGTATTTAATAACTGTAAAAAGGGCTTCAAGCTGCTAAAAGGACGTGAACAATGAACCACCGTCTACAAAAAAAAATTACCGTTGCCGAAAAAGTGACACCTGACAATAATTTAAAGCGTCGCAACTTTATGATAACATAACATCACAGTTGTTTGTGCATACCAGTAGTTTTGTTTGTTTTTGAATATTCAAACCGGTAAAAAGCTATTTGAATATTCGGATCATGATCAAATATTCGACTATTCAGTATATTCGAGACAGCCCTGTGCATCCATTTCCGCATAAGACAGCTAAAGCGAGTCACACTGCCCTCACCCCTCCCAACCCCACCCATCCCCCCACCCGCACCCCCGACAGGTACCCAATTATTATTAATGTACCCTAATGTGGCGCCGCCCCCAACATGGCACACTTCGATTTTTCGCCTGTAGTGCCTAGCTAGAGCAAAAGGTTTAACTGAAATTTCACAGAAAGTGAAATTTCATCAAGTTCTAAACACTTCCGTTCATAATTCACGAGTTTATCTTCCCATTACAAAGTTAAAAGAAAAATTTATTTCAGCATGATTTTCTGATTTTATTTCGAAGGGCACAGTGAATTCTTTAAAAACGTCCCCCAAAAAATAGAAAATGATAAACTTCTAGTTGGGTATGTAAATAGAGATAATAATTGTTTATCAGAATTTATCAACTTTGCAGAAATTCTTACATGTTAATTTGGAATTTTCTGAGATTTATTGAAGTGCGCCACGTTGGGGAACACTCAGCCGATTTGTGCCCAATATCCGGACGCCACCGTTTTTGAAGTTCGGATTAAATTTCATGAAACTGAAATTGTTCACAGAGGTTAAATAGCAAGCATTATAATAAGGTAAATGTACCAGTGTTTCACTGCATGAATTTGAAGTTTGTCAACAAAGAAGTTTGGCAACACTGATGTAGAAAGTCGGGTAAATGTCGAAGTGCGCCACGTTAGGGAACGCCACTATACTCTTGGGTGGGCAGAAGCAATGAGTGACAAAGTGATTTGCCCAAGGATGTATATGCACCACAACCCCAGGCTGGACTCGAACCCGTAACCTGCTGAATTTATACCCGCAGACCAGTTCAATGATCAAGACCATGAATACATGGCACTCAGATATCACCTTGCTGGAAATTAAAGGGAATGTACATCATTGGCTTTTGCTGTAATTTTCAGAAATGAACTATTTGAGGGGTTAGTATAATAGATCAAATATTGTTAAACTGACATGTTTGAAGTTTTGTGTTCGAAAATGCTGGAAAAACCAAGAAAAACAAAATTGTTCAAGTAGTCTGGTTCCTTGACTCCACTAAAGATAAAATGGATCAATTTATAGATGCCGGAAAATTGTAAGGTTAGGGAACCAGTCTAGCTGGCCTGCACCCGTTCATGAACATGTAACCAATAGCAAACAAAATTTGGACGGAAAAAGTGTAAAGTTGGAGCAGTAGTTGAAAAATAGTTAGGTTTTTCCAACGGTGGTCGGCTGACCACCGTTGGAAATATACAAAAATACCATTTTCTTGAAAATGACTTCACACCAGGTGCCATAATAGACTGTCATTAACATCCTAGTAAGGTATTTCCTAAAAACTTGGTAGTTTTATTTTTCGATGTTTGCAAATGTTGTACATGTATATTCCCTTTAAGTTAAAAAACAACAGAGAATAGAAAACTGCATTGCCATGGCAACTGCTAATCATATTGCCATTTGCTGCATTGTAGTAAATGTGTCAGCCGTAAAAGGCATGTGTGAATATCGGGCAAGCGAAAAGGTCAAAAACTGACTATGCCGGTCAATATATTGACTAATGAAGCATTCTAGGATGTACATGTCTTTTCTTCCTGTACATGAGGTTATCGCAATTTTTTCCCAGTTTTTTTAATATTTTCCTCATTTGTAATTAAAATAATAGCAATAAACATCCAAATATAATGCATTCATTCGAAACACAGTGTTCACTGTTAAAGTCAAGCCAATTTGTGTTTACTTTCTTTTGATATGTCAAGAGTATTAGGCATTTTGATAAATTGGTTATTTGCACTAAAATCTAAACTAACTGTAGGCTTACAGGCTATTCAGGAAATCAGATTAAAAAAAAAGTTGAGAGGTTTTTAAACCACATGTTCGTGAAGGGAAATGAAACCGTTCTGTGTAGTGTTGGTATGTTTGAACTGGAGAAATTAATCATTCTGTCACTTCATCCTGAAACTAAGAACTGATGTGGTTAAATATTTACCTGATGTTCTTGTTAATCTTTGAGTAGACAGTCCCTGTGACATGTGCAAAACAATTTGACATGCACGTTGCACAATGGACCTTTCTAAGGGTACGCAATCTTGAAAATCAAAGCGAGGCATATAGCGCAAACAACGTGGCAGCGTAAATAGTGTGTGCATTGAACGAGTGACTCTCGCAAAGTTACAGCAGCTAGATTGATAATCTTATTTGGGTAGATAGCTCAAATTTCCTGAAACATCAATCAGCATTCTAGGTACATGCAGGTCACGTCTCATTGTATTTTGCTGAAGGATCTTATAAATATAAAGCCCAAACCCAGTGGCCAAACTGAAGTTTCCATGTGTATTAACATTTGTCCAGTCTCGATAATTTACAAAGATAACCACTTTCTGAGTGACAGAATCAATTTATTTTTAATTACTGTCGCTTCACTTATCAGTGGCGTATACCTGACCTTTTTACCGGTACATTCCTTAGGCCAAAAAAAAAAAGTCTCCGGTTTCTGGTATGCGCGCGCGTCGCCGTAGCCATGCGCGTCGGCAAACTGAAAAAGTTTTTTTTTCAATGAAAGATGATGTCTCAAAACCGCCAAACTCACTGGTTTGACTGGAATCCTGCTGCTGCACAATTTTAACGTGTTTTTGGATGGGGTTATGATCGAGAATAAGCTTTATGTGGCCTCTCTGGACTCCCATATATTTGCTCTAAGTTTAGTCGGGCACCATTTGCAGTCATCAGCCGACATTTGAGGCAACAAAAATCTGGTAAAAAAAAAAAAAAGTTTTATGTGTATGACTGCTTGACACTTCTGAAAAATCTGAAGATGCAGTTTACCTAAACCTAAAGAACTTGCAAAATAAAAATATTTTTAGCGGTTTTTTTTTTTTTTTTTGAAGGGGGGGTCTGTTTTCATTATTTTTTCGATATTGTTGCTTGTCCTGACTAATTGACATATTGTCACGAACACCACGAACTGACACTCACGCGCTAGTGGATGCCAGTTCGTAAAATTTGCGTTATCAATAGTTTCGGTTTCACAGATTGACACCCGGGTGAGCGCGCGCACATCGGACGCTGAAGCGTAATAGAACAATTTTCTTTTTCACAATCTGACACGCAAGCATGTTACGGCATACAATTTGGAGAAAAACGCTTTGAAGGGTTTGACACTTATTAAATCCGCATGTATACTTCTGGGCATAGGCCTACACACAAATTTGACTATTGATAACTCTTTTCACTGGTGAAATTAAGATCAGTGTCAGTTCATGAAAATGGAAATGTAAGGAGTGCGCACATGCAGTGCTGCACTTTGCCGGTTGTCAGTTGTCAGTGAAAACGAAAATAACGCGGTTCTGTAAAATACGCGCGTGCCAGGCACACACGCGCAACTTAGTGTCAGTTCGTGGTGTCAGTGACAACATTTTTACCTCATCTACTGCAGACAATACATTTTTGTAAAAATTTCCTTCCGAATGTACCAGTAGGAAGCGGGAATACTGACTTTTCTATGAAATAAATTAAAATGTCCTTTTTTTTTCTTTTTTCTTTTTTAGTTTCTTTAACATGTTGGTCACATTTTACACGATAACTGTGAATGACCTGAAAATTACTATGAAATTTATTAATAGTTTGGGATTCTTTTCAGAGATACATGTATCGATTTCATTTGTTTTATTGTTTCATCTAGACATGTGACTCACATAAATGTACTAAGCTACATGTAAATTTAAAAGGAAAAACAAATGTAGGCTTATTTTACTGAAGAAACCGTGTAAAGTATGTGCCCTTTTCCTTTAAAAAAATATACTGCGTATGGAAACATCGCCATCCTTGAGTGTTTTTTATTGTCGCTGACAAGCCGTCCAAGCCGACACTAAGTACGAGTGGACTTGGATGCAGTCTGGGGAATTCTGTAGATATGGAATTCATAAGTACCTCAACAGCTTTGTCAAGTGCAGCATTCGCAATAAGATTGCTCTTTATTAGATTACGTGGATGCCATTGCAATATCTGCTTTCCGTATAATATTGCACATATGAAGCAATGTTTGCATTAATTGTACAAAGGTTATTATTAGGTTTTGCCCTTCACCGACGCAAATTCCATCTGTAATTTAAATAATTGTAAAACGAACTACTCCGCATTTTTGTCAAAGGGGCCGTATGCACGTGACTGTATGAATTACTGTAATGTGTACCTTCAGTTATTTTTTTTTTTAATTATCATTTGTTTAATTCACTACAAATACGAGGAACTGTAGATACTGTACACTATATGTTTTGAGTAATGCACATCTATAGTGCCAGCAGTTTTCTTAATTTCAACTGCGTGTGTACCCTGCGCATACGCACTTGTACTTGTACATGTGGACCCTCGAGTGTGCGTTGGTGACACGTACAGGACCTGTAAATACCCAACGACAACAATTAATCCGCCGCGCTTCCCCTGGGCACTACAGTGGTTCCTTCCATCACCTAGCTCGGCCGGGCCGGAGCTCGTTTTATTCCTTGTCCAGGCGGCATCTCATGCATATTCATGCTGGTAATTTCATCCGCCTTTCGCAGCTCCTTCGCTGCGTGTGACGTGTTAAAACTGGGTCATGGAGTGTCCTACATGTTGTGTTCCCCTCCCCTCCCCCCCCCCAATCCAATACGCGCCCTCACAGCTGAACTTGAGAGCAAATATTTGAGGCCCACTATTACGTTACCTTTTGAAAAGTAAATAATAGTTATTGCACCGGTTCATGAGTTCGCAGTTTTTTAATCACAAAGCACTGTGGAGACGTAAAAAAGGGTTTGCCATGCTTTTGTGTTATCACTGGCTGTAAAGTCCTGCTGCATGCACTACAGAAGTGGCTCCGGTCGTGTTTGTTGAACCCAGCTACGGCTCTTGATAAAATACGTGTACACTCATCCATGGGTGATATTACAGTGGTACAAGTGCAGGGCCTGACGTAATAACATTATACACACCTTGCTGGGTTCCGTCGCTGGCTCTTTTTTTTCTTTCTTTCTTTTTTTTTTTTGGTTGTGGTTGCTTCTCGCTCCTGCTGCGTACCACTAGACAGCCGGGCATTGGATTTTCGGTTCGCTCCAGGCTAATACAATTTAGTTCCAGGCCAAGACGCCGGGTTTGTTTTTTATTTTCGGAGAAGAGGAGTTTTTTTTCTTCCTTTCTCTTACTGGATACTACGCAGTCTTGGGATGCTGTCGTGTCCTCGGCCCTGAGATTGCCTCACAGCAGTCACTCCCATCTTGTGTTACTTCACGCGCCATGGATTCGGAGCGGCCAACGCTGGATTTGCAACAGGCCATACTAAGGGCAAGATTCAAGGCTCAACTGTAAGCAGACATTTTATTTCTAACATCAATTTTTGTGTTTTAAATATTTCTTCGCTAACATATAGATACCTGATTGATGTAATTCACATTGTACCTTGAACTATAAATACTAGAAATTTGGGAAGATAATCGTTTGAATTGTTCTAAAATGGGTGCAAAATATGAGTATCTTGGTTCTTTGAATGGCAGTTACATGTAATTTTATGCTTGGAAACTTGGCTTGATATAGTAAGTGTGTAACTTTTTTTATCAATAAACGTACATGATCTGTTACCATCTTAAAAAGGAAAAAGTTATGTGCAACTGTAAATATGGAAGAACTTCTAGTTTGAAGTGTTGCAGTTTGATCAAGAGAAACCATTCATAACTCTTCAATACTGTACAATACAATACTGTCCTGTTAAGAAAAATTGTGTGAATACGAAGTGAATCTTAACGTGTCATATCAATGGTCTATTTCAGTACTAGTATTAAAAGAATTGGCATAACTACCCAAATCTTACTTCCTTAAAAAATCAACCCAGAGCAAAAAATGAAGGACTAACGTTTCAACCCAGATCAGGATCTCGGACTTTTTCTTCTAAATTTCCTTGAAGTATGATTTAGCCCAGAAAGAATGTTTGTATAAAACCATCCGAACAAGTTGTCCATCGAGACATGAAGTTCTGTCAGACCTTTCAGTCAGAATACCCTGCCCAGCGGCTGCACTTGGTGATATGCCAAAGTCTGGTTTGTTGATGGAATGTGAAGTAGTTATGATAACAATCATACCATCACTTGCCTTCCACACAAGCGTCCTTGCCTGAAATCGACTCTTGTTCTCTGGATAGAGCTCACTACTCCAAACATTGATACACATCTTAACATGGTTTGGGGTTTACCTAGCCTTCTGAAAAAATACCTCTCTCCGCTTGCAAATGGCATGTCTGGTTTGCTAGATATTTATCAACTGTAGTAAAGTAATATTCCCTTTGCAAAAAACTGCGGTGCAGGTTTCGTTGAAATGTGAAAAACTCGTTGAAGAGATGTTGACGTGTCTAGCTGATTGAATGTTAGATTTATGTGCCACGATAACAAACAAGAGGTCCAATCTTCAGCCATTGTACTTTCACCAATGTGACTTGAGTAAGATACCGGTAAACTATCCTCTTCAACCGTGATGGAAAAAACATATTGTAAACAACCTTCAAATGGGCAAATCGAAGCCAGAGTATAACCCTTTAACTGTCGATCGTACAAATTTGTGCAAATTTGTACGTATGATGTGAAAATGAATTTCGATGCCTGACTTTGTAATGACCCCTTCTTAAAAACGCGTCAATTGAGGGCGTTATGACTCGACCAAGCTGCGTAAAGTGCGACATCCCGCTACTTAACGAAAAAATGAATGGGAATGAAAGTTTAGTATCAGGTCTTGGGGATTTATTTTATCATCAATCACAGGTGACATCCTGTTGCCTATGGTTATTCCAAGATCCAACCATATGGTGGAAGGCATTTATATCCATAATGACTCCCTAAAGCTCTGTTTTCCTTTAAGTTCCTGCTCTTTTCTGTAGGGTAGCTTCTGTACCTCTGATTAGACAGCTGAAAAAGTTAGCATTGCATCTGCTGCGCCTCTCGCGAGATTAGTTGCTAACCGCATTCCGTCCTTGTTAGGGCATTTGTAGCTTATGCAATGGCTGATGGGGTAACTCTTACCTGATACTTCCGTTGACTTTGACTTTTTGGTGATAACGATTTCCGTCTAATCAGGCTCAATCGTAAGTGTGTCGTAATCTCGTAAATTTTGTAATTAATCGTCAATCGTAAATTTCCTTCTAATCAGGCTCAATCATAAGTGTCCACAAACTTTCCAAGTACTTGTCACTGTAAGGACATACAAACTTTTCACACTAGAGCATCTCAACCTGGGTTGAACTCGACCCTGGGCGAACCCTGAGTGCCACCCCGGGTTGAGTTTTTATGTTTTCAATCCTGCGTTCAACCCCGCATCATTTCACACTTGTTTCATGCAAACTGAGCTTATTTCACTCGGCTACTACTGTTTTGAACCCTGGTGAGAGTTTCAACCCGGGTTGAAAATGTCAACCCTGGTCTGCAGCAGGACTGATTTCAACCCTGGGCGAACCCAGTGCCACCCCAGCTTGAGCTTTTTGTTTTCCAATCCTGCGCTCAACCCCGCATCGTTTCACACTTGTTTCGTGCAACCCGAGCTTATCTGCTCGGTTAGTACTGTTTTGAACCCTGGCGAGAGTTTCAACCCGGGTTGAAAATCTCAACCCTGATCTGGACTTCTTGAGTTCAACCCCGGGTGAAATCAATGTCAGGGTTGACGCAGGGTTGAAAATGTTCAACCCTGTGTCAACCCTGCGTCAATGCCAAGATTTGTCTAGTGCGAAAAAGCCTTTTGACACAAAGCCTATACTTCCAACTTTCACTGGATGTCGTTCTTGAGGGAACAGAATGAGTTTGTTTTAAGGAATAATAAGACATTTCAAAGTGTCTGTGACATATAAGAAATGGTATGCTGTAAGAGAAGAAAATGTCTACATTTGGTGTTATCGTTTTACTCGTTTCCTTACAAATTCTTTTCTTTGATCAAAATCATTTTAAGCTATCTCCAAGCTATACTTGTACTGTATGTGAGAGGCATTGATTAGCCATTTTTTTTCCATGTCTGTTGAAACAAATACTACTTAAAACATTACTGCTGTAGGCTAATAAATCTTCTCTTAATTTCCCAATGGCGATGAAATAAAAAGCAATCTAAACGAATGAAAATGTGATTCAGAATAAAATATCTTTACATACACATTGTCAATATTAGGATTTGCCCTTCACTGACGTATAAACGCTGTATACTCAGTGTGTTACCTCCCGAGTGAAAGTTGGGGGGAAAAAATAAACCACTCGGGTGGACTCAAACCCACGACCTCCTGCTTTCTAGTGCAGATGTCTTACCATGCAACCACTGAGCTCGTGGGATTGGTTGGCTGGTTCGAATCTAATTTGAATCTGATGTACATGTAGCATTGTCTACATATTGTAAAACTTCATTTGAATGTACTGTGAAATTTACTGTAATGTAGCATAGAAAGGAAATTGCATTTTAGCATCAGGCTGAACTCACTAATACATTTGTAATATTGTATTTGTATATTTTACAGGTTTTTTGTTGTGGAAAGAAAATGTTCGTACCTGTTTTAAAAACACACGATTGGATATGTGCATATACACATGTAAGTACGTGCCACAGGAAATGGGTGAATATCCATTGCAGTGTTTGGGTCACTGTGCGACTGGTTGGACTTTCCCCTTTACACTGTAAACAACCGCTGCCAAAATTGGATCCTCGCAAATTCCAACCACGTATACAGTCATTAAAGTGTTTGGAAAAAAAAATGTACATTTGACTGCATCAAGAACTCGTCAGATTTCAAAAAGGGAATGAGATGACGTTGCCATGACAGCATTCTGAGAGGAGACACATGAAAATTGTGTTCGCAGTGTTTGTTGACGAGTGACGCATGAAAGGCCACGTAGATTTTTCTGGAGTGGTCGAAGTATTTGACAAATTGACAGTGTCAATAAACGCACCCTGGATCGTATCTAAACGTAAATTTAAAGTACACATTGCATTGGAGTGTACTTGAATTTGTAAACTAAACCGAAGTAGTTGAACAGTCTTTTTTTGTAATGCAGCATTGAGCTTTTGCAGTCATATTGTCAGGGTACATACATACATGTACATGCACACGCATGTACAAGCACTCTTGTTTTATTATACTCCCGAGGACAATGCTTTGTGTTTCCCTTTGTCCCTGTAATATAACAATCTCCCATAGACTAAGCACACGAACCTTAACTACAGAGGACCGTTTTGAACAAAAGACCCAACTTCCGAGGACTGAAAGGATCTGTTGTTCTCCCTTTGTATGTCTGTCCTCGGGGGTTATGTAGTGCATGTTTATGGTGTAAATCGAGGACATACACGTGCAACATCATCGATGAATCGAGGACAGAAACCAAATCGAGGACTCCTCGGTTGGAAAACGTGTACAAAACCAATGAAAGCTGTTGCAAAAAGTACAAACAAGGAAAAGGGAAGAAGAACAAAGAAAATCCTGGATTTACACCATAAACATTAATGTGGGTGAACACGTACATGTATACAGCACTAAACAGAACTTAATCCCATTGATGCTATGTTCAAGGACTTAATAGAAATGTATGCATGTAGGACTTTTTTAGGGCGATGCATTTGTGGGGTTATTTTCATGAGAGGATCACGTCCATTAAAGTTTCTATTTTCTTGAGGGACTTATGTAGAATTAGGGCAGCCCGTATTGCCTCTAAATATTTCAGGGCTGTTTGAGAAAAGGGTCAGCGCTAAAACTCTGGCTGCACGGCTAAGTACATCAGGCAGTCAGTATCGGCAAGGTTTTTTACATCAAAAGTAGAAGTGTGTCATCCGACTCAGTTGGTAGTTGTGAGTTTGTCTTGCATTCACTATGTGGACTTCTGAACAAAAGATGTCCACATAATGCAGGTTGTGTTGACGTTATGTGGACTATCTAAGCCCTGTCCACATAATGTTTCCCCCTCACTGGAAAACAGGTTTAGAGGCATTTTGGGTTAGTTTTATCAGTGGCAAAATGAAGAGAAACACTAAAGGGAATCATAGAAAAAAAATTGGGTTGAAAGAGTTTTCACAGTTAAAGTAAAGTTTTTTTTTGTACCGAGTTTTCTTAACTGCACAAAAACAAAGGAATGTCCACATAGCGTATGTAAACAAACATGGATGTGTTTTTAAGTGCAACGTAAAGTCACTCCATCTTGAGGAGTGCCATGCACAACTTTACCTGTGAAATTTCAGACAAAATGCTTCTATTGTGGGTCCTTTTAGTGACATAGTCTACAAATGTCTGTGTACCTTTGTGCACCTACACTAAGGTGCGTTCCACACTGATGGTCATCAACAAATGCGCAGTGTGTGCGTGTAATTTGCCCACAAGCGATGACCAAATGTCTAGTTTAGTGCAAAACTCTTTGCACGAATCCATGCTTTGTATACATATGTATCGGTACATGTAGGTCCAACATGAATGGACCAGACACCACCACCAACATTTGCTTCATGGGTTAGGTGGAAATATGATTTAAAAACCAGAGAAAGAATTGAAATAGATTTCATCAAGGTTTTTTTTTTTTAACTTTGGCTGAAATCCTTAAACACATACATGTAAAGGTGGGGACTTTTTTTGTTTTCTAGCCCAAAGATACTTTGAATATGAATGTAATCGGGCCCTTCAGGTTTTCTTTTGTAACCTTTAACCCTCTAAATTCAACCCAAACCAACAACAGAGGACTATAATAATAATGAAAATACTACTAATAATGTTGTGCTAACAAAGTATATAGCACTTTTAAAGCACTTGCCAATTGTAATCCGTGTTCGTTATGCCAGGAGAACAGTTTTCTGCAGCACTTCTACCCTCACAGGTCCCCATTTATTATACCCCTTGGTGGAGAGAGGCATGTTATAGTAAAGTGTCTTGCCCAAGAACACGAAGCACAATGTTCCTTGTCAGGCTTCAAACTCACGTACCATGAGCTTCAAACTCACGTACCAATAAATGGATTCAGCACAATAAAGCTCATCAACCAAAAAATACTTTGATAACTTAGTTCTGGCTTGGTCAAAACCCGGTATTAGAAGGAAACCTGTCCAATTATAGTGAAATTAGGCGAACAAGATTGTAAAACGTTGGTTACAATGTTGTTGGTTAAAAAAGTTGGTTACAATTTTAACCAACTTTGTGTAAAATTGTCCAATTTTGCCCAACGTTTGCCCAATGTTGGCCCAACGTTGAGCATATTTTGCCCAACGTTGGTTATTTTGTTTAACCAACCGTTGGGCTGTTCACCTGTTAAGCAACAGTTGGTTAAAAGTGGTCAATTTACCCAACGATGGTTAAAATCGGGTACATTTAACCAGAATTGGGTGAAAGGACTACTTTTAACCAACTTTTGCTTAACAGGTGAACAGCCCAACGGTTGGTTAAAATTTTAACCAACGTTGGGCAAAATTGGACAATTTTACACAACATTGGTTAAAATTGTAACCAACTTTTTTAACCAACAAAATTTTAACCAGCGTTTGAGAGTGTAAAGACATGCGTTTTGGTAACACTGTTTAGTCGGAGGAGCCTGGAGTGCATGAGCACGAATGGTCTGAGCCTGGTGCCACCATAGTGCCAAATCAGAAAATGGCTGTTGCCAAATTAGTCTATACACCTTTAACACTTGTGGAACCCTCCCCCCCCCCCCTTCAGCTTCAGCCAAATTTCAAGTTCTTCTCCAACATTTGTGGAACCTTTTACACAAGTGGCTCATTTGACTTAAGGTCAAACATGGCACCTCCTTGGTTTATATCTATAATTAAGACTGATGTCCACGACTGGTAAATGACTAATCAGGCACGTTGTGATGTGATTTTTATGTTTCACATCTGCTAAATTTCATCAGCCAAAGTTAAATTGACAGGATCCATACAAATTAAAGGCACGATGAGTGCGGAGTAAGTCTAAAATGACATGACTTTTCAGCAAGCCAATCACATTTGTTTTTGCACTCCGTTCATCGGTACCGAATGGCTGCAAGTGTTTCTCTCTAATTTTACCGTACGCTGTGTGATTCTATCTTTTATCTGGTACCCTGAGTGCGTACTCATTGACCAGAACTAATTGACAATTCAAATGAATTTCTTCCGATTGGATTCAAAGCAGTGTTTGAGTGCGGATAATTGCACATCCGACAATAACGCATATCATGATAAACAGTAAGGCACTTGACTCAGAAGATGCTGCTCTCCAAAAGACGGTGGAAAAAACAACCAAACAAAAACATAAAGGCCTCAAATGAGGTTTTGTGGCAGTACTGAGTGAGAATGAAGGGCCCCTCATCAGGATTTACTGATAGGATTTACCGAGCCCTTGAGCAAATAAACCAAAACGGCAGCGGTCATACGTGAAATATGATCCCGGCGAATATTTAGGAGTTCCAGCGCGGTTTGTAATTTCTCCGTGGCAGCTCCACTCTCAATATTTGTGCCCGCGCTGTATTTATGTGTTTCTGGACGCTTGACTCAAATGGAATTTCGGAGCAAAATTTATTTTTACGGCGCAATGTTTGAGCATTCCGTAGGTCACCTCTGACTGCCCACCCTACTACCCCCCCCCCCCTCAAAGACTTTAATTGATCGTAACCCTAGCCTGTGAGAAAGCGTGCCCTTGATGAGCGAATGGGTGGGTGTGTGTGTATATATATATCGGTGAGTTTAGGTCGGGATTTGCAAATCATCCCTGATTTACCAAGGCTAGAGATAAGCCGGGGGCCTAAGGCCGAGAGGAAGTCGATCGACGACGTTTGGCTCAATCCAGTCCAACACTGACTCATCTAGGATTTCGCTGCGAGTACACGGGACAGTGGTGTTCCCTGCGACTTTTTTCTTCTTTATTTGGTGCCGGGGTTATATGTGTATGCGTGGTCACATCCTCTGCCCATAAACAACAAGCGCGGCAGAAGGAATGGCCGCCTGTCTTTCCACGCTGTCGGAGGAGCCGGATCAGCTGCGTGAAGTCTTGACCGAGATGTCCTCAATGAGGGGCAAGCCACGTCCGCGACTTCCTAAGATGGTGCCGCCGCTCTCTCGGCGCCACTCCATGGCCAGCTTCTACGACTCGGGAAAGAGACGGTAGGTTTTGTGTAGATCGAGAGTTTCAACAGGTCGCCAGCATCCAGCTGTGTTCTTTTTTATTGTTTCATTTAGTACAAATATCTAAAATTGCCAAATAGTGTAAATGACATCACGCACAGGTAACTTGCATTTCCATTGGGGACATTACTGTCGCCTTCTACATGTAACTTTGGCCTAACGGTAACTTGGTAACTTTCAAAACCACGTTAAGTGGGACGGTTGTGCTTCATTAACAGTTGCATCCAATGGTCAACTGTCATATAATTTATGCAGTTCTTTATATCAATTTTCACAATGTTGAGGAACCACGTCATATTAACTGTAAATATGTACCCACCATTACTTTGAGTTTGGAGTCACTTTATCAGCTATTTTGAGCAATAGAATCATTTTGTTGGCTGCAATTTTTATTCCGGGACAAAAAAAGTTGGGGGACAAAGGATATGATATCCCTCCACTTTAAAAAGTGTGGGGGGGGGGACTTATTGTACCCCCGTCACCCATTGGTTGACTCCAATGGTAACTGCACTGTTTTGTCTTTTTTTGGAATTGTGGAAAAGGAAGGGCTTAAAGGGTTTGTAATAAAAATGAGTAATTAGTTGGGGTTTTTTAACCATTTCTTCAGCAGTTGAGATAATTTTCAATGGTGTATTTTATTTTTGTAGTCTTAGCCCAACATGTTGAGAAATTGAGGTCAGTTTAGTTGTTAGATTTTTTGGCGCATTTGCTTAGACATCTGAACATATGTTTTTACCAACCGGACATGAAAGCTTGTTAGGCCAAAAAAAAAATATTCGGTCTCTGGTCAGACCAAAGTTCCGGAACTGACGCGGTCACGCAGCTTTTTTTTTTGGCTTTTTTTTTTCTTCAAGCTTGGATTGTACAGACAAGGTGGGATACTATTTTCCTTTTTTGGTGTCCTCATGTACATTGGTGTCCTCCATAATTTGCCTTGGTGCTTTCGATCATTTGCCTTGGTGCAATTTCCTATTCCTTGGTGCTCTTTGGTAAAAAAGATTGAGGAGGTGCGGAAATAGAGGTCGCTGTTGGAGCTACCGCGGAACATTTGGAGAAAAAAAAAGATCGACACGCATTATTAAAATCGACGTGCGCGCTGACCAGAGACTGACTTCTCTTTTTTTGGCCTTATGTGTCATACTGGTACCAGCACATACTGGCACCAGCCATGCTAAAGTTGTCCTTTATTGCAGAAATTTTATTACCAACGATGCTTGCTGCCCAATCACATTTGTGATGTTTTTATGGCCCTACTCAAGATGAACCATTTCCTTTTTTTATAGGCATAATATGTTCCCGTGTCTATCAACACACAAGGAATTAATTATCTAATTAATTACAGTAAATGTGGCTTGTAATGATTTAATCTTAAGCATGACAAAAGTTTACGCTTAAAAAAAAATGCAAAAATATGGTGTTTTAGTGTCCATGGATGAAAACAAAATTCTAATGAGACAAATATTTTTAAACATATAAGGCTCGCACCATTTTAAAAAGAAATACATAAAAAACATATTATTGACTATTTACTGTAAAAAAAAATCACCTTTTTTTAGTACTATGGTCACAAGTTATATGTAGGCTATGTCTATTTTAATATGAACATCACGAAATATGTCCACCAAGGGTCATTACAGTTCAAATACAACGAAACAAGGGCGTTTTCCTGCCTTAATGAATGAACTGAAAATTTGCACAGGTCTGGAAAGCAGACAAAAATTACCATTATTATTTCCGAAAAACAGAAAATCTGACAGTAAAAATAACGTTTCAGTCTTGACAAAATTCTACAAAATCTCATTTGTATCTGAATGCCTGTGTGTAATCTCTGGTTCTCACTCAGCTCAATAGCTTCAAATGGCATTCCATGGACAGCTGTAAAAATGGACTCTTTTTAGTAAACTCTGCATAACTTCTCACAACATCGATCGATTTCAGTAATTCCTTTTTTCAAATGAGTGGAAGAACATGCTCGTTTAATATGCTTCCTTAGCGTGTCAAATTTTATTGAATGTTAAGGGGAAAAAACAACGAATCCAGGTCACTTTCTTTTTGACTCGCCCTGTAGAACCGACCCTGCAAAAGGCTGTTCTCATCAGGAACACATTCATGTCCTCACCCCCTCGCTTCCGTTTTGCCTTTATTTTCGGTGATGGAATCAGGATTAAAAAACCCCAGCAGATTGTAATGCCATTCCACGGTTACGGTCTCCGTCGCCTCCAGACCGTCGCTCGGAAGAAAACCCAATCGAAAAATCAATCCGAGTAGAGGAGATGGCCATGCTGAGCGGCTTGCCTTGGATGACATATCGATGGCTGCGAGGAAAGCAGTCCGCAATGCCAGCAAATGTGCAAAGTCAAATTCTCAATAGTTGCTTTAAAAAAATTAAATCATGAATTGAACCAGCTCCATCGTAATTATATCTGAAGCTGCGGGCCAACAAATTCGTGTTCATGCATGAGTCTTGTGATTGTGCCATGTAATTTCTGGAAGGAGTATAGTGTTTTGAGTACAAAAACAAATCAGGTTTTGACCCCAGTGACCCCATGATGACCTTTGACCCCACTTTAATCATGTGACATGTTGGGGCTGGGATACTGATACTTTTGACAAAGTTTCATCAAAATCGGTCAAAACATGTTGGAGCAATGGACAATGTCAACGTTTGTTACTAACTAACTGACGGACTAATGGAGAGACATGATGATTTGTTGAGCTGATATCCCGCAGCTAAAAATTTGTAGTTTTTTGTGATAACAGTGGATGGATTCCACAGACCTTTTTATGATTTTTTTTCAGCATGTAAATATTCATACCTTCCTTTCCAGGTCTTTAAGTACACAGGTTGCCTTTTTCATAACAGGTTTTGTTTGTTTTTTGCTCGATAATGAAAAGGAAGTTAAAAGTCATATTAGATATTATTTTTCGACTTTGAAATAGTCAAAAATGTGTGCATGCAAACTCCATAAAAATTGACACCATGTAGAAGACTTCATGTCATCCTCTGTCGCTTCCAAGAGCCTAACAAGTAATTGAAAGTCACGGTCGTTGATCACAGCTAAGCCTTTAATTAAACAACTGGGAAATTGAATTGGACTTTAATTAATGCGACAAATCGGCTGTTAAAACGGAAGGTCTGCCCACATGGGCACATGCATATATGCAGAATACATAATGGCAATCTAGTCTCAGCTGTTTTGTATTCAAATGTGGTTTAAACATTGGAACACCTACACTATGCGAATGTTTCTTTGTCTTTACCGGTATTTTGATTCTTTTTCCCCCTATTTCTATCGTCTCCCTCCTTCTGATGTAGCCCTACTTAAAACAAAAATCCATCAGAAGTCATATAGCCCCACTTATTACATATATTCATTGTCTACACAAGGTTTCAAAAATTGAGAAGAAGTAAGAATTTTCCAGCTTGGCTCTTGTTTTTTTTCTGACTTGGCAATTGGATTTGCGAACGGATTGAATATTTGGGCGATTTGCGACCAAAACAGCTTTAAAAACGGATGAGACTCGCCGCGGAATCTGAATAAATCAATACGGCGGGCTAAAACTACTCTGTGAGCGTGGGCAGAATCTGTGCATGGAGGGAATATTATCTGAGCGGTGTCGAACTTCATCTTCGTTGTCTGTTTTCCCGCCGCTCTATGTCTGGCTTCCGAATTCTGAAATTCTTAAATGTCTTCTTTTTGCCCCTCTGTTCTTCAATTATTTTTTTTCTGGAATAATGGCCAACATTAGATTCACATGAGCATCAGGCATACAATTTTTCCTTGGATCAGCTGATTTGCTTGTTTTTCACTTCAAACTTACACCATGAAAATTGAAAAAAATGCTTTGTACAGGCATGCAATTTTTCCTCCGATCAGCTGATTTCCTTGTTTTTTACTTCACACTTATAAAGCCACTAAAACTTGAAAAATACTGTAAAGATTTAGTCTGGTAAAGATTGGAGTTTCCTCTTTTTTTGTAACTTCCAAGTTGTATGCCTGTTGCCTGTGTATAAGGTCTTGTAAAGCTGGGATTTTCCTCTTTTTGTAACTTGCCAATTCCATGCCTGGAGCATGTAAACTTTACATATATGTTCAGTTGCATATAAAATCTCATACCCTGTAAAACTCCCACACCAGAGGAAGTATTTAACGGAAAAGAAATTCTATTATCAAATGAAAGCGTTTTGTAAGAAAGGCCACTGTTGAGTTCGACATGCCTTGAGAAATCTAACCAAAAATTCTTTTAAACTATTCATGTCGAACCCAGCCGTCAACGTTATTGCAATACATCATTTGGAGCCATAAGTACAGAATAAAAAATCTCTTTATGTTAAATCTTGTGCTTCGGGCTTTTCAGATACTTACAGGACTTAGAGGAATAATGGCCTATATAGATCTTTTCGATACTGGCCGTTTCTAGAGTATTTTATTTCCGATAAGTCATCTGAGCAGTACGGACAAGGATTTTGGAAAGCGATAGACATATTAGACACTTGTGCATCCTTCACCGAAATCATATAAGATAATTCCTTAATGGTTAATTCTCATCGCAAATGCCGGCGGCGCTTTTTCCGATATCTATACAACATCTGCAGCGTGTGGAACTGTGCGTTGAGTTAGAACATTGACTAATGGGTGGCTGCTTGAGTATTTTGTAGATATCAGATAGTTTTATCTCGTACTTGTAAATAAATGAGTGTATCTCTTTGCCATGCGATGAAGAGATTTGTTATTCCTGGAGAGCACTCTACATTTACATCGGCAGAGGATATGGATATCTACTTACGTTACTCTCTATGGACAAAAAAATAGACTTAAACGGTCCATCCAATTAATTTTTCGTAGGAACATATTTTGTCCAACTTTCTATTCCTTTTAAATGTAAGAAAGCCATTTGGCATCCCTGTTTGGTTAATTTGATTGAAAACATTTAAACATTTTCCATGCTTTTCCGGACAACTGACGGTGATATTGCTGTGTTGTCATTTCAGGAAGACACTGTTCTGTTTTAGGGGTTTGCTGTTCAAATTGTGAATCCAAAATTTGCTCATTGAAAACATTTGTGAGAAATGTCTGCTCATTGGCTTAATGCCATGTACTGACACAACAACGAATCACCAAAGAAAAGAAAATTTAAGACTACAAACTATCCAAAATACTAGCAACTTTTTGTGCTGAAATAGTTGTAACATTGAGGTTTCTGCCCAGAATGACAGATCACAGTTTTGCTCATGATTATGGAAATTTGCATTAGCATAAGAACAAAAAATGCACCAAAACACTCTTGAAAATGGTAAAACGAAAATTGAATATCAGGTTAAATGGAACACAAAGGTGCATTTTTAAGGATTGCATTAAAAAAATTACATTGCATGGGTCCTTTAAAGCTTTTCTTTGTGATTTTGGCTCTTTTGACATTGGTTTTTGAATTCTCGCATTTGAAATAATGGTGGAGTTGTCCTGGCTGCTGTTTTTTGTAATGTAATTTTTTTTTTAGTGGTGTTAAAAAAATCTTCTTTGAATGGCAATATGCTCCTCTTAAAAACTCAAAACAAAACAAAACAGAACAAAAAAACACTTTGGAGGACATCACATTCCAAAATTAGAAACTTTTAGCAATGAAATTGTTTCATTATCATCACTTGTAGTGGGGGACAATATATCTCCTTTCTTTTTGTAAAGTATAAAAATGTATTAATTCTTGCGAATGATTCAAGCCTTTTCATTGATTTACAAATTAATTGATTTCGATGAAATGAACTTTGTTTGGCGGATAATTTCTTCTGCCTTTCTGTAAATCACTGATTATGGGTCAAGCTAAGTATTCCCAAAATAAAAATACAGTATGTCTTCAACTTTTGCTGTAGCTTTAAAACGGGTCACCCCACAAACGCCGGCACATTTCAAGGACTGTCCTGCGAGAAACAAACAGAATTGTGATTAAGATTTACTAACAAAAATCAATGGGTATTGATCTCGTGGTGCTGTATTTTTCATTACTGTGACTTTGCGAGAACGTAACACCAGCAAAATGCGCTGCGAAGCTGCGGCCATGCAGATATCAACACCGTTGCCCGTAAATACATCACGCGGCGTCTTTATAAGCGGCTTTGCCGCATTGTGCGGGAGTTACGAAAATAACCAGTGGAGATTTAGGGGTTCGATAATGGCAGCCTATTAGGTCGTCAACTGAAGTACGAAGTCACATAAACAGTCCTCGCGGGCCAGAAAAAGACGCTCCGAGTAAAGTCGACAGTATTTGGAACGGATGGCACAGTTGGAGAACTCCCGGCCAAATCATTGTTTTCTCTGAAAATATTATGGTGCCTGACAGTGTAAACATTAATAGACAGAGAGTGATGCGTTGTTGAATGTTTGCCGATGACAAATATAAATGAGTTGATAAAGGTTAAGCCAATATCATAGCTTATTAAAATTTGGGGCAGAGCCAGTACACACAAACAAACAAAATTAGAGTAATTTTGTGGAATACCTATTTACTGATTCATTTTTGGATTTTCAGATTTTGATTCTGACGCCTGGGCTTTAGCGAGTATAACTTTAAAAAGTACAATGCAGGTCACAGGCACATTATATTAAGGGAATACCATATTTGGCCGGTTTTAAACAAGTACGTTTAAAGCCGGCTAGGGGCCTGGATGCGGATTATGCATTCCCAAGCCAAAAGCAAAAATGCTACTCAGGATTCTCACAGTCATGGACAAATCCTGGAATTTAAAGCTATTGTGAACATTCATGGGAAAAATCATTGAATTTTTTTATTTCAATACAAGGAGACATGGAAAGTTCATAATGTGAACTTTTTTTCTTGTAATATTATTATAAGAAAAAAAGTCATGGAACCCTGCATGACCCATAGTTCATATTATACGTGTTGATGTGTAATATTGAGCTATATGGCAGTCTTCCAGTTTAGGCCACACAAAAAAAGGGTTTCTGGTATGGAGCTTGCCCAAAAAGTGGTGCGGCTACGCGGCTTTTTTTTTTTTTTCATTTTTTTTCTTCTTCAAATGTCGGCTAATGACTGCAAATGGTGCCCAGCTAAACTTAGTGCAAATATATGGGAGTCCATGCAGAGAGGCCACATAAAGCTTATTCTCGATCATAACCCCATCTAAATACACGTTAAAATTGTGCAGCAGCAGGATTCCAGTCAAACCAGTGAGTTTGGCAGTTTTGAGACATCAACTTTCATTGGGAAAAAACTTTTGCATTTTGCCGATGCGCATGGCTATGGCGACGCGCGCGCATACCAGAAACCGGAGATTTTTTTTTGGCCTTACTGCACTTCCTCTTCATGCATGTATGCTCTATCGTCTTGTTGCATGTTCAGTGCACCATTGTGATGTTCTTTTTGTGGTGTTCAGTGGACTTGTGTCAAAATGGAAGGCTGAAAGGGAGTGCATGGCGTCTTTTGCCTCAGTGTGATGAATGGCCAGGGTATTGTAAATAGGCTGCTACGATGCCACAACAGTGTAGGAACTGGGCATGGAAAGTCCCAATTATTTCCTGGAAAAGTCTTGGAAAAGTAATTTTCATTTTAAGATTTGTTTTTGACATGCCTTTATTTGAACAAGAATAATTTCAAAATTCTTTTGAAAATCAAACCAAGACTTACCAGTGATAAAGTTAAGATTCCAAACTTTAAAATGATATAAAAATAATGGCGGTAAGTGTTTCCATGGCGATGCTAGAGCCTGGCCCAAAAAACATGTTGCAGTATTTTAGGACACCCTGTAAAAATATTACTTCATCGAAGCTCGAGTAAAAATTCGATTTTTAAATTGAATGAATTTCACTCTAAAACGTCTAGTCCTTAGATTCAGTCCCTGGGAATGAATCTTCACTCTTTAAAATTTAGAGAGCAACCCATTGGTCATATCTGTATTATAAACAGATGCCAGCCAATTAGAAATGTCCATTCATCTTATCAGTCTGCACAGCAGTTTAATAAAATAATTGTGGCAGCTGCCTAAGGCATATGCGGTGATTATTTCATCAGTATTAAGGTGCAAAATAAGACTGAGTCATTATCGGGTCAGCTCCCAAAACACCCTGGGGAGTGGGGATGACCTTCAAAAGTCAGTCATGGACGTCTTGGAACTTGTTACATCACTTCTAGTTTCCAGTTCTACTCCTTCATTTGTTCAACTCGCTGTCATTTTGAAGAAAACAATAAAAGAAAGACATTTCCAAAGAACTTGACGCATTTTGGAATTTTCCGTTAGTAGTTTGTTGGTAATTGGGCGAATCTGTGAATGGGTGCGCGCAAGCATTGACATAACGCACATGCATGCAAAGTTGCTATTATTTGTCCGTTCAGTGGGTGACATCGCGTAACTGCAATCGGCTGAATGAGAACGTGTTCCGGATGCTGTCTTCGGGTGCAATTCAAAACATGGCTCGGCAACCTTCAAATTAAACCAAGATCCTAAAATATTGTTTTCTCAGAATATACAGCCTTCACAGAGCTAAACGTTCATCAGTTGAAGTTGTTAAGCACCCGTCTTTAGATTTTGAGCACTTGCTTCAAATGCACAAATGACAAAAAATCTACCCTACCTTTAATGAAATGCTTTCTATAAAAGCATGTTCTACAGAAAAACACAGTTTGTAGACTTGTTTAAAATTCTGAAGTCAACCAGACGGTGTGACTTTAAGAAAGTACAAGAAACCCTGATACCTGAATATGATCTACAATGACTTTTCCAGAACATAGAAACCTAGCTGGGTACTAATGTGCTAATTATTGAAATACGATACAGCAGCATACACATGAGAGGACAACCCATGATTTGTTGGCGAGAAAGCCGTGTCCGAAGCACTTGGCTACAGCTGGCAATAACACATGAGTCTATGGGAAGTAGCCGCAGCCACTAGCCAGTATACAAATATGGAGTGGCTCAGAGTGAAATGGGAGGAATATTATCGCAAGGTAAAATCTGGGCTTTTCCATCACGAGGCGAAGCTGAGTGAACTGGAAAAGTCTAGATTTTACCGAGCACTAATATTCCTCCCATTTCACAATTTAAGGCCACTCAATATTTGTTTTATATAACTGACATATAGATCCTTGTCATTTGAATAGTATTTCCCATTCCCCATGAGCGAATGGGACTTTTTGAGCCCCGGAATGAATGGGAGCATGCGATAACGAATGTCACGTGATGTGAGTTCTACCAAACAAATGACAAGGATCTGTATGTCAGTTATATAATGACTTCCATAGGTACACCTGAAATTTCCAGTCATATCCAAGCGAATCAGATACGGCCAAAGACCGATTGCACAGGATTAAATTTCTGATTTTGTTCTCCATCTTTAAGTTTTGCCTCCCCCTCCTTGTGCCCCTCCCCTTTTTCCATGCCCTCCTGTGAATCCTCACTGTACCGTACAACATCTTATGTGAGTTCAGATGTGTAAATGTCAACATAGAAGTTTGGTGGCATCCTTCTTAGATTTGTGTTTATTTTTATCTGTCTTTCCAACAACAAAAAATCATGCCAGTGAAAGTCAATATTTCCAGGGAATAGGTTAAATATATAGCCAAAGTGTTGGGTAGATGATTGAAATTGGAGGGGTATCAATGTATACTGCGTCACATCCATCATTTCGTCGGTCGTTCTATGAAATAAAGCGTGTCTTATTCAGGGTGCACCACAGAGTAATATATATCATGTTGGCTTAAGTACACAAGATATATCACCGTGTACAAAACATGCACGTATGAGGTACGTCCATTTGAGATGCAAGCAATCATTTTAGAGCAATGTGTGGAAAGATTGTAATAGGGTGTATCTTCTTTCTGCCTCGTAGATCACTACAAACAAAAGTAGTATACCTCATACATATTCACGATCGAGAGACGAGATCTCACTGGTCCATTCACCATCACATGTCAGCCGCTAGTTTTGCCGTTTACCAAGGGCGCACACTAGGTTTCACGCACAGGTTAAATACGCATGTGTAGCAGACTATCGCACCGATTACCAGTGCGCTAGTCTACTACGCATGCACTTTACGAAGTAATTGTGGAACTAGTGCTTGGAAGTACTGTGCACACATAAACATCGCCCATGCAGCATGCAGCATGCAGCAGCCACATGAAAAGATGGGGCACACGCACAACAACATTTTGCCGAAAAACTCACGTGTAACTTCATGACATTTTTGTGAATATGTATGAGGTATAGTTAAACAAATAAAACATGGTTTAGTTTCGGTTGATAGTCGATATTAGCTCCCCTCTGTATTGGAAGTTGACAGACTAGTTCCTGAGGCCAATAGCCTGTCAACTTCCGATACGACCCTCAAACCATACATGTAATTATTTGTATATTGACAGATTTTGGATTTGCAGCTGCAGATTTCAACTGCATGAATTCTATATGATGTTACATGTATGTTATAGAAGTACATGTACATGGAACCTATTTGCTAACCATGTAAATAATTTTCTTGCCCTTATTTTCACTAGAGTACTAATTGTATTAACAAGTGAAGAATCTTGTACTTTTTTCTTGAACACTTTGTTCATTTCATTGCTGAAGCACCTGGCTGTTACAAAAATTCCTGTGTTACAAAAAGGGTCATTTAAAAACATAAGAAATAAATCTCATCATGGAAAGTTGAGGAAAGGCGGGGGGAATTAGATGTGTCCAGGGAAAAAAAAACACTTTGGAAATTACTAGTGCTCTAGGCTCTGTACAAAATCACATTTTCATATCTGCACAGCCTCAGCAAAAACAAAAACAAATTAATTATTACAGTATTACTAGGTCTAAAAAGAAAATTTGATTAAATTCTCTGTTTGTGCCCTGCAGTTACTGGAATAGCAAATTACTATCTGGCCTGATAGAGGTTGAATGTAGGATAATGGAGCACCCGTCCTTTATACTACCGTACAAGCAACATGTTGCCTCAAGTTGGAAGAGCTTCGTTATGGGTCATAGTACGGTCAGATTACCCTACCGGGGGATTGAGATTTCAAATACTAATCACTGGTGTCATTGGAGATTTGTGAAGATACTACACTGTGCTTTTTTCTCTTGTTGCTCGGGCTTAATTAGTCGGCCAAGAATCCTGCCTTGCTGGCAGGGGCGTAGGATTGGCAAGGTTGGCAGGTACGGGTCATTTTGGGCTTTGTGGAGCAAGTTGGGGGCGAGGACTTGGGGTTAGCCGTAATTCAACTAACTTCACTGAAATGCAGGAAGGTTGGACTTCTCCAGTCGACTGTTTTGAATCGGGCACGGTTGCAATGCTGCATGGTTACAAATAACCGCTTGCCTCTTAATGCACAACGGGGAGCTAAGATCAAGAGGTTTTGTGATGGTGTTTTCACCAGAGTTTGACAGGAGGCGTTAATTGCTATTGGTGGCAGATGTTGCTATTGGTGCCCAAGCATAAGTTGCGAATCAAACGCAAATCGCGAATCAAACCACTAGTCGTCTAATGGTTCTCGCCCAAACTTACTAATATACTTCACATCAGTTTGAAATTTTGATAATAATAATAATAATAATTTGGGGGGGGGGGGGGCTAATCATCCTTACTCGCAGCTGAGAAGCTGAATTGCGAAGGACGCGGCTACAATGTGGTCGAGCTGAAGGCATGTAAAGGCGCCTTTGGCAGCTGCCATACGACCTATGTGTGACCATGGAGCACAGCCAGAGATCGAAAGTGTTTGATTTTTGCAGAGATAGCAAAACTGGAGAGCCCGGAGAAAAACCCTCGTGGCACAGGAGAAAATCAATGCACAACTCTACTCATATATGGTCCAAGCCGGGAATCGAACCCGGGCCAAAGTTGTGAGAGGCAAGTGCTTTACCAACTAGCCACCCATGCTACCCTATTGATAATACTTATATGAGTATACAAGTGCACAAGGAAAGACTGTCATGCACCTTCAGTTACAACCCTTAGGCAACTACTTTGGAATAATCATCAAATTTTTTCTTATGCACTTCCTCACTTGATTCCAAGCTTAAAATCTTGACCATTTCAAACAAATTAGGATATTTGGGGGGGGGGGGGCCTCCTTTGTTCTTTTCCCTAGCTATCTTAAGCAGTGACACATTCGTAAGCATTTTGTGAAAACAAGTGCAAGTACGCGAGGAAAACTTCCAGTAGATGCAATTTTGTTTTCCGGTGTTCTATAATTGAACTGTACCGGTATGATCAGATTAGGACAACTCCCAACTTGTTAGAAAACAGGATTCAAAATGGTAGCCATATGCAGCCTTCAGTCACAGGTACTTCAGTTCTGGCCAAAACTGCTATGTTAGAGCGCCGTGGTCTGGAGCATTGAATTCATGGTCTGCGGGTAATTCTGCAGGTTGTGGGTTTGAGTCCAGCCTGCAGCTATGGTGCGTGTGCCCTTCGGCAAGGCACTTCGTCACTCTTTGCTTCTCTCCACCCAGGAGTAAATTGGGTACTTGTGAGGGCAGATGGGGTTATTGTGGTTGATTTGAGTGCTTTGCGCTGAAATGGCAGCATGGAGCTGTATGCTCCTCGGGGAGCTGAGATTGTCTTTGGAATGTTTCATTGGCCCAATGAGCAGGGGTAATAATGATGTAGTGCCTTGAGCAGCAACAATGATGGATGCGTGTGCTTTATAAATACCCATTATTTATGGTTACATAAAGTATAAAAATTGCATCATAAATGTGCACACAGATTTCACCCCATTGTAGTACAATTAAGTCCCATTATCTACATGCAAAGAGTTTATTTCCGTGAGAAAGTTTCACGGTTAAAAATTTTATTGAACATACATATAGTCGAACAGCTGTTTCTATTAAACTACATGTGCATTTTTCATTTTCTTGTATTCTTAAATTGTGTTTAACTGTATAACGGCCATCAAAACTGACTTTTTGCAACCAGGAGAGGGCGGGATTCGAAAAGGTAACAAAATGGCGGTTGGAAAAAACTCTTCATGCACTTGTTTATGCTTGTACATTTGTGTATGTTTGTTTCATAACATTGCCATGGACCTCATCTTCATTGTTGTTTTCACCCCGAACATTGGCATGGCATCTCCTTGACTCTTCCCGCATCTCTTTCTCTACCTTGTGTTTCAAAACATCGCTGTGAGTCTCATCTTCATCATGATCCTTGTTTTCATCCACTACATTGCCGTGGCATCTCCTTGCCGCATGTCTCTTTCTCTGCCTTGTAATGACCCCCCCCCCCCCCTGAAGCCATCCGGTTTAAGCATATTAGATTGAAACCCTGCTGTTGGCCTCCATGGCTAAAATGAGCGGGCAGACCTCCGCCGTACCGGTTGAGGTTGCACGTCAGCGCGCAGCCTGTCGAACGCATAATAATACCCCCTGTGCCTTCGATAGCTCGGGGCGCTCTTAGGTGCGCTGGCAGACTGCCGTCTCATTAGGCATATCATGTGATATACTGAACGCAAAAGCCAAAAGGCTGTCTCACATCCAGCCAACAACGTCCGGCATATTAATGGTCAAAGCTCAAGTCTTTTCATGTTGCGCATCTATGGAAAATTATGTAAACTTTAATCTTTATTTAGACATACATGAAATAAGAACATTTAATATTATTTAGTTGATTACAAATATTGATAGCTTTCTTCTTATTATTGCTGGATTATTCAACTACTTTTTTTTAAAACTTTTTGTGGGAATAAAAATATTCCATGATGCTCAAAATATACTGTCATAGGCATTGTACATGTATATGCAAGTGTATGCCATTTTGCTGAACTTGAGAATATTCCAAGATATGTACACAGGGTGTGACCTTAGCGGTAGTCCGCTAGCCAAATGCGAGTAAAAGCAGCGTTGAACTATTCGGAACCGTTTTCTGGCGAGTCAAAATTTTCCGTGTATCCACAGATTTTCACAGTTTCAGAAAGCCAGTCTTAGAAAAAAATAATAATCTGATCATGCCGTTGTTCTCTCTTTCTGCATGTTCTCTCTACAGGTTTCTTCAGGCTTGCGGGCAACATTGCCTAGGGCATTTTTAAGAAACACTTAGTGTCATTAGCAGAAACGAAAAAATAATTACAATCACGGTTTTATCGAGAGGCTTCCTAATGAAGCTGCGTGTGTGGGTGGGAATGATACGAAACGTAAACAACAACGAGCAGATGATTAAGTACAGGACAGTATGTAGGAATTCAACCGCGAATTTTCAAAATGGCTTCTGGTTAACAATGGTTTGTTCCATGTATTGTGATACACCCTATTGCAGGATGAATGCCTTGAGCCCTTGTTGTCAATCGTGTTCAGAACTGATATTGCGGCACGAATTATGTGTTAGGCACAACATTTCACACATCATTAATGTGCCACTCGCAAATCCCTGACGTCCACTGAAACTGCAGTTGCGTGCTTAGTATGCCCCCATAATTTAACTAGCAAACTGATTCAATTTCCAGGCAGAGAAAATAAAAGAATGAGTGGCACTCTCTTTATTGGGGAATGTCTTCAAACTCAATTGGGTGACTGGATGTTCTCATTTGAACAAGTAAACTCCAGGGAGGAGAATTAAAGGTAGGGTAAGATCATTTGCAGCTATCCAAAAAGCAACTGACCAAATTATTGTTTTAAAAAAAACTCACTTATGGTTTAAATTAAGATAGTAATGGCACTAAACTCTCTGTGAAATTACTCTTTTCTGGCATGCTGTCATTTTGAAGAAAACAATTAAAAGAAGGTCATTTCCAAAGATGAGTCGAGTGATGCATTTTTGGAAATTTCTGTTAGTAGTTGATTTGTAATTGGGTAAATCCATGAAAGCGTTGACACAATGCAAACGCACTGCGCAGTTGCAATAATTCATTGGTTCAGTGCGTGACATCGTGTAGCTGCAAACATCTGAATGAGAACATTTTCCTGATGCTGATTTCGGGTGCAATTCAAAGTATGACTCGGCAACTTTTGAATTGGAATTGAGATCCTAGAATGTTGCTTTCTCAGAGAATACAGCATTCACAGAGCTAAAAGTTCATCAGGTTAGTTGTTAAGCACCCGTCTTTAAATTTTGAGCACTTTTGTTGCTTCAAACGAAACAAATGCACAAATGACAAATGATCTACTCTACCTTTAAGCTGATGGTTCATACAGTAATTTTGAGGATTTTCTGTGCAGAAATGACTCAATGAATGTCATTTACAGCTGGTGTACATTGTGGGTTGTATTTCAATGTACCTGAACTTCTGCATTTTAAATTCTAGAACAAAATATTGTGAGGATTTAATATTGAACTCTAAAGGTTGATGAAATTGTGCAAAGCTTTGTATTGTTGTCTTTCGATTCAAAACCATGATTATCAGTATTAATATTTTAATGTATTTCTTTCTGGCAATGAAACTAAGGATTCCTCGAAAGTGCCCTAGGCACTGTAGCTCGCAATTAAGCCTGGAGAAATATGTAGAAAGAAGACAATGAAGAAATTACAGTTTTACTGGTAAAATTCCAAGAAGAATATTCTGGGGGAACCTACAAAATCAGGTAGGGACTGAAAACCCAATGCACATGTGGACCAGGGCAGGAATCGAACCCGGGCTACAGACGTGGAAAACAAGGAAAGGACAACTGCAGCCCCAACCTGACTCCCCAAATCTCTGGCGCAGTTTAGCTTTAATCCAATGGTTCTTACTCTTTCGTCTGTTAAAATTCAATGTTAATTGCTCTTGAGAGCACAGTTGTATTAGTGTTAGGACTGCTGCTTTATGGATCTTAGTCTTAAGGCATGTGCTTTTAAGTTGGAGAAGTTTGTAAATTATTCAAACTATTTTGTACCCCCATTGAAAAAAATTAAGTAGTTTGGGCTGAAACAGCTTTTGATTTGCGGTATACCGCTCTTGCGAAACTTTCGAAACAGATGGAAATTTTTTACAAATTGGATCTGAGAAAAGCAAACATAGAAAAGTTTGATGCTGAAGAATGATCTCAGAAGTACAAAGCCCACCTTTGTACTTCATTTCCAAATTGAAAACCACAACATTGTTTGGCCGGGAATTTCATGTGGAGTTTAACGCTGCATGCTTGCCTATAACTTGTGTCACAGCAGAGCACAATTACTTGACATTTACCGGTAAACTTGTTGCTGCTGTGTTTGGGAGCTCAAATTCATTTCTCTGTCCTTGACGAAATAAAAAAAGGTCTAAAAATATTTCATCCTCGTCTAAATATAGACAGGGGCTCATTCTCGGACCCCTGAAAGTCACATTCACGTGTTTATACAATCTGCGGCATATATTCTGCATTACCTGCAATGTGATACTCGAGAAGGGTAGAACTTGTGTTTGCCCGGACGTGCTGTTTGAATAGATGGAAGGGATAGGGGTAGTTCGTTGACCTAATTGATTTCTATTCCATGGAAGCCAGCACAGCCGGAAAAGAAAAATTGACTTTTCAAATTCCCGTCAAAATTTCATCTGCAGACCGCAATTCATTCTACTTATACCGGTAGACACGTGAACTCCTGTCCCCCCCCCCCCCTCCCAAGAGTAGATTAATTTGCATCTATCATCGGTCCCTGTGCCATTATCAGGACGTTCTTGTTGGCTCACGGATAGTCTGCGTGTATCTCTGTGCGACAATGCCAGGTATTCAGACACGGATGGGGGATTTACTGTTTTACGTCAGAAATCCGTACCAGGTGGGGAGCATCCACGCACACGCACATCGCAGCTTATATAGCATTCGTCGGATCTCATGCAGACATTCGTTTATGCCACGGCGGGCGGGCAGCCTGCAGTTGTCTCTGACGTGAATGCCGCATCATGATCAAAGTCCCGGAAATAGATTGGGATACAATTAGCTTTGCTGGATAGCATTGTCCCGAAAGTTGGACATGATAGCTCAGTAGGTGTTGGAGCCTCGTTCCGTAGTTCCGTTCATAATCCATCAAACGCGGCTGAGGGTCGCATCTATGCTCTTAGCCATTTGGACTTGGCCTGGGCATGTTTCTTTTCAAAAAAATGTGTGTAGGGCTCGAGGGAGATGAATGTTTCGTTGAGAATTGTCTTTATTTTTGTTGACATGCTGGATTAAAAATATTGTGGAACAATTTAAAACGGGGGTTTTGTTCATGAACAGCTTGGCTTGGATAGAAATCTCTGTAATGAATCTGACCTTATCCCAGAGCCTCCCTCTACAACTAGGCAAGTACTCCAGAGACCTTCAAAGCAAATGAATATCAAATGCTGTTGTTTATCATGCTGCGTAGCTCTTGAGTAACTTAATACTACTTGTCTCTACCTCGCAACGGTCTTGACGTGTGTACATCTGCACATGGACTTGACATTCTTTCCGGCCCCCAGAAAATGCTTGAAGGGTCTTGTGTAGTTGGTTAAGAGGACTTGACAAAGTGACTGTTACCAAAACCAAACAAGCTTATGGTCGTACAGTCGCATGCTCACAGCAGAAATAGGAACGAATAATAATGGATGAGCGGGGATCCGGTAAGGATCTATGGGTCGATTTTGCCGTATTGCCGGCAGCTTCCAGGTTAGCTACACCTGGTGCTCTTGCTGCCAAGATGCCACGTGTGGGCTGGACTTGACTTGCGCTCTGGTCATTGGCTGGTGCGTTCCTGTAGCCGTGCACCAGTCTGCTGGGAGCCATTTGCATAAAACATCTAGCCTGTGGGGAAAAAGATCAAAAGAACCTTAAAAAAAAAAAAGTAAGAACCTAAAAAAAAAGGATGACGTGTCAGTATTCTTCGTTGCTTTGGGGGTAATATCAGCGATATCCGGAGTGCAGTCAATCGCACCTGAGTGTTCATGTGTGTGGGTAGAGTTTTATTTCTAAATCTTTTGGGTGGTTTATACATTTTTCCAGAAGAAGAGGAAATGCTTTCTTTGGTTAAAATAAAAGTTAGAAATGAGATGGAAGGTGGACCTTAGGCTCATCAAGGGAAACAGCAAAGTGGCCATCATCTACACATTCGTGTCCCAGTTACAGAAGCCTCTCAGGTGTAACTGATCTTTTTTTGTTTCTATTTCTGCGCAATCGTTTAAATGTTTCCTGAATGAAATTGTTGGCCACTGCGGAGGTGAAAGTGTAGGTAGCTGCTAAACTTAGAAGCGGAATTGAAACATTTCCGAATTTGGCTGTACTCTTGAATGCTTTTTGCCTCTATAAAGGTGAGTGTAGGTCTGATGTAAGGACATTTTGGAACACTGTGCAGCTAGCTTGGACGGTTCTTACAAGATCTTCACACAGATTGCATTACAAGACTGTAGCTGGAACTGCAGATTTGCATCGAGGCAAGTACATGTACGTGATGATAGACCTTTTAGATAAATCTTGGCTTGTTTGATAATGGATTCCAAGTGAGTCTTCTCTTTGCCTTTCTGGACTTGAAGTGGAGCCTTTTTTTGTCCTGAAACGGTTCTTGTTTTGTTACAAGCAGTCGACTGTGGAATTTGTGTCGGCATTGATGGGTAGTGTACACAGTCAAGCAAAAGGTTGATGTTGCGAAATGGTTTGTGTTACCCTCCTTTGCTTGCAACAAGTGCAAGAGAGTTTTGCTTTCGAAATGTACAATTGTGCGGTTGCGGTTGTGGAGGCAGAGAATATTCAGTAACTGAACATCTGTCTTGTTAGTTCAGCTCTCAGGATAGTCGGTTCAATATTTGATACTTCGAGAGTTTTCTCAAAGTGCTCGTGTCCTGTGTGACAATCCTGCCTTCAGTTTGTGTAGCTAGACATTTCTGGGTCATTCTGTTGGACATGATGTTTCTTGTGTTTGAGGCTGCTGTTACAGTGGATGCAAAAGGAATGCAATTCATGTTACTGCGAGTCATGTCAAATTGTGGAAATCTTGCCAAGTGTGGGAGTTTGGCATTTAGTTAAGGCTCATACGTGTAGGCGCGTGTTAAATGTCAAGTGAAACAGTATCAGTGGAAAGTCTTCCTTGTTTCCAACCTCACATCTTGGGTTTTAATGGATATCATATTTAGTTCAGCTTTCTGAATTAGCAGTCACTTAAAACATAATTTCTTGCCGGTTTATGAAATTGTTTGTCTGAATACATGTTTGATAGGTTAAAAGGATGAAATGGTTTAGACTAAGAAACACTGCAGTCTTGTTCGTTGTAGTACATTTAATGGCAATTCATAAATCTCCTAAAACATAATTAGCTTAAGACAGACGTGGTGAAATGATGGTTTTTTTCACATTGAATTGAAAATGTATACATGAACTAGGTGAGTTCATTTGCTATTTGTACACCAGAGTACATGGTGTTCAAAGGAAATGTCTGTTTTAAATTTCTTTACTTGCAGAGAAAAACATGACTATTTTAGCACAGAAATAAAAAAAGATACATTTTAAAAGGAGCTTTCAAAAAAAGTTTTGTCTTTAACTTCCTTGACAATTCAATTTAGAAAAATACTGAACAAAAAACCCAAATGTTTGAGCGAATTGTTTGATATCTAACCCAATATCAGTGATGTTTTGACAGAAAATGGGCCATATTTTTTTCTAAGTAGATCAATATAGTCAAAAAGTACAAAAAGAAAGTTTCACAGAACACATTGATCTGGGGCAAGCAAAATTCCCAAACATTGATAAAAAAGATTAAACCATGTCTCTAGCTTGAACAGAAAATAGGTCAAATGATAAACATGCACAGGAACTGAGTGACGGGACAGGGCGTTCCTTATCTGACTACTTCCTTGACATTTCAATTTGGCGAATTGTGTGGGATGTAGCCAATATCAGTAATGTTTGATAGAAAAATGGGCCATGTTTATTTCTAGTAGAAAAACATAGACAAAAGTATACAACACAAAAGTATAACACAGAACACATTGATCTGGGACAATAAAAATTAAAAAAAAAAATGATATGAAATTAAACCAGGAAATAGGCCAAATGATGAAAATGCACAGGCTGACCTGCCAGCATGTGGAAGTATGTTGAAATTAGGTCAAATGATAAGAACGTACTTACTTGAATTCATTGTCACCTCACTCTATATTGCCGGTATGCACAGGCATGTAATATGTCATGGCAATTGGCATGTATAGTTGTGTAAGTACGCACAGTTTGTGCATGACACAAATTGGAGTTTCAATTTTAGGGGTCAGTTGCGCTCAGCGTGACCGAGGAACTCACACGTAGCATTGCTGTGATGAGCTGTACAGCCATTTAGTGTTCCTGTCGTGGGATACGTTACTCTTGTATTCATTGTGATAGTGTTGGTATAAAAGTCTGCAGCCACATTTTTCTTGTGTATTTGTCGTCGGTACAGGAAGCTGATCCACACGTGGAATGTATCCGGATGATAAGTATATCGTGGTAATTGTGTTCAGGGGCAAAGGTTTTTCTATTGCCTTTTCGTGATGTGTGTTGTTACGGAAGCTGGTGGTATTTAGAGGGTGAATTTTGAATGAATTTTCTCCAAGATGGATCCAAATTGAAGACTGTCTTCAATTACAACATGGAAATTTAATTTGATTTCTCTTCTGCTTTGTGATGTACTTTTTTGTGGTCTTATGATTAAGATATTCTTGAGTGAATTTTACCTGACTCAACCAGAACCAGAAGTTTCAATTGTGATCATGGAGCTATACAAAAATATCTGAGTGTTTGTTTATAATTGGCTTGTATGGTGAATTAGACTGTTTTTTTAGATGTAGTAGAGTTTATTTACACCTGGCTTACCTGTTTGTTTGGCGAATCAGCTAACCAGTTCCTTTTTCAAGGCGGTCTGTTTTCAATTGTTGTAACAATTGGCATGTCAGGGTTTTTAAAATATCCACTGTTCTTTAGAATTGACAAGCACAGACTCCAGGTCCGGACTTATCAAGTGACCAGTGATTTAATATTTCCTAAGATGTCATTTCCTCCTATTTTACTTCCCGTTCTGCTGCACAATGCAACATACATACATGTCGTTAGGTCTTAGCGCAGTTTTGTTTTGATAGCTTATTTCTATTTGGTGTGTTTTATTGCAAGTAAAGCAGGCATCTACCAAAATTTAAAGCAAAATTGATCTCCTTCTTGATATCCCAACGCAGTGGAAATATGGACAAGGTGTTTTTGGATAGTGTCCGTGATGGTGTCTGGCCATTGCTAGCACTGTGCGAAGCTGATATGTAAATCAGTTGGTGAAAGATGAAAGCCTTAATTGGGACAACGGATAGCGTTACCTTATTTTATTCTTTATGTTGTTGCTGGATTTCCAGCGACGACTTCATATGCGAATACAGATGAGGATTATTATTCAGTAGTTGGTCGTGGGCGGGGCTAATGTATGGAGTGTCAAATCACCAACTACGAAATTTGAATCTAGTATACGTCATCTGTATTCGCATACGAGGTCGTCACTGGAAATCTAGCGACAAATTAAAGAAAAAGATAAGCCAGCACGATCCGTTGTCCCAAGGCGTTATTCACCAACTGATTTGCAAATTGCAGCTCTGGGGCTGTGAGTTTGTTGTTTGTACTTCGCACAGTGCATAGTGTGGCTAGCTTTTATATTAGAGGTCAGATAGGGTCACGGACCAAGGCTATGAAGTATGTAAGGCCATGTCCGAATTATTTAACGATGACTTGCAATGAACTTGAGCCTTTTGAAGTGGCTGATAGAACCACTTTTCATATAGACATGCACACGTGTGTTACTGCCAACACGTAAGACTTAGCTAGGTAATTTCAACATGGCTCTCGTCACTTCCATATCTAAAAGTCCACACCAGGACGGTTTCACAAGCCCCAGGACACCAGAAGTAAAACTCGTCAAGTTTAATGAAGAAAGTGTGGAATTGATGCATACACAAGCCATGTTCGCACATGTCTTTTTGCTGGGCCAATTTAGTTTAATTGGTCTGCAAAAGTCTTCAAACTATTATGGGTTTATTCCTCATATCGGATGATTGGAGAAGCAGATTTTTTTTCCAGCATTCATACTGTACGTGTTTCTGTGGTCTTTCCGCTCTGCAGCATTTGTACTGCAGGGCCAGTGCATTCAGATGATCTGTTTGTTCCCTCCACCAAGGAGGTGATGTTTTCACCAGCGTTGGTTTGTGTGTTAGTTGGTTGGTTGGTAAGTGTGTTTGCCTGTGAACAAGATAACTCAAAAAGATCTGGACGGATTTTCATGAAAATTTTTCTAGGGGTGGTCCTTGGTGCAAGTACAAATCGATTAGATTTTGGAAGTGATTCGGATCTGCATCTGGTTTTTTTATCTTGCCAAAGTGTGTGTGGTTGATATTTATTTTAAACTCAATCTTTGAATTTAGATTAAGCACTGGGTTGAATTCATTGCAGGTTTCCTTATACAGGGTGAGTCAAAAAAACTGAAACCCAAATGTCGGGACCATTGTTTTAGTGAAGTTCTGCATGTAGCACTTTTAAAATATAGAATATGAAAGCCCAATTCATAAACTTTCTTTTAGTACAAGAATCATTTGAATCACTCATGTACTTTTCAAGTTACGGAATTTTAAACACAACCACCGTTTTAAGGTTCTGTCCACGGATCAAAACAAAGTTCAGTGTTCTTTCAGCAAGACAAAAACAAATCATTTAGGGATGCGTGTGAAGTGTTTTCGTTATGCTGAAAGAACGCACACCTTTTTTGTGATCCAGGGACAGAACTTTAAAATGGTGGTTGTGTTTAAAATTCCTCAACAACTTGAAAAGTACGTAAGTGATTTGAATGATTCTTGTACTAAAAGAAAGCTTTTGAATTGGGCTTAATGTCCTAGATTTTAAAAGTGCTACATTACAGAAATTCAATAAAACAATAGTCCCGACATTTAAGTTTCGTTGTTTTTTTTTACTCACCCTGTATGTTGTTTAAGTATGACTATATTTCATTTTCATTTCCCTTTTTGCTCTTTAGTAAATTTGTCCAATTAATGCTTGTAGATTCAAAACAAAAACGAAAGACCTACTAAAAACTAGTACATGTATGGTATACATGTGTCATTTATATAGTAGTGGTGGGAGAAATCAGAGATTTCGAAATCCGGTTATACTAATTTTTTTTTTCAAACCGAATAACAGTTATCCAATTACACTGGTATTTTCAGTTCAGCTCACATTCATGCTAAAAAAGTGACTAGCGAGATGCCACATTCAATGTGCTCCAGAGGTGAAAATGGTGTAATGGTGAAAAAATGGGCGGGAACTCTCTGATCAGTCAAATTAGTAGGCTATTTATGAACCAAGAAGACCACTAGCGAGTGAATGCGGTTACAATCAGAGACCATGAAGCAAATTGGGAGATGTGCCAATTTTATTCTTTAGCCTGTGTCACAAAAAAATGGAAGGCTTAATTTTTTGTCAGGTTGGGTTTTAATATCCAGTTTTCAAAATCCAAACCGAATAGTGGACTTCAAACCGAATTAAAAAAAAATCCGGATATTAAATCCCACCACTACGTAGGAGTCAATGCAATTATAGTCTAGTTGTGTGTACCTGGGAAGAATCTTCTGGCTCTAGGCCTAATGGGTCGATGAACCCACGCTAAAAGCACCATTGCTCTGCAACGTGCAATTGGAACGGTATCAAGGGTCTTAGTTGATCCCACGAGGGCATTAATTTTCATTAGGTGGGACACAATCTGTCCAGATTAGTGACCCTTTTTGAAATAACCTTGATGAGATTTATGCTGATGAATCGCATATCGTGTAGCCATTCCAGAGGAAAGGGTGAAAAATGCATGTACTGACCAGGGCCCAATTTTATGCATGCCGCTGTTTACTCTGCTTCCTATAACACAGTAATTTTCGCGTACTGCAGCACAAAATTCCGTGCGTAGGTATAGCATATTTTAGGGGTTAGTGAGGCAATTTTACTTATGCGTATGCGTACCTCCTGTAAATAAGGATTCTTGGGCTCACAGGGTTGTAGCACAGAATTTTTCTGCTCGTGCCGTTAGCACAGAATGGTGATGGTAATTAGCGAAGAAATATTTGGTTAGCAAGCCGTGCAATTGGGCTCGCACAGCAGTGGTGATTGCTCAATAGCACAAAGTTGTATGTGTGGTGAGATTTTTTGGGGGGTGGGGGCGGGGGCTCTTAACTTTTTCCATCCCTTTCTCTTTGAAATTTGTCGGTTATATTTTCTGTGAAAAGTGATTGCAAACTCCAGAGGTTGCAGTTTTAGCATCAACACAATTAATCCCAAAAAGGTATAAACAAAATTTCAACAAATGGCCAGAAGAATTTACTGCAGAATTCCCGAGTACAATATTGTAATGCACACGATTATTAAAATTACAAGTCCAGCCCAAGATTATGGGATAAACACTGGCCTCTCTATTTCTTAGTACTTATAAGGTCATACTGCTTCTTTTTAAATATTTCCCAAGTGTTTGATGACAAACTGTTATTTGCTTTACTTAGGGGCCATTCAGAATTTTCAATGTTTTAAAATTTCGACTTTTTTTCCAAATTATTTTGACCCACCCACCCACCCACCCCTAATTTCGATTAATAAAAAACTGAACATGTACATGTACGTGCACTTGCATGTACATATACTTGAACATGAACATGTATACCCCTGTTCATGTATGTCTAGTTCAGTGACGGCGTGAAGTTGTCGGTCTTCCTCTTTTGCACTGGTGACTTTCAGTTTTCTTGTGTTTTGCCAGCTGATATGCTGTTGGGAATGACAGGTTGCAGTTTTGGAAGCCACAAAGATGACCATGGTTTTTTCGTTTTCTGGATAAGGTGGATGACATGTGACATACGAGGTTGTGCCTGTCACGTGAGGTAGCTGAGAAAACAATTTGGAAAAAAGATCGAAATTTTAAAACATTGAAAATTCTGAATGGCCCCTTACAATGTTGTTTTTACTTTTCATTATAGACACGTACTATCGTGCACAGATTTTGATGATTGCCTTTAGAACACTCGCACAAATACACCCACCAGTGAATGAATTACTGTCCCCAAGGATCTTGGGGCCATAATAGCCACTCAGGTGCTTTTGTTTGTCTATATGCCTGTAGGGCATGGAATATACGATGAGTTTTCATAAACAGGCAAAATGAATTTCCATAATATAGTGTGCTTCAGTAAGCCCATTAAAATAGTACAAGGTCGTGTTTTTTTGTTTTCCTTTCATGCACTGTCCGAGCATTATTACAGCGATCAATATTCCGACAGATATCATTAGAGATTTGTATTGTAATATGGCAAGGTCGATATTCCAACCTGTTTTGTAAAGAAATTGAGTTTTTGGATATGTGTTTTTGTCTGGTATGCACAAACCGTGTTGTAGTCGGCAGATTATTACAGTGTAGTGTCAGTCAGGACCTTTGTTGCGATGGATGAGGTTGGCGTTATCCCGCGATCGTCCTCAGCCACACAGCTGATTTGAGCTTGTGCCTTGATTTTTATCGTGTGTATGAGTTCCCTAGACAAATGTGAGCTGATGCATGTTATATGCAGACCCGCTGCCCACTCGCTGCTGTCAGGATATGTACATCTGAGGCAAAAAAAAAAATTACAGTGTATTCTCTGATTTGAGTATCTGCTCGGTAGCGGTACATGAAGCCGTCTTCTAATTGGTTGAGTGCGCCGGCACTGGGGAATGGAAAATGTAGATCAGTGGAACCTGTGTTGTTGGGGGAAGCTCTGCTGTGCTGGCTCAGTTGGAACTATACAATCAGCTGAACTGGCGGGACGAGGCTGGAAAGGTGTTTGCTCGTTGGCGGATGTTATTTGCCGGACACAAAATCACACCTTAGACCTGGTTGGCAGCTTGTGTACAAAACTGGCTTTAATTAAGCGAGACTAACATAAGATGCTGTGAACTGACAGTTCTGAGGTGATGTGTCAAGTGTCCAAAAAAAGGGACCTGGAGCTCAAGATGAAAATCACACCACTATAGCAGCCAACGCAAACTATCAAAGTGTTCGCCTCGTGAATTTTACGCATGTACGCGTTCAGAGAATCTCAGCTTGACGATCAATTCCCTGCCAGCTTTTTTGTCTGCCAAGAAGGAATCATTTTGATGGGAACAGCATGTGCACATCTTATAAATACTTAATGGTTGTGATCATCGCTGGTTTAGATTGCTATCAGTCTCTGTTGCAGCTCATCATAGGGATGCTCTGTGTGTGTACAATGGAGGCGTTGATGTGCTCATAACTTTGGAGCTGGCAAATTCTAATACAGGTCATGGATGACATTTTGAGGAGAAAAGTGTGCATGTTTCTAAGAAAAAACGGTTTCAACTTTGCAGAGGATTATTGTTGTCGGACTGTTTGAATTTAAGGGAGGTACATCTACACATAGTTGGACCTTGACAGTTCATAAACCGAATTTTAACGAGGGTACTTTTTAATACCAATTTTCTGCAATTTACTCCTTCGCTTTGTTGCTTCCATCGTGACCAAGTCAGTGTTGACTTTATACAGGTTCGTTTTATTCCGATACATGCATATTGTCTGACTCATTTTATGCAAGATCTCACAAGCATAAATCTGTCTGTGTGAGAAGTGGCCTCTGCAATGTAATGTTTATTCATTTGGCAGTATCCCTGTAGTGTCCGCCCCCCCCCCCCCCCTCTCCGAACAAGATACCCCGTGTCATCAATTGTGACATTTCTTGGCAGGCTAATAAGAGGCTAGATGATGTAAATTATGTATGTGGACTAGCTGATGGGAAGGTGTGAACTTTTTCGTGGAAAAAAAATGTCCTTTGAATAGCTTGACTTCAGCAGACAGCGACTGTGAATCATTTTTGTTTTGTTCCGTGGAATCTTGAGACTGTATGTCATCACATTTAACAGACAGAGCCAGCTGCGCCCTTCTTAACTGGAGATTTATTTGAGGATACTGTAGCCGCGGAAGTTTGTATTAAGTGGAATACTTTCCATGAACGCTCAGTGTGGAAACTGTGCTTTAGGGATTGTATCCATGTCGTGAGTAAGTCACAGTTTCTGGGAACTATATTTCGGATGGGCCAAGTTTCAGTGCCACCAGCCAGTGGGTTGGGAAATGAGGTTTCTCAGGACCCATGGGGTGCATGCGTCTCTTTTCTTGGCACCAAATCAATTTTGTAGTGTGTATGAAATGGTATGACCATGACTTGATAAGGAGAGTTGTGAAATTTCTTTTGAGACGGTGAACTTGATGAACTTCTTTTTGACCTGCGTGGTATGCCAGACTGATAGGGACTGCCATAGCAAACTGTGGCATGTTGATGGTATTCAACACCCATTACATGTCGAATCTCCATGAGCTTATCTGTGGAGTTGTTTATGTTCAACTTGACATGTCACATACACATAATTGTCATGAGTTTTTCAACCATTGTTCAGTGTTTGTCATTTGATACCCATTTTGACATTGAATTGACTATTGTAGGTCCATAAATTGTTTGCCAGTGACTAGTAGTTCGACCTCACTGCTTAAGAAAGGCCTTCCTATAGTCGGACTGCATGGAGATGTGTCATCCGTAGCAAATCCCAACCTTCAGGCTGTTTTGTCACGCGCTGATCGTTGTTGCTCCAGTCTCTCTCTAACTTTTGGTGGGATATCACTCCGTGACGACATTATCGCTTTCATCATCATTGCAGCGGGAAAAAAATAAAACTCTCAAGAGAGTGCCGGGCACTAAGTGGTCAGTATATAAAGTCCGTTGCCGACCCGTTATCATCATCGCCCATGACACTAAACTGTGCTTTCATGCGGCCGTACGGGGCCCACTTACCCTGTCGCTCTCAGCGTACGCGTACGCCCAGCAACCTGAGTCCGGTTTCCCCGTTGCTGTCGCCGTACCACCGGGATCGCAATCAGCCGCTCAGCCCGCACGACGGAGGAGAGATGTCACGCTTGGGTCTGAAGATACGCAAGCTCTCTGAGCCGGTATTCAGGTAGGTGAATTGTCAACAACTAGCTTGCAAACTTCTCATTTTTTTATTCCCGTGTTAACTTATCCTACAATGCTTTCTGAAATTTATTGTACCAATCTTTTGAAGTGATATTAATTCTGTTTGGTGTCAAGTGGTATGCGTTGCCAGACTGAAGAAGCTGCTAGCATAGCAGTGAAACGTCACTAATTTGTGAGTAACATCTTCACATATTCCTTATTGGATTTATCAAAAGAGCTTTTCAGAAATATTCTGACTAACAATCCAGATGAATTTATTCAAAGAATTCTGTTTGCTTTTTGTGCAACAATTTTTCGTTGTTTTTAACAATTTGCCATGCATTTTTTTTTTTAATGGATGCATTTGTCTAACAATAACAACTGAATGTTTCAATTTATTACAAATTTCAAACCAAATTGTATCTTACCATGCAGAGCTGCATTGGTTATTTTCCATTGACACATTTGTGGAATTTCCCACCGTCTGAGTTTGCTGTTTTATAAATAAATCAGGAATAAAAGTTCAAGAGGAATTTGACAGTAAGCAATATCTCAGTACACAATTTCAGTTTCATATTTGCACGACTCGGCTTTCTATTTTTAAAGGAACAAATGTTATACTGTATTGTGCTTCTAAAATGAACACAGAATATCCCAAATTAGACGCTTATATCTTATCAAGTATCTTCTGTCCTTTGTGTTTACTTCTGTAATCAACAGATGTGGAAATAGACACCTTTTGACCAGAAACAAGTTAATTTTGGGTAATTTAGCGTGTATACTCGTACTTTGGCCCCATTCAAATATTGTACCAACAACAAGTTTTTGCCATCGATCAACACTTTTTCAGCTAAAGCTGCGATTCATTTGATGAAGCTCATGTAAGGCTAAAGATTAAGTGTAAAGACTTTTTTGGGATGAATATGGCTTCATTTTAGTAAGTTTCCTTTCACTTTGTAGTTCTTTGCCTTTGAAAGAGTAGGAAAGCTTGTTTCGAAAATCAATGCCCGGAGGAGACTGATATAATACGGAACAAAAGATTGTAAAGATCTCCACAAGGCAATTTCTATAGGTGAATACGTCTCCACAAGGTTATCAGGAAATAGATGTATGGATTTTACTCAAAAACTAGGAATTTCCAAGGTATACTTATATGCCGCAAATTAAAGTATTTTATGTAAGGGATATTTGGTCAGAATTTCAACCCAGGAAAGTAATTTGGGTTGAAATAGGAGCATTTTGAAAATAAATCTTTCGACCCTCTCACGATTTTGTACTTGAGAACAAAGCAGTGTTTCCACGTATGGGTGCACATTGATGTTGTGAAAGACGTGAAAGACGTGTGTATACACACGTCGTACGTTTCATTCCTTATGATTAACTGTGTGTGATATGTGATTTATTGGACATGTAGTTAGTTGTTATAGTTGTACCGTGAAGCCACAAGGTTATCACGAAATAGATGTATGGATTTTACTCAAAAACTAGGAATTTCCAAGGTATACTTATATGCCGCAAATTAAAGTATTTTATGTAAGGGATATTTGGTCGGAATTTCAACCCAGGAAAGTAATTTGGGTTGAAATAGGAGCATTTTGAAAATAAATCTTTCGACCCTCTCACGATTTTGTACTTGAGAACAAAGCGGTGTTTCCACGTATGGGTGCACATTGATGTTGTGAAAGACGTGTGTATACACACGTCCTACGTTTCATCCCTTGTGATTAACTGTGTGTGATATGTGATTTATGGGACATGTGGTTAGTTGTTAGTTGTACCGTGGAAAACGTAAAATATTTTCCCACCTCTCTGATAAAGTCATCGGTTTCACTCGTAACCCTAAAGTTCAGGTTTCCAGGATGCAGCTGTCAGATAAGAACCCCAGGAGGGAATTTATTGTTGGTTGCCTTGGAAACGGGGTTGGCGTCACATCGTACATTAATAGTTCACATAATACTGCAACCCTGGTCCTGCATACATACGCAGAAATTCGTGCACCTATTGTAACACAGCATTGTACACTATAATTGTTGAGAAGTTGACACAATGGAACACTGTGCTTCAAACAGCTGATTCATCTAAAACCTATTACTTAGTACCGGTAGTGGTGGGATTATTATCAGGATTTTTAACATTCGGTTTGAATTCCACTATTCGGTTTGGATTTTGAAAACCGGATATTCGAAACCGACCTAAAAAGAATTCAGCCTTCCATTTTTTTTGTGACGTAGGCTAAAGAAAACAACTGGTACTAATTTGCTCCTTGGTCTCTGATTGTGACTGCATTCACTCGCTAGCGTCTTCTCGGTTCATGAATAGCCTGCTGATTTGACTGATCAGAGAGTTCCTACCCATTTGTTTTTTTACCATTAGGGCTCCGGAGCATATACCATGCGCCATCTCACTCATCCCTTTTTTTTTGGCATGACTGTGAGCTGAGTGAAAAGTTCCTGCAAAATCGGATAACCGTCATTCGTTTTACACAAATTAGGATAATCGAATTTTGAAATCTCCAATATCTCCCACCACTAAACTGGAGTCAAGTCATTTGTAGAGGACGAAAAAATTGTGTGTAGCCGAAATGGAGTTCTTTATTGAAGTGCCAGCAAAAAGGAAGAAACGGTAAGCAAACAAAACCTCATCTTTCTTTGGTACATGCTTTACAAATTTTGACTTTTCAATCTAGAACTGCAGGTCAAATGTCTCAAATTGTACTTTGTATTATGGCAAATAACATGTATTATGTTTTTATTTTAGTGCAGGAAGTGTTACGTAAGCACAATATTATTTCCTGCTTCGAATACCCTTGCATAAATTATCTATCCAAAAGTTCCCCGTGTAAGGTCATTTTAGAAAAACAAACTGATATGCAAACAGCTGTCCTTTGTAATGTAAATGAGACATTTAATTTTTCTTTTGTGGGAGAGCCACCTGTGAATGTTTCAATATCTTTTTGTAATGTACATACTGGAGGTGATGATGTACCAGTAACGCTCCCATATGCAAGGCTTGTAATTTTTGTGATTACATTGTTAGCTCTTGGGGTGGAGTTTGTTTAGCTGCTTACTGTACAGGGTGAGTAAAACAAAAGGAAGCCCAAATGGCATTGGCAGGACCAATTATTTAATGAAGTTCTGCATGTAGCACTTTCCAAATCTAGGATATGAAAGCCCAATTAATGAGCTTTCATTTAGTACAAGAATCATTGAAATCGCTCATGAACTTTTCAAGGTATGGTATTTTGAACACAAACACTGTTTTAAAGTTCTGTCCACGGATCACCAAAAAAGGTTAGTGTTCTTTCAGCAAAACGAAAACAATTCACATAGTGATCCGTTGACAGACGTTTAAAATGGTGTTTGTTTTTAATATTCTGTAAGTTGAAAAGTGCATGAGTGATTTGGATGATTCTTGTACTTAAGAAAGCTTATTAATAGGGCTTTCATATCCTAGATTTTGAAAGTGCTACATGCAGAACTTCATTAAAAAATGGTCCTGACATTCCGGTTTCCTTACCCTGTATGGTTAAAAATTATGGTAAAAATTTGCGGCAGAGAATCGGTGCTAAATTTAAGCGTATTCGAAAACCTCGGCAACTAGCATGTACACATGGACATTTCTATCACAAACTCATAAGCAAATTCTGCTTTCAATGTCAACATTTAACTACTTTTGTGGTCTGCCTAAAAATGAACAATGGTTCTGCTATAGAAAATTGTGTGCACTGTGTAGTCCCACCAAATGTGGCCAGATCTTTTTTGTGGGAAGAGCCCGTGTAAGGATTTGTTGGAATTTCATTTTCCTGTTTTACAGTTTAAACATACCAACCATTATTAACAGTTCCAAAGCTTTCAGGAAGAGTTCTCCTTGTCAAACAAATGATCAACCTTGTGAATTTGTGAAAAAAAGAATTGGAAGTGAAAACAAATGCAAGGTGTTCTGGCAAAATGAGATGGAAACAGGCCTTAGTGGAGAAAAATGGAAAGAAAAAAAGGAATGAGGAGATTTTTTACTCCAATTTTCAGATTTATTGATATTTGTATTCTGTTATTTGGCTACTACACATACGTTAAAGTAATAGTATATAAATCATGGAATACAAGTGGTTTTAAGGAAAAGCACTAGGCATCTTGCATTTTCACGAATACAAAACTTGAAACTTTAAAGGCCTTTTTCTAAGTACTTTACTTTTTTGACAGGTCAATAAATGTGAACTTTAAACAGCCATAACTTGTCAACGGAATATCCGATTGAAGTGCAACAAACAGTATTGTAAGGAGAATTTTTGTTCTTTTTCCAAATGCACACAAACCTCATTTTGACATGTCAGAACGCCTCACAAATAACAGAGGCCTGCAAGGTCTGCTAAAATCCAGCCATAACTTGTCAACAGATTATCCGATTGAAGTACAACAAACTGTATTGTAAGGAGATTTTGTCCTCTTTCCCAATACCCACAAACCAGGGTGACCGTTTTAGCCGATTTTCAGCTAACTTTGACAGAATTATTGTAAAAAGAAACGAGTTTGACAGAATGGATTTTTTTGGCAGATTTCTGGCAGAATTCTGCAAAAATGGTTATTTGACAGAAAAACAGCAAATTTGAATTAAAACGTGTACATTTGTTTAAAAAAGCTTCAATCCTTTCAAGCAAACCCTTGCATAATCGGACAAGTTGGTTTGTCTAGGCGCTGAGGTTCACTGGGAAACGGACTTTGTCGTGACCGGATCTGTGTTTTGCCCGAAGTTTACCAATGATTTCACAACATCTTTATGTGACTAGATTGTTTATTATGTAATTTGAATCTTAATTAAGGCAATACTACCAATCTGCATGTGATTTAGTGCCTTGTGAAAATGTATAGTCCGTGGAACATATCATTAGTTTTCTGCAGACCTGCATGCAGTGTTGATTTTTTTCTAAAGTTTTGTGAAGGTTTACAGCAAATTTCCTTTGGGGTCGCGAAATCCGGTGGGTATGTATATAAAGATACTTACATCCGATCAAGAACCTGGATAAGTGCCAATGCGGGAAGTATCGAGAGGATAAAAATGTTGTTATAACAGCAAGTTACCGGAGGATTTTGAGTTGAATGTCTCTTCTTCATGATGAATTTTGTTTCTTTAGAATTAAAGGGAATATTTACTTTTGCTGTAATGTTCAGAAATGGATGGATTGGGGGGTTACGATTTTGTAGCAAAAATTGTATACCATGACCTGTGTAAAGTTTTGTGTTCATAGATACTGGAATAAATAAACAAGAAAAAAAATGCTGTTCTCTTAGTCTGGTTCCCTGACCCTACTTCGGACAAAACTGAACAATTTGTAGACTTCGGGGAATTGTCAGGTCAGGGAACCAGACTAGTTGGCTTGCACTCGTTCGTAGATGTGTAACTCATTTCAAACAAAATGTGAACTAACTAAATTTGGTTAACTGAGAGCAGTATTTGAAAAAAAGTCTTTTTTTTCCAACGATGGTCGGCGGACCATTGTTGGAAATAGATACAAACGTTAAACTTTTCGTGGAAATCACAGCACACCAGGTGCCATGATTTCACATGATGCACAAGACTATTATTCACCTACAGTCCAGTAAGGTATTTCATAATTTTTTGTGTTTGCAAATGTTGTATATTACCTTTAATGTGAAGTTGATGTTTAATGCAGGAAATTCTCTCAAAAGTTGTGAAATATTTCCTCTTTTTTAATTTGTAAAAAGTAAAAGAACATCACAGGAAATCAAAGAATTGTCGCTTTTTTTAATTTTGAAACTGTACTTTCAAACTTGAAAACTTTACACGAGAACAAAGAATGTCTCCACAAGGATACAAATTTCAGTATGTGTGAGTTTGAAAGTGAAGTTTCAAAATGCTCTTATTTTAACCAGAATTAATTTCTGTGGCTGAAATTTGAACTTAATATCCCTCTTCTAAAACTCTTCCATTTGCGACAGATCAACCCACCTTGGAAATTCCTAGTTTTTGAGTAAAATCCACATATCTATTTCCTGAAAACCTTGTGGAGACGTATTCATCTATAGAAATTGCCCTGTGGAGACGTGAACAATCTTTTGTTCCCTATTGTACACACGTCTCCAGAGGGCACGGTGTATCAGATCGAAAACTTTACTACACGAGAACAAAGAAATGTCTCCACAAGGATACAAATTTCAGTATGTGTTTATGTATGCATGTGCAGGTTTGCACATTTCCTCATGCATTTTTCATGCATATAAATAATTCTATCAATAAATCTGATAACGTACCGGTATGCAATTAAGTTTTTGTAAAATATGCATGAAAATGCAGGTACGTGTACCAAGAGATAAGACAGCTGTTCCCGGGGTGATTAAATTAACTCACTTTTCCTTTACGCTGTGAAACGTAGGACTGATTAAACTAGCCCCAAAATGCTCTTATTAATTGGATATTGGAGCGGAATATTAAAGTTAAATCAGTCTGTACAAGGCACATTTTATACCGTACCGGTAGTTACTTCTATCATGCATAAATACGAGAAGGTAATTCAGTGGCATATCCAGGAGGGGGGGGGGGGGGGCGGCTCCACCCCCTTTCTCAATGCAGCTATCCAAAAAGTAACTGAAGAAAGTATTGTTGAAGAGCATACTTGGTTTTAAAGATGGTAATGGTACTAAACTCCCTATGAAATTATTCGTTCTGGCATGCTGTCATTGTGAAGAAAACAATAAAAGAAGGACTTTTCCAATGATGCGTCTGAAGATGCATTTTTGGAAATATCCGTCGGTAGTTCGTTTTTAATTCGGCAAAGCCGTGAATGAGTTCGCGCAAGTGTTGACACCACACATGTACGCACGTGGTTGTGTCTTCGCCAGTTCTGTGCATAGCTGCAATCTACTGAATGGGAAAGTATCCCAGACTAAGATTTCGGGTGCAATTCAAAGCATGACTCGACAACATTTTAATCGTAACTTTTTAATTCTCGGAATATAAAGCATTCACTGAGCCGAAAACTTCATCATGTTAGTTGTTGAGCACCCTTCTTTAGATTTTGAGCACTTTTGTTGCTTCAAATGAAAAATATGCACAAATGATACATGATTTATACTCTGCCTTTAAACACCAACACCTCACAACCATATACAAGTACTGTCGAGCCTCGTTAATACAAACTCGTTCAGACCTGGCCAAATTGTTTGTTATATCAGAATTTTGTATTAAGAGGAACATCAGTCCCATTCATTGTGCACATAAATGCACAGTCGGGACTAAGTCTTTATGTTTGCTATAACCAGAATTTTGTTTTAACAGAGTTTGTACTAACGAGATTTGTCTGTAGTAGTAATAACTTCTGTGCTTTTGCCTTTTTCCCGCCAATAACCAATTTTGCTCCCTCCCCCTGTAATAGGTCGAAAAGAATATGGACTAAAATTGTGTGAATGTAATATTTGTCAGTGTGGAATCATCTCAGTATTTTCCGCGCTTCTCCTGTAGAGATAATAAGAACTTGATATCCATTCCAAGTTCTGTAACTGAAAACTCCCTCACCACAAAAAAAGGTCTAGCTCGCACACTTGCATCAATTCCCACCTGAGAGCCGAATATGATCTGATTTTTTTTTTCAATTCGGACGATTTGATCTGGGTCTTACACAAGCTGTACGTGTCAGTGACATGTGTGGTTCATCCACAAGGTTGTTTGAAAGTACAAGAGGAAAGTTGCCCAGGGACGATGTAAATGAATTCTTTTTTGGGGGGGGCGGAGTTGCTGTTGAAACAAATTTTCAGTTTGAACAGGAGAGGAAAGATTTTGAGGAAACATACCAATGAAAGGTCATCTGTTTTCTATGGAGGATTCTTACTCCTCTGTCATTTTTATAGTTGTGTTGTTTACCTCCTCAATTAAAAGGCAATTAATCAAAATGTTGTCACAAATTTCCCCCAAATTGTACCAAAATCTCAGATGGCCTCACAACTGAACCCTATCAAGCCCTTCAGATATTTCACCTTTCAAATACTTGTTTTCCCAAATCTGTCAAATGCATGGTGAAGTCCTTGTTCTTTGACCCTTTTTTGAGGAAACTTCTGATTTAAATTGTGCAATCTGCACTGCACATGTGCTACTAGGTGATGGCCCTTGCTCCATGCAACATTGCACTATGACTATGCTTTGACACAGGATAAAAGCATTGTTGATTGACAGTGCCAGTTTAAGCTGATAATGGACTCATTGTAATACATCACTAGCCACACAATGACATCATATGTCAATTATGAGCTAACTGTTTACAGTTAACAACCTACTCAGTATGCTGGGCTCCCTGCAGATTGCAATGTAGCCTGTTTGAACAGTGCTCAGTTGTTGATTCTGTAAACATTCTTGAAAGTCCTGCTTGGGAAAATCTTGCTTTTAGTCTGCCAGTTAAGAAACAAACAAGTGTGCATGATATAACGTCAATATTTTTTTACACAAAGATATTAAGAGAGAGCATTATTCTCACTGGGACAAAGATGACTTTAGCTATGCTGACTTAATTGAAGGTATAAACTTCAATTCTGCGAGGAAGATGGGAAAAGTTCGACATCTATTGTCCCAAGAATGTCTCCAAAAGTTGTGGGGGGGGGGGAGCAAATGAGGTCAGTTTTGTGGGTTGTACATTTAAAAGTTGAAAAATAATCTCGCTAAAATAGGTACATGGGATCATTTGCTTTCTGTGCAGTTTTTTGCGTTTTTAGCAACGAAATTGCTCAATATGTTAAGAAGGCTGCATTACATTAAACTTGTGGACGTTTCAGCACAGTGCAATTTTTTATATTATACATTTTGAGAGAACAAAGAAAATATGTCCATTTTAATTGGATTCCGTTGTTAATGCACATAGAAATGTTCCTGTGGGCACATGTTCAATAATTGTTTGCTTCCGAATGATAACCATTTCAAGTGGAATAATTACTTTTGTAATAATTATATGATAATATGTCTGGTACGTAGCGACAATGTATAGTTGTGTATAGATTTGCTTCAGCAACTATCCGTTCTGTACCAGTAATAATGTCTAGTAAACGCAGGGCAATGTAAGGCTGTCATCAGCCCATGACCAAATATGGTAATGAAGTTGACATGCAAATGAGAACATGCAAATATTGGAACTTCCAGCCAATAGGGAGCCTTCATCGTCCTTAGCCGTCGGCGGTGAACAAAAGTTTGTTTACACCCGTCACTTTGCCACATCTGTATAATTGTACAAGATATTTGGTACCAGGCCAAAATATCTTCACTTTGAGCAAGGATTTTCTCGTGAATTGTCAGGCACTTTTCCAGGTAACTGCAAACATTCCTACGGATGTGCCTATCAAATCGAATTGAATTTGTATTCTCAAAAGTCATACGTAAACATTATCCTTGTATCTGAATGGAACTTATTGATTGACGTGAATCTGAAATTGTTTAGCCTGAATCACAAATTGATTAGAGGATTGTAACTTCCTAATCCAAATAATCCCTTTGAGAATGTGAAGTTAAGCGCAGCACGCCAGGATCGATTTAGTCTACCACTATTGTGTAGCTCCCCCAAGCCCTCCTAACCCAACAAGTGTGACATCACAGTGGCCGCTCATGCATGACTTCTGCAGTTCCCAGCTGTGGATATACCCTGTGGGCTTTCACAGGAAGAACAATCAAAAGGATTACAGTGTATTGTGTCAACTCCTGGTAGCTGCTTTTTAACCAGCAGACATCCTTGGTTTCTCTTTTGATCTGTGCCTGTTACGCTCTAGTAGACCAGCGGTGTGGGCACTCCACTTGTTGTTGGGTTGTTTTTTCTGTTGCCATTGCCTTAGGGGAATTTGTTGTCTGAAGAGGAGTACACGCAGTGAGGCTGTAATACATATGTTGTTCTGGTTTTGGAGTCAGAAAGATCAGCCATACTTCTGTGAATTGGGATTTGTTGGTACTCAGTACTGGCAGTGGGAAAGTGGAGTGACTCATTATTTTTCCTGACAAGTAGGAACTTCATTTCGTGGGAACCGGTAGTCAACGCATCGGTCAAAGGTTGTACGTCGGTCAAAGAGTTCAATCGGGCGGTAGTCAACAGCAAATGGTGTCATTTCGCTGATTTTTTTTTTTGTGTGTGGTGGTGGTGGTTGTTTATCATGGCACTACCTATAAATCGGAAGGGATCCTATACTATACAGTTGCATGACATTCCTCGGATCATTGTGCCCCAAGGTAAAAGACGCTCCAATAGGTAAGGCTGTTTCCTTTTGTTGCTTATTAGCATACCCAGAAATGAACAGTAATATTAAATCATGTTTGTGGTGTTTACTTGTGAGTTGACGAGTGTACAGTGATAGATTGTACATGCATACAATGTGCATATTGGCAAATTTTATATAAATGTATCACAACGCTTGCATTATAAGTAACACGTAACCACAAGTTATCTTGAACTTCATAACCATAATCTGGCATTCTGGTGTAAATTGTAAAAAATTTGGTTCTTGAGTCATCAAGCATTTTTGTGTCAGTTTGAGTTCCAATCCACACAGGTTCAAAAATTGTTTTTATATCCGCTACCAGGTTTAAAACCACATATGATGCTGAAAACAACAACCTATTTCCCAGGTTTTCAGCACTATTATTGTGTTGCTAGCATGACTGTATGGGCCGATTCCAGGCTACATGGCATAAACTGGTTTATGGCTTCAGACTATAGTCTCTTTGAATAAAGACATTGAAAAAAAAGGGGAGTTGCCAACATAATGGACTGGATATGCACAGTTGGTAGCTAGAGCACCGGAACGGCAATCCAGAGGTCACAGGTTTGAACCCTGCTCCTTACAATACCTTTGTGCAACTTTTAAAATTATTTTAATACCCCCTTGTGGTTTATTTGAAAATAACTAACAATGATTATGGATGGTGCTGTGAATATAGCCTACGCACAAGAGCAAGTGGAAAACACATCACATGCGCTATTCCTTCCTCCATGCATGCGCGCGCAGCGATTCCACAAACTGATTATCGAACGAACGTGCAAAAACCCGTAGCGTCTGCACGCGAGAGAGATGCACCCGAGCATGGCGCGCAAAGAGGCAGCGGCTCTCAAGTGGTCTTCAGTCAGAGTTTTCCGCTTTGCATTTTTTAACCGTTCAAGGTGCACTTATGCACGGAGTCTCCATACTCACTCCCTTGAGAGAAGTCCCAGTACTTAAACCTGGGCCCAACTTCATAGTACAACTGAGTATAACATAATCCTGAACAAATGTGCTAAGCAATGAGTTTGCTGAAAACCGGTCATAAGCAATGAAGCATTACATGGCATTTTGACTGTTAACCTGCTTTTACTGAGAAAGAAATTTTCTTAGCAGCACTAGCTCAGTAATTTCCATTGGGCATTTGGAGAAAGTTTGTTAAGCCATTTTGGAAATAAGCCAAAATAAACCAATAAACATTTAGGAAATTCAAAATTTGTATTCATATTTATTTGACAGCCGCTGTGCCCGGTATGACCAAAATGGTTTGTGGTCTATCACGCATGATCTACATTATTGCAAGTGCCATACGTTATGATTCGGTTACTGAGAGACAAGGATTTTCAAGCGAAGCGGGTTAGTCCAGGCACAAAAAGCAGGCACAGTTGCCCAATCCAGGTATTCAGGTTTTTTTGGCTCGGTTCGGTTTCGAGATTGGTCAATACAACCTGATGCACAACATTTGCTCACAGAAATGCAGTACTAGTGACAGATTTGTCTATTCGCTCCGTTCACAAGTACCCCCTCATTGGCAAAGAAAGTATAGTTGGGGTGACCGAACGACGCCATCTTGCCTGACTGCAATATTTTGCCGCAAAGCGCGGTCACTGCGTGTACATGCTACAAATCCCCTGGTGTACGTGCATCACACACACAGGAACGGTGAGCGCGCGTCAACCAGCGAAATGTATGTGTCCCTCCCATGGGACGTCGTTGCTAGGTAAAAGGGCACCCTCTTTGTATGCACAACACTAGTTCACAGAAATTCAGTATTGGTACAGATTTGTGGGGCTAGTCGATCATCACCACGAAATTGGCCCCAGAAGTTTAACCAATCATATATGAAAGGGAAATCCCCAAAAAGTCACAAGGGAGCTGAAGGAAATGACAACCTAATTTAACACTGACTGGCAGGATTCCAACCAGGCCAAACACTAAAACATGCATAGGCAGATGTATGTGAAAAATTCCTGGAATATGTAAAATCAAATGGGATCAGATAGGAAACCAAATCAATGTTTGTTTGTTTATCCCTCCTAAGTCACCACACATACAGATCAAATGGTTTCATAATAAATCACTAGGATACTATGTTTACTGCACCACTTCACAGTACAGTGTACACATAGGCCTACTCCTGAAAATTCAGTTTATCAGACAAGGGTTGTTGAGTTGGAGATTTCTGCTTTTTGTTTCTGTCTTACATGTTCTTCCTGTTCAGACACTATGCATTGGTGCTTCTTCTTATTGTCCCCATTCGCACCACGTTCCAGGGATTGTGTCCAAACTAAGTTGGGGGTAATGAATTGATTTTTCATTGTGATCATCAGACAAGCTTTACAATGACAACCAGAGGTCGACCTGGGATGACCTTTATGCTGTCAAATCATATAGAGCCAGTAGTTGGGAAGGTTTCTTTCTGTCTGCAAGGCCATCCAATCAGTCCCAGTGTTTCCCCTGCCCTCCATTATGGCAATCTCATTGTTTCCCCTGCCTGTTTTTATGGCAAGTTAAGTAATGAGTCCAATTGTTGCACATTCATGTTGCATAGAAACCTAGCTTTTAGCCTTGGCAAGGAATGTACACGCATGCATGCCCATTGACAATCGGAAGGGGTGAAGACATTTTTTTTTGAAAATGGCAAGAGCTTTCGCAGAAGCAATTACAGTTGTGCATCAGACTTTCTTTTGAAGAAGATTGTGTTTGTTGCTGGTTGTTTTTTCCCCTTGAAAAGGCCACAATGTCCCCATGTGGGTCATTTTATAAATATTGGGGTCCATTTTCTTTTCCTGTCCCTGTTACATCTGACATCTGTGATTTTATTTTTCTGATGGACTTCTAAATGCAGTCATCCTCCAAGAGTGATTATGAAAAGCAAACTACCCAACAAATTTAAATCAATAAAAGTCATTCTTAATGACATTTGAAAGTCAATATTACATGAAAAATGATAAACTTTGAACCCTAAATTCATAGAATAACCCATTCAGTGTCAGTCTGAAGTCCTGTCTTGTTTAAATAGTTAGAAACTTTGTCCCCAAAACAAGTTCTGGGTAGTTTCCCTAACTATTTTCGTGCAGAACTGCACCATTTTCTACACTGTGCTTGACAGTAACGTTTATGTACTTGCACTTCTATGCTTTCATATTCTCATTGAAACTTCATACGTCATTGCTCACACACGCAATTCAACATATGTTGTACAGCAGAATCGCGGATCAGTGAATATTGAAAATTGATCATGTTATTTTTAGCTACCACCTTAATTGTGTTATGTGCCATGGAATTGGCGCCCGCCGGCCGCCCGGCAGAGCCATGCACGCAGGGTACAATGTAGGAGCAATTGTTGAAAACCAATTATTTTCTTATTTGTTAAGAACATAGTGTTTTTAACTGCTGTGATTTTACATACATGTGTTGAAGCCACAGTGTGTTGAAGCAAGAAAAAGGCTAGAAGGCTAGTCATTTTATCCTAGCTGGGACTTTTCTCTTTTGAGAAAGGCTAGCTCTGCATGCAAGGGTCGACATTTCAGGCCCTCTAACTTATTTGATTTGTACATTTCTGGTCAATCCATTCGGTAAGCAGTTTGCAGCATTTTCATTAATTTTCCATTTATAATTTAACAGATTGAAAAGTGCAGCTTCTTTTTAGCCTTTAAAAAAAAAAATTGGGCCATGCTGTTGGGGCCTTGTACATCCTATTGCATCCCGGCACTGTTATGATGTACAGGAAATAGCTGAATCATTCCAAAAAGGTTGCTTGACCTTTGCTTCGAAAGAGAAGCAATGTAAAATGGTAGGGTACATGGTAAGTCACACACAGGCTACCTTGAATGGCGCTGTATAGGACAAGTACGTACATACATGTATATTTGTAGTGGAGTGCGCACTGTATTCCTTTACAATGGCCTATGGAGCACAATGTGAAATTAAAGGGAATATACATCATTTGCTTTTGCTGTAATTTTCAGAAATGGATGGAATTGGGGGGTTGGAAATATAAAGCAAATATAGTTACACTGACTTTTTGGAGATTTTGGGTTCGAAAATGCTATAAAAACCAAGAAAAACGATCATTTTCCTGTAATCTGGTTCCCTGACTCCATATAAGAAGAAACAGAGCAGTTTACATACATTGGGGAATTGTAAGGTCAGGGAACCAGTCTAGCTTGCTCGTACCCGTTCATAGGTTTGTAATCGATTGCAAACAAGTGCAATGGTCAATTGGGGCCAGTATTTGAAAAAAAGCCAGTTGTTTCCAACGCTGATCGGCCGATCAGCGTTGGAAATTGATACAAAAATACCACTTTTCTTGAAAATGACAGTATACCAGGTGCCATAATTTTACAGGATGCTTTAGACTGTCATTTACCAACATCCTGTTAAGGTATTTCGCAAAAACTTGGTAGTTTTATTTTTCGATGTTTGCAAATGTTGTATATTCCCTTTAAGGATAATGAACAAATGTTCCATTTGTTGATTTTGACTTGAAGGAAGGAAGTATTCACTTTCACTTTCATTTAAGAGGTTTGTTGTACATATGTGTGCAGATGCACTTGGTGATGTATACGTGTATGTAATATTTTGTAGTGAGGGCATTAAATTGATTGAAACAGCTATACCTTTTTGTGAGAAATTAAGTCAGTATAATGCAAATCCCAACACTCCATACATGTCCAACGCAGAAATTTGGGGAACCTTGAATCACACAAACAAGAATCTACCAGGGATTCTATATGGGTAAAATCCAGCCCTGGTTGGGATCGCCAGGGCTTAGATCGAGGCTCGACCTGGGTAGAAAATCCTAAATCTACAGCTGATCTGTGTACACAAACACCGGTGTATGAACGGTACGCCTTAAAAGGGAATGTAGTCCTTCACAGGTGTGTAATTAATTGCGAAGAAAATGCGGAATAACTAAATATGAAAAATTAGGAGCAGTTTTTTTTTGAAAAAAAAACAGTTTTCTCCAACACTGGTCGGCAGACCAGCATTAGAAATTGATCCAAAAATACACTTTACTTTAAAAATATCAGCACACCAGGAGCCATAATTGTACGGGATGCTTTAGGTTTAGAGTGTCATTCCCTAACAGTCCAGTAAAGAATTTCGTGTTAAATTGATCATTTTGTTTTTTTTTTTGATGTTTGCAAATGTTAGATCCTAATTGCCTACCCATGTTGAATTCAACACTGGTAGACGGAGATGTTGGAAACGATAGTATGAAAAGGCCTTTAAAATATACTTACATACATGTACAGTCACAATGAACATGTATTTAAATTTCTTGAACTGTACATGTGACTGTACCTGGGCAACCATTCTTTCACACACTACCAACTGAGCAATTTGTATGGAATTTATTCCTATCATTAGTATCAGTCAGCACTGGTTTAGAATACCATCACAACAACTCCAAAGTCATAAATCAGTAGCTTTTATTGCTTCCCCTTTTCCCCGGAGCATATGGTTTGAGCCCAGGGAAGGATAATTCTGATGCCTGTTTTTTAAGACACATTTTTACAAAATATTTACAAAAAGTGCAAACCAAACCAATTTGGACTTTCTGTTCTTCGATTTTGGGGAAAAAACATTGACTCAACAATTTTACATTTCATGCTATCCTCATGATATGTTCAGTACGATAAATATTATAGAAAGAAGATATTGTTTTGTGTATCAAATCTAAAGTACGAGAGGCCGTTTTGTGGTTCTATAGAATATGAATTTTCTGAACTTTAAATCCATTATTAAGTTTACTTTCCTGACAATCATGCATAGTAGTCATGGTAATTACATTTAGTAGCAATGTACATGTATGTACATACATGTACATGTACCATCAACATCATTCGGTACTCACGTTTTTTGACAATTGAGAATGAAAATAAAATCATAATTGTGTTTGCCTACCTGCAAGACAGACAGAATGGCACTCAAGGCCATTTTTGCAAAATAAATTATCTTTATTTCCTGGTAGGGATACACATTGTAAAAATACATCTGACGTCCATGAATTGCTCCAGTATTTTGTCTGAAAGTAGGTCAGGGAACCAATAAAAGAACAGTATGTTTTTCTTGGGTTTTTCCAGCACAAAACTTAAAACAACACAAAACTTAAAACAGGTCAGCGTGACACTATTTGCCATAAACTACCATAAAATGCTGATCCTTTTCAGAAAATTGCAGCAAAAGCAAATGATGTTTAATGACTTCAAACAATTTTTTTTTATTTGTTTGGTTGGTAATCTGCTATTCAAAGTCACTCTTTTTAGGACAACGGCATTAGACTTCATCCAGTATTATAAAATCATACATATCATATGTAACAATGACAAAGAAAAACACCGGACCGCAAATTTATTGAATGGCCCATATTTCAAAGCTTTACATCAGAAAATAAAGCTATATCACAAAATCCCATCCGACCGCGCCTTCCCAGTCTTGCAAATCCTGTTTTAGGAAAACAGATTATAGTTTGGGGGTAAACCAGCGATTAGCCATGCACGTCTGCTATAAAATCCCAATTTGAAATTTGGTTGAGCACTTTAAATTGGACCATAGCCTAGCAGGCTTGCGTGTGTATGCATTACAAGTGAACACTGCGTGTACGTGCGTCAGCAAGCACTGAGAAGTGCGAGGAGTGTACTTTGATATGGTTTTTATCTGAGGGCAATATTTGCTAGTCCTGTATTAGATAACTCAGTTTAAATAATCTCCAGAGATATACACGTTATTCCTGGGTTTTGGCTGCCGTCCAAAAGTGACCTTTTGGAGTGCTGAGGTCGGAGAGACACATGTATAGGAGTGTGCATTTAACAGTCCCAGGATGTGTAATCTTGATAAACAGCTCAGTGTGTTTTGTACACAGATGCATAATAGTAAACAATGTACGTCTAACTTTGCATTCAGTACACTAGTCTGTAGGCATTTTTGCAGAACCCCATAATGAATGTATACGTATGTAATTGCAAAAAAAAATGAAATTTATTGTCTTATTGCAAGTTTCAGGCTGGAAAATCAATTTTAACGCATAGATTCTGTACAGTGTGGTTTGCATTTGTTGACTTTTGTGGGATTTTGTTTTTCATTCAGACATTATTTGGTTCTGTTTTCAAATTAGAAATAGTTAATTGATTCATATTTTGTTAGATTTTTGTGAAATTTCCAGGTGATAGGTCAAATAAATTCAAGTGAATGAGAAAAAATATAATTATGTGCATTACTCTAATAATTAATAACCCTCCTATGCAAACACATTCTGTGCCAAGTTGTCCTTTCATAGGCAAAATCAATGAAGTGACTGGTTTTTGCTCCTAGCCTACATAAAGCAGGATTGACTGGCTGTGACTGTAGGTGATTTATAAGCCAGCTGTGCTGACAACTTGTCTGCTTTTGTCTGTTGACTGAATTTGACTAGTCATAGTGCTTGCTTGAATTATGATCTGACTGTTGATGACTAGCCTGTGTAAAATTAGGCATGACAGGGGAAGAGGATGGATTATTTGACTGTTTGTGACTATGCAGGAGGGTTAAAAAACATTTGTCTTCTGTTGTTCTCCGATTGATTTTTTGTCAAAATGTTGAAAGATCACACTTACATTGTACATGAATTACAAAACGAGAAAAGATGCACAATACAATTTTTACAATCAAAGAATTTGCAGTCGATTTCTGTGTAAGGTACATGTACGTGTATCTGGTGTGTCAGGCTGATTTGTTGCCTTGCTAGCTGTGCTATGTTGATACTGATAGTGAAGCCAATTTTTCCCAGGGTATGTGTATTTATTGTGGTAATTAAATGAAAGAAGGCGTAAATGGTAGCGGTGAATGATTTACAGTGTTGGATGCACACTTGGCATTGAGCGGCATACCAGGGGGTCGGACCGGTCGTTAGAGTAAACTAGACTTTGGGACATCACCATAGCAACAGAATGTAGCACCTTGTTCCGTCCGGGGCACACACCGTATTTGATATCTTTGATACCATTATCACTAGTGCCACATCCATAACCTGTTCAGTGTTACTGCAAGTCGTGGAAGTAGTGTATCTTGCGCAGCTGTATTGTTGTTGTACAGCCATGTCCTGGTCGTCGCCCAACGTTGAGCTGAAGTTGTATCGGCAGTTGAGTCGTGGACGAAATCCACAATTCTGGTTAGTAAATGGTTGTTTTGATTTGTACCATTGTTGAATCAAACACTATACTGGAAAGTGTTTTTCTAACTTGGACTGCAACCGCACTTGTAAGCAACTGAATGGTGTTAGCATGTAGTTTCTACTGATCTGCTCATGTGCAGGATTACTCTGTGTTTTACACATTTTGTTTCTTTTAGAATCTTGTCACAGTGGAACTTTAAACCATCACGATATTTTGCTCAAAACATGTTGTTTTATTGAGTGGGTGTCCTGAAGTAAAATCATCAAAGAGTGCAGGCTCTAGAGTCAGTGATTTGTATTGTATGAGGCAATTGGAGGAACATATTTTGGATGGAGGGGGTTGATGTTTTTCAACTGCAGTTTTGGTGTCCTTTTTGCCGAGTTGCTTGTTGATTTTTGGGTTAGTCAATTTTGTCGTAACCATGGATAAAGAAGCAGTAAAGTCTGTGTTTTTGTTCTCTTTTAAATGTATGCTTTGCTTTGTACAGGGACATTTTAAGGATGGTTTTGATAGTTTAGAATAATACTTTACAGTTTATTCAGGATTTGGTTTTGAGATACTGGTTTCAGATTCAATCAACATTAAAATAATATTTCAGTTAAGTGGTTTTACCCAATTTATTTTATAGATCTACTGGGTAGATTTAATGCAGATTTCCTCCTAAAAACAAATAGAAATGCGTAGTGGATAGTTTCCTGTTGATCTTATTGATCACATCGGAATCTGTTGTCAAATATAATTTTAATACTAAATATACATGCGTATCATAGCTGCATCACCTTCATAGCTTATACATTCCAATTAAGAAATGGTTTTCCCAAACCAGAACATTATCTTATTTAAAAAAATATTGCTCCCTAGAGGACTGGTACATTACGTAGTGAGACAAGCAAATTTTCTCTGAAACCACTTAGCATTGTTTTCTGATTTAACCCTAGGGTTTTGGAATCATGGCTAATTAATTATTCATATGTACGAATGGTAATTGTGCTCTGTGTACACGACGTGTATGGGAAAGTTCAGTTTTATGCGCCGGAAAATTTTTATGTTTTTGGTATCAAAAGATGCGCACGGCTTGAGACTAAAAAGTCATAACAGTTGAGTCGCGAAAAAGGGTTAAAGAAATTTAAGCAAATTAGGCCGTGTCCAAAACCGGCATCTCGAGCTACGGCTACGTCTATTGCCGGCTTGTTCCCACGTAGTTGTAATTAGCAAAGACCTAGACAATGGCTTTAGACAACAGTATGGCATTGATTTGGCAGTGTTCCAAAAACAAATATTTGTAGTTGTGGAACACAGGGAAATTTGAGTTTCACACCTGTAGTTTTGGATTGATGGAGTCACTCCGGGCTAGAGGCCATTACACAACCCAAGTGTTTGGAACTGTCTGCAACCTTTGGTGACCTGCCATTAAGGAGCTGCAGTTGGCACATTTGGTGTCTATATAAATGGTGTGCTGAAAGATGATGTGTTTGATAGATAAACCCGTCAGTGTCCCAAACGATCCAGCAGGCGCTTCACTTGGTACATGTGAATACATAATTGGGTTTCGAGAACCATTGAGATTGGAGAAGACAAACGAAATGTGTAAATATTTATAGCACTGGATTTATGTATGTCCTACAGACCATGCCACCTTTTGACATGGTGGCTATTAGGTGCTGACAGGCAGATTAAACACCCAAGAATTTCCTGACATTTTGTCACTGTATTGTACATGTACATGTAAAATGTGAAAAATTTAAACATGCAAGCCATAACAGGGGGCCATTCCATAAATTCTGACATAGTGACACAGATTTTTATAGTTCTGATGTAACGTAGTCACCCTCCAACAGTGATTATGAATAGCAAACTACATGTACTTACCTAACAAATTAAGTAAGATTTGAGGCTTTGCATGGTGGAGATACTAAATAATGAAAGGTATATATGTGCGAATAATTTCTCAACTAAGAGAATGGTTTCGAGTTTATACCTTTGGTTCTTTTCAGAACCATTCTCTTAATTGAGAAATTATTCGCAAATGGTGTTTCCGCAAACCTTTCATTATTTAGTACCTAACAAATTAAAAAACCTTTGAAGTCATTCTTAATGATACTTGAATGGAAAATTACCTAGTACCAAAGTAACAGAGACAGGAAAATGTCACGTTTTAGACCCTAAATTTATGGAATGATCTACCGAGTGGTAGTAACAACAAATAAAAAAGAACACTTACACATTCTTTAGTTGTAACTCTGGTATTTTGGACCATGAAAAGACTGTTTCTGACAAATTTGCATCTTTTGAAAGTCTACATGGTGTATCTACAGGATTTTATTTAAGATTGGACATTGACATTTACGTATGTATTTAGCTTCAAATGCATGTTTTCCTTGTGCATTTCTTTAAATAGAATTATATATTGTGCGGTGGATTTGTATGCAGTCTGTTTCCTCTAACATGTTTTTACCTGCACGCCAAAAAGGGCAAACTGCATTGATCAGTCATCTGATATATCTACTTCATGTATATTTCATGGAAAGCCGTCAATTTGAGATTATTCACACTCCGCCGGGCGCGCTGAAACATTACCGGCAGATTCTCACATCAGCCTGCCCGTCAAAGATTCATGACGATGGGCCCCAGCGTGACCACTGCACTTTTGTATCAGGCCCAGCAAGAGTCTCTATATTTTGGCAGAAAGGGGTTGCGCGCTCTGTATCATCAGGCGAAGGGGGGTGGGGGAAATATCTGACAGTTGCACATGACACACAGGTAAACCGAGGGGTCAAGTGAAACAACTGCCTGTGATTGCGACTGTCACTTTATATTGCGCATTTGCAATTCAGAGTGTGGTAGAGAGAGCAGAGACGAAAGTGACTATAAGTCGCTCATTCACTCAACCAAAAAAAATAAATAAAGTCCCCCCTTAATACTTTTTTTGTCTAACTCAAAAACTACTGGGCACATCTTGCTCAACTTACAACTGATGGTACAGAAATTCCTAAGCAATCCAGCAATACTCTTTGTTTGGCCCAAAATAGTGATAATGTGTACAGAATTATGCAATTTATGACGAATGGTACCCAAAAAAAGTTGCACTTTTGTATACGTGCAAGGTGAGTGTGAACCACATCTTGCACGTATTTTAAAGTGCAACTGTTTTTGGTATCATTGGTCATAAATTGCATAAATTCGTACACATTATCACTGTTTTGGGCCAAATAAAGAGTATGGCTGGATTGCTAAGGAATTTCTGTACTGATTAGTCGTTATTTGAGCGAGAGGTGCTCAGTAGTTTTTGAGTTAGACAAAAAAGTATTGGAAGGGGGGGGGACTTTCTTTTTTGGTCGAGTGTATATTGAATGACCAAATTGTAAAAGACATCGTACTTAAAGTATTGGGAAGTTTGACCTAAGCAACTGATGTAACTTATCTGAAAATATTGTATGTCTAAAGGATCCTTTTTCCAGGATCTTTGCAAGTGACACGTGTTGATTATTTTGTTTAACAGGATGCGATAAAAGTTCACAATTATCCAATATCCAACGGTATAAACTATATAAACAATGTGAGCCATATGAAAACAGACTTAGCTTGACTCAATTACAAACTTGTGCCACAATAAAATAAAAAATGTACACTGTATCTAGATCGCTCTCAAATGAAGTCTGATGGTGTTGAATTCGCAGTCTTAATTTTCCTACGAAGACGACTGTCTATGAGAGGGGTCTACTTGTTAGTCTTGTTATGAACATTATGGTTTCTGACATATGGGAGTGTTTTCTCTTGTTATCTTTTACTGAGTCAGTAAACCAATTGTGTAGCTTGGAAAAATTTTGCAAAAAAAGTAACCATGCTGGTTGACTTAAAATACCTTACATGTGTTAAGAGAGTTTGACATGTTTTTCTTAGGACAAGTTTCACAGCTTGATGTGCAGTGAATGTTCAAGAATATGCATGTAAATAAAATGGGGAAAAGTTCCTGCATAGTGCAAGTTTCAGAGAACTTCAGAGGAAGGTTCTGGTTAAAAAGCCAAAGGAGTTTTAAGTGAAAATTCCAAAACAAAAGAAATCATTCTCATTTCAGGTTCCAGATTTCTACACTGATGTCTTCAGAGGGTTAGCAACCAAATTTTATCCAATTTTACAAATTTTACTTTTTTCCCCTGGCATTATTTTATTGTTTTCTTGTTCACTACAGCTTTGATGTTGAGAATGGCCTTTCATTGAGTTGGAGTACAGATATTGTGGCTGCAACTTCTAAGAAGAGACTTAACATTTGATTAATTTCTGGCGTTTTTTTCCTCTTTGTTCTCTGCAGCTTCGATGTCGAGAATGGCGCATCACCGAGTCGCAGCCCAGGCATCGACGCCGCCAGCCCTTCCTCGGGGCTCATTCTCTCGGCCAACCTGCCACAGAGGAGAGAGTCCTTTCTCTACCGGTCAGACAGCGATTTTGACCTTTCGCCGAAATCGATGTCCAGAAATTCATCCATCACAAGTGACTGGTAAGCGCGTCTTGTGACCTACATGTATAGTGTATCTCCAAAAATAGCGAGGTTAAGTTACGTGTTTTGCTAAACGCGTACGGCAACGCGTGCTGGATGGTTCACGTTCCCGGGAAAAGAATTGAACAAGGCATTTTGTTGAGCTCGTGTGTATGAACCTTTATAAAAAAAGGTTGAAAAATCCTTCTGTTTTAATAATGAGATCATCTTTCAAGTCTGTTTATTATGACAGTATGTTATGCAACCTATTATAACAATCTTTAAAATGTTTGCATACGTGCAAAATAAAGAAATAATTTTTACTGCCCTGTTCTTCACATTACGAGAGCTGCCAAAATCACTCGTTTGGCATTGCATACAGCAAGCTAGCAATTGTATTTGTGTTGCGAATGCATATTTTTGTGATGTTCACGAGTGTGTCCAAGACGCTACAAGGTACTAGACCTACACCTTCTTTTGCGAAAATGCCAAACTACTTGTTTGACGGTACATACAGCAAGTCAGCGCTTGTATGCGTGTTGCCAGCACATATTTTTGTGACAATCATGCGTATATCAATGACGCAATGCAGGTCCTAGGTCTACCCATTCTTGCGAAAACTCATAACTCATCCTCAACTTGAAGACAGTTTTCTTAATAATTACAAGTCACAAGCATAGCAAAATAAAAAATTCTTCCTAATCGTTGATCTAGGATTTTTAATTTTTTTTTATTTGTGAAAAATTGAAGACATGTGAGTTACTATTTGCTATATTACCATGATATCTCAGAGAATAATACGTTATGCTTTGTTGTGTTTAGTTTCAGTACAATTTTTTTTAAGGGAATCTGGAAAAAGAGAGCTAACAAGGGTTGGGAATAGAGATACAGGCTTGATAGTGGGAACATGTATGAGCGCAAGTATTTATTGCCGTGGCTTTGGGAAACAGTCGGAGAAGGTTTACACTCCTCTGAGCATGTTGTCTTTCCAAACAGTTTTGCCGGCTGTCTTTTCTATGTGACTGAGTAGAGTACACATCAAGTTGGGGAACTTTGTTGATTTAAGCTAAACTCAGTAGGAATTCACACAATGACAGTGGGCAGGGATTTTCCCCAATGTGTTTGCTTCAGGTGGCATGAATAACACTAACTTTATTAGTTTTCCGCAAAGTGACTACTGAAAGTTGCATTCCCTGTTCTATTTTTGAGTTTCATCCCAAAGAAAACATTCCTTTTCTAAATTGCTACATGTATGTTTCTAGCAGAACAGAAGTTGTTCACTTTTGAATGAGACATCAACTGAAAAAAAAATTGGCTCATGTTTTACTATTGAAATATTACAATTTCGAATTACTGGCTGCCAGGCAATAGTTCCAGTCAGCTGGTTCCCGCCCCACAGTCAGCATCGATAATGTACGGACTGGGAGCCAGTTAGCTTGCAGAGCGGATCTGTTTGTGACCAAAACAAAAACCCTTTTTAAAGAGGTTTGCAGACGTTAAAAAAATGGGGAAACAGGAGAATTGGGGGTTGGAATAAAAGATACCAAGTTGAAAATTAATTAATTGCAAAAAATTGAATTTGTTGAAGACCATGGGGAATGCAACTTTAAAGAATCATAAGCTTTAAAAAAAAAATCAGGAAATTCCTTGTTTTTTCCCAGTTTTTACCAACACTAATATATCTGTGTATCATGTAATAATACATATTTTTAATTGGTAAACGTTTGATTTTTAAGGATGAAAATATGAGGGTCCCTAATAATCAGCATTCGCTGCAATGGCTACCCTCATTAACCCTAACTCCCTGGGCATTTTTGCTAGGATGCATCCTCAATCCTGCAAAATCCTCCTACTGTCTCCATGTAAAAAATTGCATACAGCCTCAATCCTGCAAACTCCTCCGTTATTTCTTGAATGTGGTCCTTGGAGGGGTGACCACTGCCTCAATCCGGCAAAAATCCTCCGGCAATCACTGTCAGTATGTTGAGGCAAAGCCAGCGACATCATGGAGCAGTGCGGAGGATTTCAAGTATAATCTACCTGTAGGCCATAAATTTGTGCAAGGCTGAGCGCAAACAAGGTCCGGCCCAAGACCTTGATACAGTGCATCCTCCAAAATCAGCCACACATTTTTGCCATATAGCCTCAAAATCTTCCGTTTTGCAAAGAGGATTTTGGAGAATTAGGGAAGCTTAGGGTTAAATATTGCTTTAAATAGATAAAAAGCATGTACAAGACATTTTGAAAGTCCGCAAGATTTCAAATTTTACGAATTGTCAATGAATGTTTCTTTTTGTTTGATTCTTTTCCAGTCACAATGCAGAGGACGTGATCGTCACACCATTTGCTCAAATTCTTGCCAGCTTGCGGAGTATCCGTAAGAACTATGCCTCTCTCACAGGGTTACCATCCAATTTTAATAGGTAAGTAATTTTAATGCAGCACCTCGGCCCGATTTCGTGGCTCTTCTCTGACCATAAATGGAGTATCTTTGTGAAATCAAGAGTGCGTAGTGGAAAATTCTGGGCTAACAATAGAGTGTGTAAAGTTGACCTCGAAATCCTGTGAGATTTTATGAGAATACAGCACATCCGGGCACCATGTAAAGGATCTACACTTGAAGTGTGTAAAGTTCTATTTTTTGTTTTGTTTTGTGTCCCGACAGGGCTCATCCAATCAAGAGCAATAAATGGGTATTTTCGAAAGAAAATAAAGCATTACAATTTACAACATATTGAAAATATTGCAAATTGCTGACTATTTAAAAATTAAAATTGTCAACATCAACTTCCGTTCAATCGATCACGCGGATATCAAGCACTTGGGATTAATTCAAACATGGGAGTCTGTGCATGACTAGGCTAGTCAGTATTTGGTGCCAAGACATTCACATAAAAAGTGAACGTGGACTGGCGAGACTTACACGCTCTGTAAACATTTTTCAAGGGTTAAAAAGTACGGGTAATTTAGGCTTGTGCAAGGTGCTCATTTATTTATTTCCACCTGCCAAATTATTTACCCTGCCAAATCCATTAACAGTGGGTCATTTCTGCTGGATTTTGGAACAGTGAACTTGCCTACCGGTAGGCCTTGCCATTTACATGTAAGACATCATGTTTACATGCGATCTCTAATTTGTGCATAGAAAGTGTACAAGTGCACAGGCGCGTGGGTGTAAACGTACGTTAATGTGTCTACCCCTTGGTGTCAACAGGTCGAAGCCATTAAGGAAGTATATCAAATTAGAACCCACGCATCTGGAAATCGAGGGCCAGATTCGCAGTTGCCGTTAACTTTTGACATTCAATTGAATGTGAATCCAGGGTAGTCGTAATGACTTGCTATGCAAAGACTGTGCATCAACAAGGCGTGCATTCGGGGGCCTACTCAGCACGGTACAGTTGTGTTTTGTGAACCACAATAACCCATTTGCAGTAACCTATACCCTTTGGGATTTACATTTGAAAAACATCTGGTACACTGACTTGCTCAGAATGCTCGGCACATTTTGACTTTGAATTCTCCAGACCAAAAACACTGTTGCAAATCACATGATTCGGGGCAAGCTTCTTGCATAGTTGCGCAAGAGACGCTCAGCACCAATACATTGTTCACAATGGGTGAGAATATGGCACAAAGACACCAGACCATGCTGGAGCTGGGGGTTGCTAGCATAAGGCTTGCCCCGAATCACGTGATATAGTAACAGTCTCTTCGGTTGGGAGAATGCAAAGTTAAAACGTGCAAAGCATCGGATTAAGTCAGCGTTCCAGATTTTATTCAAATTTAACTTACAAACGGCTTTTACATTGTACAGGTAGGTCGATCCAAAACATATGAAAATGAAAAGCACTGTTGTTTTTATTGGCAAGAAAACAGTACAGATTTTATGTCTCCCACTGTAGGTCTGCCATCCTGCTTGACAGATATTTTCATGGTCATTGCTCCACTGATCTCTCTTAGATCAGAGTGTTTGAGAAAGAAAGTCAGATTTCTGCCTGTTCTCTTCCACACACTGTTGCAATACCTACAAATGTAGATCATAGTAGAACAAAAGGATATTCTAAGGCCAAAAAAAAAAATCTCCGGTTTCTGGTATGCGCGCGCGTCGCCGTAGCCATGCGCGTCAGCAAAATGAAAAAGTTTTTTTTTTCAATAAAAGATGATGTCTCAAAACCACCAAACTCACTGGTTTGACTGGAATCCTGCTGCTGCACAATTTTAACGTGTTTTTAGATGGGGTTATGATCGAGAATAAGCTTTATGTGGCCTCTCTGGACTCCCATATATTTGCACTAAGTTTAGTCGGGCACGATTTGCAGTCATCAGCCGACATTTGAAGCAAAAAAGATTGGGGAAGCTCCATACCAGAAACCGGAGACTTTTTTTTTGGCCTAATAGTCTTTTCCTACTTACTGCATCTCTTTGGAATTCCTTGCCTGGTGCTTGTTTCCCTCCAACCTATGATCTGTCGTGTTTCAAGAGGAATGTTAATTCCTTCCTTCAGTTTTCCTGAGTATACTCTTTGTATATCACTTGCAGCGTAGCCCTGTACATTGAGTGGCTTTTAGTCTTGCTCAGAGCATGTATGCATAAAAAATGAGGCACTTTTACCAGAATTTCAAAGCCAGTTCTGCTAGAAATCTTCCTGAATTCCCCATCATGCAGGAGCCTAATGACAGGTTCTTTGTACCTGAAACAGAGGTGTGAACTCTCAGCTTTAAAGCTGATTTCAGCTTTTTTGTTCCTCACTTGCTGTGCACAAAAGTATAGGAGATTTCCAAAGTTCAGCTTTTTTTTACACCTTTTTCAGCGGTTTTCAGCTATTTTTATCAGTGGTCACTCACACCCCTGCTTAAACGTGCACGAGGCATCGAGCTGTGTGGAAATATATTGAGGTTGGGTTGTACACCTTCCTTAATCCTACAAAAAAATTTCAAAATCCCATAGTAGATTTTGAAGCGTCGGATGAGCTGAGAGGCTGAGTTCAGTTATCAATTTGCTCACTTTGCATAAAGTGAGCTGATATTGGCTCAAAAATTGGCTGGCCAATAATATTGGTTCAAACTTCACAATGCGTTGTATTAATAAAGGCAATTAATTCTAATCGAGGCCATCAATCCTGTTCCCAAAAGATTAAATTCCGTACAAACAAAATTAACAGTATGGAATCTATAGGCCTCCTAAGTTATATAGATTTTTAAGAGTCCTGAAACCCTGTAAATCACTGCAATTAAAAATGTGTCCGTGTGCTATTGAATTTTTTCTCTATTTACTGAAAAGCATTTTATCATTAACATCATCATTGTACCTTGACTTCGTGCAATTTGACCTCAATTATCCAGAATGGTGGTGCTTAAAGCACACCCCAAGGGAAAAACAGAGCTCTCCCTAGTAGATCATCAGGAATCTAATGGGAAAGTGTGGGCCGAAGATTTCAGGGTTTTTTTTTAAGTCAGCGTCAGCTCATTAACCCTGTCCAGGGGCTTTATGGAATTTTTATTAACTGCCATATTGTGCCCCATCAAAAAATCTTATCAAGTTTTATGCGTTGAATTATAAAGCTAATGGTTGTCAGCTGCAAGTACGTGTTTATGTCAATTTTGTGTATGCGCAATGTGCTTAACAACTACAAAAGTTTACATGTATAGACGTTACTCATGAGAAAGCCATTTTTGATCGTGTTCCCTGAATCTATTTTGTAAATTCTAAACTGTTGAATGGTATGGTGCCAGACTATTTTATGATTGGAATGCATGCCAACTGCCAGACCTCATTTTCAATAATTTTTTTTTTAAATGTGATTTAAAACATTAGAGTATCGCCATGTTTACTTACACTTTTTACGTCATTCATCAGAGCAGGCTGATATTAATATTTAATTAACTTAATTTCATTTCTACGCGCAAGTTCCAAAAATGAAAGAGTTTACAATAAAATCTATTTCTGGATTTAAAATGACTGGGAATATTGATGTAAACAGAAAAATAGCATAAAGCAGGCAGGTCTTGTCGTCCTGCAGTAAATAAAAACAAAAACAATGAAGCTGGCTGTCTTACACCCACTACCTTTCTCTATTAATAAAACATATCAATTTGTTTATGGCAAAAACCGCTCCTATTTATTTTACCTGATTCAACCCGATTTTGCGCATAGCACGATTGTAACAAAATGTAATACAAATGCGCGTACGCGCAACGTGTACTGTGTGTGGACGTGAGCGGCCGGCCGGCGTGACAAGATTTGAGCGTAGTGTACGCACGTACAACGCAATGCCCACGACGTATTTGAGCAGGGTTATGATTGGCGATCATCTTCTTCAATCCTCAATGTACGGGCCTTAACAATGTCCAATCAAAATACATGTTAGATAATTAGTTAGACCAGAACTTTCCCTAACAACACTTTTTTTAACAATGCCGTACGGTGGCGCTGTTTGTGTTTACGGCGAGTTGAAGCGGTGCGGGTTTACTGAAAACCTCGATTTACACACAGAATCGTGTTAAATTCTGCTAAAACAACAATATATATCCTGAAAAGTACGGGCTTTGTTTTTAATATAAATTCAATATTTTATATCAGTATGATGTAGAATAAAATTATCTGTCTTATATTCTTTTAACAAGTCAAAGCGGTGCTCCGTTTTCCAATGGTGTACAAAAAAAAACAATCGAGGCGCCGTTTTTGATGGCAATTCCCATAGCGGAAAAATCAGTTCCTGTGTGGACGCTTGAAAAGGAGCGCTCACGAATTGATATGGTACTATTTAAACCTAATAAAAGACCCCCCCCCCCCCCTTCCTAGAAAAAAATGTTCGAGTTCTTGGCTTCTCGGTCCAAGAAAGCAATTACACTTCTTCCTAAATATTGTTTGACATTTTATCAAACAACGGTTGTAAAAAAATCCAACTTTGCCTCTTTACATACATGTACAAGTACATGGCTTCAATATCTAGTGAATGCATTAAATTTGTGGCACAATATGTACAATTGGTACATTGTGATGTCTGGATGTTTACATCTGTGAGAAAAGGGGTATAGGGGAATTCACACAAACGTATTTCTGCGAAATGGTGATCAATATACCGGCATATGGTATGTGCATTTTTATTTGGATTGGGACAGACTGACATTTGCCTTACTATTTGGATTAGTTCAGTGTGGGTGTCTTTTGAAACGTGGGAATATCTGGCCTTCTGTGCTGCCAACTGTATATCATTTTTGGTTGAAGAATGCAAACAGGATATATCTTTTACCAGGAAAATTAGAATCGGGGCATGCATACTTTCATGGGTAATTTTCTGCGCGAGTACTTTTTGCCCATGCACCAATGAACTTTGTGGTTTTATATAAATCAATCTTTTCAAAGTACTACAGGGCGTGAAATTTTATATAGAAATTGCCATGAATTCAACTGCATGAGTTGCTTTAGGTGGCCTAGTAAACATACAGCGTTAATTTCTTCATGTTGTTTTGTTTAAAACAAAAAGTAAGGTCAGTTTGGAAATTGAGACGAGTTTACGTAGTCACATGAGATAGGCTTGCAATATGGAAAATCAGTAAAATTCCATCAGCATCCTCCCCAGGTTGTGCCATGCGATATCGGCCCTCCACTTATGTGATTAACTGGATGGGTTATGTGATATTGTTCCCCCCTCCACTTCGGTTGTGCAACTGACGAAGTGGGTAAATTTTTTCCTTCAAAATCTGAAGTTGCATTTGTTAATCATATTTCGCACCGCTCAGGCCCCTTCGGCATGCAAGGAAATATCCCTCTACCATGTCTACAGTTATTACTTCACTGCAAGTTTTTACAGATTTGACGCTTCAGTTTTCCTGATCAGTTTTCTGTTTTGTCGACTATAAGCACACGGTGTTGCCATTACAGGGCTGACAAAAGCCTGCCGTTTCCATGGTGATGTGTATATATAAGTTTCGTACTATCAGTTTACAAAAGCCCTTTTGTTTCCCAAAATTAGCTTTCGCTGCCACTTTACTGTTGCACTCAATTCAACACAAATGCTTAAACCCTTGCTAGTTTCAAAAAATAATCTTATAAGTGATCTTTTTTTGACCCAGCAGGCAGTCGCCAAAAGACAAGTTACATCAAATCAAGCCCAACCCACCCAATGTTGGTAAGTGCATGGCATTGTACACAATGTCATTTTCTTTGATCCATGTACTATTTATACCCCTTGTCTTCTTTACTAGTAGTGTTGTTCCAAGACTTGAGTAGGAGTTTATAAGCCAGTACAACCATTCCCTTACCAGAGGGGTAAAGCCGCTGCTGCGGTAGCAGTTGCTTAAATGAGATAATCAAATCCAATCTTGGGAACCTTGGCAGTGCTGCCCGAAGAATTCCGAGTGTACATGTACATCATCTAGGTCTATTGGAGCTAACTTTCCTGGAGCGCTGTACTAAACTTCTCAAGGCTGGACTTGATTCTCATTGTTAGCCATTGTAACCACCACGGTGGCTCTACTGCATTTGTCAGAGATTTTTGTTTTTTTCAGGGAAATCTCAGACCAAGATTGCAAACATTGATAAACAGTATGCAGTGTGCTGTAGATTGAATTTTGTGTCGGCGAGATGTACATTTATTTTCCCATACAATGAATATTAGGAATTTCTACATTATAATACATGCTGCTGTCTGCATGTCCGTCTCATGTAAACTCTCTCGGCTGTTACTAGTAGGCGATCGAGACAGGTCTTGCACAGCGTGCAGATTGAATGCTTATTTCCCATGCATAATTTGTTACAATGTTACGGTCTGGTGATTACAATGTATTTGAATTGCCCATAACAAGTTTTACAGTCCAGTACTCTTATACACAGTCAGGCATGAAATGAACATGCACTACACGTATAGCGGAATCGTGACACCAGAATTACAAGCCGATACTGCGGTGGGCCACGCTCACACGCGCGCACGCTGCAGGCGTTCTTAAAGACAAGGTGCGCGTGCATTTTGGTAACTCTATTGGTCGAAGGAACCCTAAGTGCATGCGTATAACTTGTACCTGAGCGCGACTCGTGCGAGCCCGGTGCCACCACAGAAAATGGCGGTCGCCAGAGTAGTCTATAAGGTTACACCCCTATGTTCCGACACCCCTATTTTCCGACGCCCCTATGCTCCGACACCCGTATGTTCCGACTGTACACATTTCTATTCCTAACCCTAACCCTAACCAGGGGCCTTTGTCAAAATTTGCTTAAGCACAAAAAAGTCTTGCTGAATAAAATCAGGTTACCGGCCAAAACTCCACTCGATTATTGTGTTAAGAAAACAACGGCTATATACCAGTCACAAGCAATGCACTTTACATGGAGTTTTGGCCGGTAACTTAATTTTACTAAGAAATGCTTTTTCGTGCTTAAGCAAATTTTGTGCTTAAGCAGCTCTATGAAATTGGGCCCAGGAGTAACACAATCTTTTGTGCGGGTTGTCGGAGCATTGGGGTGTCGGAACATAGGGGTGTCGGAACATAGAGCAGTCACCATCTATAAGGCCTTTTCATATTATTGTCCCCCCTACCCCTGATGGCTTCTTTATTTTTGCCTTTTTTGTCATTCTTAAAGATGACAACTATGCGAAGTTGGCGCTGGAAACCATGGAAGAACTGGACTGGTGTCTGGAGCAGCTGGAATCCATGCAGACACATCGATCTGTCAGCGATCTGGCTACCAGTAAAGTAAGAAAGATATTCTTCTTTTTTGCGATCCTTTATTCCTTCCACTCCCACTCCCTGCAATCCATCAAAACCCATCAAAATCCAGATGGACGTTTTGAGGATTTTGGTAGGATTCGCTAGGATTTGGTAGGATTGAAGAAGGTAGAATGCAGCCACTGCAGCTTCATGCCACCATGAAAGTTTCAAGAACTGCATAGTCAAGGATTTTGTAAAAATGGGTTTGAAAATGTGTCTTTTTTTAAATACAGGACACATTTTTGAAGCAGTTGTGGGTTTTCAATGTTTTGATAGATATTACGGCAATGAATGTATACTATATCCATGTATTGATCGGTGATATGATTCTACCACAGCTGTCGAGGGGTCAAGTGAGTTCAAATGGTACACACGTGTGTATCATGAATAGACCCGAAACATAATGACGTCACACTGGTAGTTCTCAAGTACACATTCAGTCATACACTGTTCTTCCGAAAAACTGGATTTTGCATCAGAAATTATTTAATAATTTTGGATGCAACTGGAAAAGAAAACTGGAATAAGGCCCAGTATGGAGTTTATAATACTTGAGGTGGATATCGGGGTGCAGCTGTAAGCCTAAATCCACAAATCCTTTGGTGGGTAATCGTAGGGCTTTTCTTTTGAAGATATATACTACCCACACAAAAATGCCCAAGGGCTTGCTACTACCTCTAGATTTTTTTTCTCTCTTTTTTTCCCCCATCTTCTATATTTTTTCCCCATTAATGCCTGAAAAGTGATACAGTGAACCAAACATTTTTAGTAACCTGATGCGAACGTGGGTGTGTTTTGGCTGACAATACTAAGGCTGTTAGTGGGGGAAGATGTGCAGTTAATCCATCCAATTCATTTGTTGATGTACGAAGTATGCGTGTGGGTGGAATGATGACTGTGGGGGGGGGGGGGGAATTATGGACATTTGATAAGTGCAGCAACTTGGTGCAAATTTTACCTTTGTGTGTGTTTGTGTGTACGTTTCAATATTGGCTTCTGTGAATGCCTGTCTCCACATTATGTACTAGAAATATTTGCCTGCAGTGCTGTTGCAATCTTTAAGTTGTCCGTACCAAAGTTGAATTGATAGATTTTCAATTTGGTGTGCTTATATACATTGAAAATTGATGCCATTGTCTTACTATCAATCATCCCATTAATTTTAAGCGAGGGGAAAGAAACTTGTTTCTAATTTTAATTCTAAAACTCTTCAGTCTTCACCATGTTGAATTTAGCACTCTGTTTACATTTAGCCAACATTATTTCTCTTTCTTCCATTCTTTGCTACACACAGTTCAGACGAATGCTCGGCAGGGAACTTTCAGCATTCTCGGAGACCAGTAAATCGGGCAACCAAGTATCAGAGTTTCTATTAAGCACATATATAGGTAAGTAATATGAGGGACACTCAGTTCTTCTCCCCCCCCCTGCAAAACCCCCATCCTCTGCCCACCCCCCCCCCCCCACAATCCCCCTACTTGCAAACCCCCTACTTACAACCCCCAAAACTGCAAAACACCCTGCCCCCATTCACCCTCTCCCCACTCACCCCCTTTCCCTCTCAATCTCCCCTTCCCACTCACCCCCTCCCCCACTCACCTCCACCCCCCTCACCCTCCCACACACCCCCACCCACACATGTGTGTAAACACCAGCAATCGTGGACGCCCCATTGTCCCTAATCCTCTTTCCTTTGTTTCTACTCTAACTTTATAGCGATAGCTCTCATTGGTTTTGCACACGATTTGAGATCGTGGACGTTCGGTCAATCATGGACGTATTGTTTGCGCCCCAATTCTTTTGTCCTACGTCCACGATTGCCGGTGTTTACATACTCACTCACCCCCACTAAACCCTCCTCACTCAACCAGTCTGACCCTTCCCACTCACAACCCCCTCCCTTCAAACCCCCCCCCCCCTCCCCCTTCCCCCGGCTCTTATTATATGTGTTTCTCTATCGATTATTGTAAAAGGGCCTCACAGAATTTACTTTTTAAATGAAGGAAAACTAGACTGGCTTTAAGAGCAATTTGTATGAACGCTGGATATATCACGTTGTATCAGGTCGTTCACCTAGGGCCGGTTACATCACCACTTCATACTGACAGTTATTGATTTGGCTCGTCATACTCGGTGATGTGTTCTTCTCTGCTTCCTTTTTTTTCAACGTTTGTTTACATAACGCATCTCACACCGCCTTTATGAAGTTGGTATTTTGTTGACTCAGAATTTGAGATTTCATGGAATCGATCCATTTACGTCTTGGGAACAATTCAAACACCATTAAAATAGCATAAACAGCGATAACGTCCTTTGCTCGTAAAATCCATTAACGTCTCACAGAAAAATGCGGACGGTGTGTAAACACGTAGCTCAAATAGCAACAACACTGACATGCTTACGTCATAAACATACGCATGGTTGGATTTTAAATGGGTTTTGAAGCCACGTCCGGGGAATTTTCCAATAAAGGAAAATCCCTTGTCAAACAAAAAGTGGCAATAATTTCTGTTTCAATACGTCAATGTAAATATATTTCTTGGTATTAACCGACTGCGGTCGGAGTTAGCCATAAATCTTTGAATCGTTGCTTGACGGTCGCTGCAGCGTCTGTTTGCATTTTATTAAAAGCGGCATTGTTAAGCCCCTCAAATCCTTAAGATGATTGTTTGTTTTTAATCAGAGGCTCAAACTGTGATTTCAGTTAAGCAGTTTTATAATCGTTAATTTCAGACTTTTTATGAGATATGCCTTTGTCATATTCTTGTATTCAAATTGGACTAAGTCCTTATTATGGACTCAGTGCACAAGTACCCCCTCAACGGTAAGAAAGAGAGAGTTGGGGGAGACCACTGGGAGAGACATTCAAACACATTTGACGCTCAGGCGAGGACGCTATGGCTTTGTGCACATTCAAGAATAAAATTAGTTGTGCGTACTTGTCGCCATACGTGCGCGAAGCAGTATGCTCAAGCGGTGTGTTCTGTCCACAAAAGTGGTGAAAAAAATCCCTCTCTTGTACGCGTATGGAGCCCATATTCCCTTGATTGATTTTACACAACGCCTGGTTGGCAGTTTGTCCATATGTGAGATCTTGATGTTACTTACATGCAAATAAGTAGCAGAGTCATTCTGTAAATTTGGGTCCACATTTCGTCCTGTCCCAGTTACATCTGACATCTATGATTATATAATTCTGATGAGCTCTTTAATGCAGTCGTCCTCCAAGAGCGACTATGAATAGCAAACTACCTGTATCTACCCAACAAACGAAAAAATATGTTTGAAGTCATTCTCAATGATACTCAAATGACATATTACAAAGATCCCAGGTAACAGGGACAGGAACAAATGTCACACTTTGGAACCTAACTTTATAGAATGACCCAACACTGAAATGAAAGTTCAGGAACTTTCTCTTGCTTTTGAGTGATCAAAACATCAGGCTCTCTGTCTTATATGATTTATTTATTTCACTTCAGTCAGTTATTGGTGGCAGCTTTTACATTCTCATGACATTGAAAAGGTTAAAAACTGAAATAGTTAAACTAGTACTGGCTTTATGTATCCATGATACCTACAGTTGTCCCTTTAACTTGGCACTTTCGTTACGTAACTTTTGAAGGGGTACTTACACACATGGAGTTGAATACATGTTCGAACTTTCACCTTTACAGACAAGCATCCGGACATCGACCTGCCGGTCCAGCCGCTGCGCGATGCCCCCTCGCCGTCCCCGATCCCCAAGAACGCCCCCTCCAGGTCGGACAGCAAAGGCCTGACGGCGGCGTCGGCGGCGACACGGCGGAGCATCGATGCAAGCAAGAGCATCAAGACCATCCCTAAGCTGAAACACCATAACAGCCTGACGCAGGACGTGGTGCCGCGCTTTGGGGTGTCCTACGAGAAAGAGGAGGACATGGAAAACGTAAGTGTCTCTGAAAAGTTTATCCACCGAGTATGGTGAAAAGAACGAAAAATAAAGAATCAAATTTTTTGTAAGATGGCGAGACGTGCGAGACAATTAAGTGTCCACCCAGGAAGCCAGAAACAAATTTTCAGGGAAAACAAGAATACATCGGTGCACCCATAATTTATTATTAGAAGAGGGGTTGTTGCAAGGGGTTTGACCTTATTTGTCACTAGAAGGGTCTGTTATTCCCCTTTTCTTTCTATAAATATTCTGCAAATCTTTGGAAGGAAAGGGAATAAGGAGACAAGAGCATTGATTAAAAAAAGTCCTTTTTGCTCTTCTGGTTAGATTATTGTTTTTAAAAAAACCCAGTAAATTAACTTTTGGGGGGGGACGGGGGGCCTGGTGAGGGGGTCATGAGCCCCATAGGACCCTCCCCCAATCTACCATTGTTTGTCTCTAACAATTCTAGCCTTTCTAGATTAACTCACAAAAGTGGATCAGTCTTGATCGAGTGCAGTGTATGTTTGACACACACTCGAGTCAAATTGCCTAGACGTCAGTATCCTACAAGTTGCAAGTCAAAGCTTGTTTTTTGGAGACCAGCCTTTGAAAGTTGGTCGCATTGCTGGACATGAATTGCTGCATGTAATGAAATGTTTACCCCAGTAGATTGACATTTGTCCTGGCATTCAACCCCATCTTGTTCCTACTTTCACATTTGTACTCAGGTGCTTAAATGTCACAAACCAGCTGCTAACCATTAAACTATGAACTGCTTCGTGCTGTTTTGGCCTGATGACAAATTGAATGTCGCAACTACTTTCTGTAGAACTGATGTTAACGGATGTTAACTGACAACTTAAGACATGAATGTTACTTATTTAAATACTGACCGTGTTTTCCCAATTGAACCAATTTTCTACAGGAAATGGCTAACGTGGATCGGTGGGGATTTGACGCTTTCAAGATTGATCATCTAACAAACCACAAACCGCTCACGGCAGTCACCTTCACGATTCTACAAGTAAGTTCCTTCATCTAGTGGCACCATATTAACTATGGGAATTGATTTTTATTGGAAGCTACTGTTGTCTATTCAATGTACAGATTCTGGCTTTATGTTAAAGTGTAGACCTCACCTCATGCACAATAATAATAATAATTACGGGAAATGGGTCATTTGGGAGACCACTTTTCTGCAGCAGCCGAGATAAGCCATCTTGTCTGTACCATCACAAAGTAAAAGTAAAGTCTGTCACGAGCCAATGTGGCCCATCAGGCCGGCGTTTATCTTCGGTTTAAGTAGCATGAAATGACTGAGAATATTTGTACTCCCACTGGATGGCATGCTAATCCGTCGCCGGTTACTCCCAGCTAACGGCACCCATTTTATACTCCTGGGTGCAGAGAGGCAAGTGGGTGTGAAGTGGCTTGCCCAAGGACACAACATATGACCAGCAGCTGGATTCAAACCCCTGACTCTCAGATCATGAGTCATGTCTTTCCAAGAACACAAGCTTTATGTTCCCTATCAGGGTTCGAACCCACATACCGTCTCACACACACACACAATATGAATTGAAAAATGTTTAATTCTCCTTTTTTTGCTCTGTGTTTTTCAGGAGAGAGGCTTATTAAAAACATTTCAGATTCCCCAGAAGACGTTAATAGCGTATGTCATGACGCTAGAGGGCAACTACAATAAGGATGTCAAGTATCATAACCAGATCCATGCTGCAGACGTTGTCCAGTCAACCAACTACCTTCTTTCAGCGCCAGCACTTGAGGTTGTTATATATATATTTTTTTATTGGAAAAAAAAGGGCCCAGGAAGTGAATTTTTCTTAGGAACTTATTTGTTCAACTTTCTACTCTTAAATGCATGCAAAATATTTGACATCCCTTTTTGGTTAGTTTGATTGAATTACGCCCTTCTTTAAACATTAAAAAAATGTCCAGGCTTTTCCGGACAACTGAGGGCGCTGTTGCTGTGATGTCATTTCCGGGAGACACTGTTTAGTTTATTGGTTTTCTGTTCAAATTGTGAACCCGAAAATCTGTTCATTAAAAATATCTGTGAGAAAAGTTTGTTCATTGGCTTACTGCCATGTGCTGACACAACAACGAATCACCAGAGAACAGAAAATTTACGACAGCAAAATATCCAAAATTCTAGCAACTTTTGGTGTTGAAATAATTGTAACATTGAGGTTTCTGCCTGGAATTACATCACACTTTTGCTCATGAAAATGGAAATTGGCATTGGCATAAAAAACAAAAAGGCCCCAAAATACGCTTGAAAAATGGCAAAACAAAAATTGAAAATGAAGTTAAATGGGACGCAAAGGTGCATTTTGAAGTACTACATAAAAAAAATTATATTACATGGGCCCTTTAAAATGCTCTGTGGGGTTCGTCAGCTCTTTCTACAACTGTGGTTTGATGTAATATTATCACATACCAAATTCTCTAAACATGTCCTGATTTAAGACTTGAAGTTGGGAGATGTCCGTGCCGAGCTGACTGTGAATGTCACTAATATTTTGTTTTATTTGTGTGTCTTTCTTTTCACTGTAGAATGTATTCACCGACATTGAAATCTTAGCAGCATTATTTGCAGCAGCAATACACGACGTGCGCCATCCGGGATTGAACAACCAATTCCTCATCGCATCAAGTAAGTTACTTTTGTCATTTATCAAATGTAAGCTTTGTCTGCTTCACGTGATAAAAAAAAGAATTTTGTGAGATTACAGTCACCTGATTCTGTGTTAAAGGGAAAATACAACATTTGCAAACATCAAAAAATAAAACTACCAAATCATTTTGAAATACCTTGCTGGACTGTTAGTGAATGACAGTGTAAAGCGTCCTGTAAAATCATGGCACCTGGTATACTGTCATTTTCAAGAAAAGTGGTATTTTTGTATCAATTTCCAACGCTGATCGGCCGATCAGCGTTGGAAACAACTGGCTTTTTTTTCAAATACTGGCCCCAATTGACCATCGCACTTGTTTGCAATCGATTACAAACCTATGAACGGGTACGAGCCAGCTAGACTGGTTCCCTGACCTTACAATTCCCCAATGTATGTAAACTGCTCTGTTTCTTTTTATATGGAGTCAGGGAACCAGACTACAGGAAAATGATCGTTTTTCTTGGTTTTTATAGCATTTTCGAACCCAAAACCTCAAAAAAGTCAGTGTAACTATATTTGCTATATATTTCCAATCCCCCAATTCCATCCATTTCTGAAAATTACAGCAAAAGCAAATGATGTATATTCCCTTTAATTTGTGGTTTATTTCACTCTTGGATAGGTTCGGAACTTGCAATCTTGTACAACGACGAGTCGGTCCTAGAGAACCACTCGGTGGCGGTGGCGTTCAAGTTACTGCAGCTGGAGAACTGCAGCTTGTTTGAGACGCTGACGAAAAAGCAGCTGCAGCAACTCCGAAGACTAGTCATAGACATGGTAAGTTGCTCCTTCCTCCTGCCCCTCCCCCTCCCCCTCCCCCCTGCAGTTTCTGCTTTGTCCAAAACTCAATTTTGGATCATGTTTTCCTAACACAACCAGTTCCTCCCTGACGAGCCCAGTCAAGCCACCGCGTTGGTAGACGACTGTATTAAGTAGATGAATCAAGTCCGTTCTTGGGAATCTCCACACCTATACCTGAAAAGATCTGAGCATACTGTACACGCGTGCATCAGCATGAATATAGAGAATTGTTAGGGATCACAATCTCGATCCAGTCTTGGATCCAGACTACTCAGAAAATGTGTTCATTGGAAGTTGCAATAAAGAACTTAGTGTTGGTACATCGCCAAACTGTGAGTGTCTGTCATTGCAAAACAAGAGACAAATTTAACAAGTTTTAAAATACCACGTATTTTTTCCATTATAGCTTATACACTGTGCAACACAACACAATGCTACCAAAATAGAATGAAGATATCTCCCTCTTTTTCATTACATAGGGCGTAAGTGTGCCATTTACAAAATCTGTCGCCAAGCACGGTTAAATTTAATGCATCTGATTGCCACCCACACATAATGGCAATTAATATGTTGCAAACAAGAAAGATTTAAATTCAAATAGTGGGGATGCAAATCTTGTGTAGATACATACAGCAATGTGGGCCTACACATCTACTTCTGCACCCATTCCAATACATTTTTTTTCTTTCTTCCTTCGTCCTCTTTATCTCTCTTTTTTTTTTCCATTTCCACTTTTTGCCAAACGATAAGACAATTTTGCTTCTAACGAGAGTGACAAATGAGATTGTCACACTTTTCCTCCAACAACTCGTCTTCTCATCTGACCCCGTGCCCTCCCTTGTCTGTGTGCTTGTCAGATTTCCTTGCGTGTCGTGTTCTGTCATGCTCACGTTTCACGGCATCTAATCAGGCTCGGCAGCATCGTGTTACATCTCCTCCGTCTTTTTTTCGTCTCATATTTGTCTTGTCTCCTGCTGTTCTCGGCTCACACTTTGTGCTCTTTTTTTCATTTTTTCTCTGGAAAATTATTTTATTGTAATCAGATATTGGGGGCGTTTTGTTGTGAAGTATAGCTCTTCCAGTAATATAATTAATAGTCTGGCAATCTCCAGATTTCACACATTTTAGATACCTATCTATGTGCAAAGTCTGAAACTTAAAGGGCCATGACATGAATTTTATTTGGGAACATCTTCTGTGAAAGTTTTGACTCCTCTTAAATGTATGAAAACTATTTGTCATCCCTTTTTTGGTTTATCTTATTGAAAAGTGCACAATTGTTAAACATTTTTTTTTTTTTAAATCCATGGTTGCCTGACCAATGAGGGTGCTGTTGCTGTGGTGTAATTTCAGGAAGACACTGTTCAGTTGGGGGGATGGGTTTCTGTTCAAATTGTGAACCCAAAATTTGCTCAAATGTTACAGATTTTTAATAGAACAGAAACAATTAGGGAAAGGTAGAACAGGACTAACAGATTGAGGTTTACCTGAAAACAGAAAAAATTGACCGTCCCTTCAAATGTTAACTTTACCCGATTGTACTGCAAAATGGCAATTTCCAAATTTATGGTCAGTTTGTTGTGACTGGTCACAGTTGTACAATGTTGGATTTTGAAGGATATAGGAAGATAGTCCAAACAATTGTCCCTGAAAATATTCATTTTTCTCCACCAGGTTTTAGCGACTGACATGTCCAAGCATATGAGCTTGCTGGCGGACTTGAAAACCATGGTAGAATCCAAGAAAGTGGCCGGGTCAGGAGTTTTATTACTCGACAACTACAACGACCGAATGATGGTACATTTCCTCTTTATTTTATCCTGATATCTTATTCACTTTTTATTTGATTAAATCTTCTTTTTTTCATTAGAGCATTTCCATGATATTAAAGAGTATGATGTGAAGCCTTTTGTTCCATGATTATTGTTCCATCTAAGAATTAGACAATGTTTTTGCGTGAGCATTGCAGGCATATAGGATCATTTGCATTTATCCCAAAAGTAACCTACCATATTATTAGCGAAAAGCTTACTTGGATTAAGTATCGTACTTGTACTAAACACCCCCATGAAACCATTCCATCTGGCTTGCTGTCATTTAGAAGAAATCAAGAAATATACGTGATTTCCAACAATCAGTCAATTGACTGATGGACGAAATCGTGTTTTGTGATCAAAAGGTTGTGCGTGGTTTTTCACTGTTTTCTCAAAAAGTGTAATATCCACTGAGCTGAAAATTTAACAGGTTAGGTTTTGAACATTCTTCTTTGAATGTTGAGTGGTGTTGTTATTAGAAACGAACAGAATGAATGAAAAGCAAATGACCCTATCCGCTCCGTTCACAAGTACCCCCTCACCGGCAAAGAAAGTACAGTTGGGGGTGACTGAACGACGCCATCTTGCCTGACTGCAATATTTTGCTGCGGAGCGCGGCCACTGCGTGTATAATACAAATCCCCTGGTGTACGTGCATCACACTCAAGGAACGGTGCACGCGCATCAACCAGCGAAATGTATGTGTCCCGCCCATGAAACGTCGTTGCTAGGTAAAAGGGCACCCTCTTTTGTTGGCGCACAGAGCCCATATACCTTTAAAGTTATGATAATTCCGCTTGCCTGATAGAGCAAACAGAAATTTACTCATGCACTCATCCATTTCAAATTCCATTCCACAGGTTTTAAAGAACTTGGTTCACTGTGCGGATCTGGGGAACCCCACCAAGCCGCTGGACATCTATCGCAAGTGGACGGAGCGAGTGATGGAGGAGTTCTTCCTGCAGGGTGACCTGGAGAGACAAAAAGGAATGGAGGTCAGCCCCATGATGGACAGATATAACGCCTCCGTCGAGAAGTCGCAGGTGAGTTTCAAGATATCAAGGAGAGTAGGGGGGGGGGGGACATTCAAACGCATTGCTTGGGTTTGTACACATATAGAATAAAAAAATAATGCGTAATTACAGGGTGAGTAAAAAAAAAACGAAACCCAAATGTCGGGAACATTTTTTCAGTGAAGTTCTGCATGTAGCATTTTCAAAATCTAGGATATGAAAGCCCAATTCATAAGCTTTCTTTTAGTACAAGAAGCATTCAAATCACTTATGTACTTTTCAAGTTACGGAATTTTAAACACAACCACCATTTTATGGTTCTGTCCACGGATCACAAAAAAAGTTTAGTGTTCTTTCGGCAAAATGAAACCAAATTGCATAGGGACGTGTGTGAATTGTTTTCGTTTTGATGAAAGAATGCACACCTTTTTTTGTGATCCGTGGACAGAACTTTAAAACGGTGGTTGTGTTTAAAACTCTGTAACTTGAAAAGTACATGAGTGATTTGAATTATTCTTAAACTAAAAGAAAGCTTATGAATTGGGCTTTTATATCCTAGATTTTGAAAGTGCTACATGCAGAACTTCACTAAAGCAATGGACCCGACATTTGGGTTTCGTTTTTTTACTCACCCTGTAGATTAGATTTTTTTTTAAATTGGACAGTTTTTCTAGTAATTCAAAAACTATTCCAATTTGAGTGAGCCATTTAACAAAAACTCTGCCCATGTGTTCAGTTACTGAAGCAACGGATTTATTCAGTTAACTTTGCTTGGCAAAGCTCAGCTACACAACAGTGCTCACTTTTACTTAAATCAACTGTGCTATGTTTAACTTTTCTGTACTGGTCTGCCCCCATATATTTTTCTCTGTACTCATGTTGTCAGAGTTCTGGATGATGTCCATGGCATCTGCCTTGGTCTGTTTTCACCTAAAACTGTTAATATTTTTGTCTGCAAGATAAGTTTGCGTTAGCACCATGTGAATAAATCTCTTTTGTGAGTATGTGTGGTTCTGAAAAGAACTGGAGGGACTCCACGTTTCAAACAGTATGCTCTGCCCGTCGTCAGGAGAATGAGGGATTCCAAGGATGATGCGATGTATAAGGATGGGTGCGGTGAGGCGTGAGAAGGATGCAAACTGGTGAAGCTCGAAACACAAATATGGCTCTAAAAAAAAGAGATTTATTCACAACTTATCTTGTCTTAATATCTTTCCCCCATGCAAACCTTCAAATCTCATTTTTGTCTGCATTGCATTCTGCATTGCCTCTCTGCAGAGCTCTACTAGTGGGGCAGTTAGGGAAATATTGGGGGGAATTGTGCCTTTGATGATACAAGCATGGCATTTGGCACACACGGTCAGAGTATGTCATGTGAAAGATATTTGGCTATAGGGCCATCGCAGATTTGTCCTTTGAAACACATAGGTAGAATAACAATCAATTTTCAAAATTTTCAAACTGGCTGCCATTGCTTGTTATTCTATCTATATTATTTTTAAAGGGTAAATCTCTGCTGGCCCTGTAACCAAATATCTTTCTCATGACATACTCTGACTGTGTGCCAAATGCCATGCTAGTATCATCAAAGGCACAATCCCATCACCTATCTGCCGACCTATGCTCTGCTTCTCTCTTCATATTTTTTCACATGATCCAAGCAGCTGTTTGTAGTACTCTGTTCGGCAGAGTCACGGTCTACATTTTCCTGTGCTCTCCTACCCTCTGCTCAGATAACTAGCCCCCGGGCCTGTTACCTCAAGGCTCTGTCCAACCTCTTCTTCCCTGTTGTCTTACACCCTTAACTTGGCTAATGTTGAACAATTCTTTATTGTCATCGGACAGGTTGGCTTCATCGACTTCATCGTTCACCCCTTGTGGGAGACGTGGGCCGACCTGGTCTACCCAGACGCCCAAGAGCTCCTGGACAACCTCGAGGAGAACCGAGACTGGTACAGCAGCCAGATCCGCAACAGCCCCACGCCGACGTCCGAGGAGGACACCATCAAAGAAACCGACGAAGACGAGAAGTTCCAATTCGAGATGTCGCCGGTGGAGCGGCCGGACGTCACCAAGAACAACCTCGACAACGCTCCTCCCCCAAAGAAGGATTCCTTCAAGAAAGTCACGGTGTCGGGCGACACGGGATCGAGATCCAACTCGAAGGAGTTCTCGCATCCGGAGGTGGTGGAGACAGACGCCTGCGAGTACAAGTTTGCAAAGTTGAAGGAGAAGTCGTCGAAAGAGACAGACTTATAATGGGGTACACAGCGTCCTCCCATTGACACTTTTCACCCGTTGTATATTATTAGTGCAGTTTATTTATATTTAAACGAGTGTGCAGAGAGAAGTCTTCACAACGTTATAGTTGCTTTTAAAATGAAAAAAAAGTGGATTTGAAAAGCTTTTGAAAACATTGCTGCCAATTTAACAGAAATCACCCTTATTTATATTAAACGCAGACATTATAGATTTTGTTTTCGTTTTGTCTAATGCACAGCCTGATTTTGTGCTTTCCTTCACCGTTTTGCACATTGATAAAAGTTGAACGATTTTAGAGATTTGCATGAATAATTGAGAAGTTAACGCGGCACTGCGGTTTCTGATCTGCTATCGCTGCAGTGAGCACTTTGAATATGCTGCATGTGTTGCTGATGATATTCCAGTTAGAAAAATAGGGTCAACCAGTGTCATCACTAGCTAAGATGCCCCCCACTTCTTGCTTCAGCTTGCCACACCTCTTATGGGCTACCCAGGACCACCATCACTTGGCTGTTCACCCAGCTATGCCAGTCACCTACGCTTCAGGATATGTTTTCAGGCCTGCTTGGCCGGATTTCATTGGACGAAATGAGCCTGAAATGATACCGTAGAATTGCAGTACGGACAAAATACACCTTGGAATCATGTGACCTGCAAAATACACCTTGGAATCATGTGACCTGCAAAATAGGCCTACCGTACACCTTGGAATCATGTGACCTGCAGAATGCACCTTGGAATCATGCGACTCGCAAGCTACACCTTGGAATCATGTGACCTGCAGACTCTACCCTAGGATCATTTGAAATTGATCTTAGGATCATGTGACCTGCATAATATGCCTTGGAATCATGTGACCTGCAAAAACACCCTGGAATCATGTGTCCTGCAATATGGAGTGCCGAAAGTGAATACGTCACGTGCACAAAACGTGTGTAAAAGACATTAGCGCGTGATTCAGCCTGAGAACCAACATGTGCGCGTACTCCATTCGTTTGCACTACACTTTCTGGTTCTAAATGACGTCAAACTTCGGTACTCCGTTCACCTTGGAATCATGTGACCTACGAAATTCACCTTGGGATCATATGACCTACAAAATAAGCCGCCAGTTCAGTATTTCGAGTAAACCGCTCTTGAGACATTCTTGACGATATTAATGTTCATCAGAAGAATGCAACTTTATGTACAGCCAAAATTAGCACACATGAATTTGCTGCAGTAGGACCACCGCCCTCGTTAGTTTCATTCCTGCCAGTTCAGGGGGCAAACGTCACTGCACTGACCGTAGGTTTTCGTGTGATATGTTCTACAAAGCAATAGATAATTCTCGCCCACAGGATAGGAGTAACACTATGGATGCATCAGTGGTTCTGTGTTTAATTATGTAGAAACACATGTTTTTTAAACGCCATGGCCAGTTATGATGGTTCACTAGCTAGCTTTTAAAGATTTATTGGATCGCAGCCAAACAGATTCTCTAAATTGTTACTGATGTTCACCAGTGTCAAAAAATCATACATCTTTTTAGCAATGGACACTAAAGGATAACTTAGCATACTTTACTGGTTAGTGAGGAATTTTGGCTTATGTACATGCATACAACCCGTAACTAAGGATTCTGTGCTTACAGGGTTAGCACAGAATTTTTCTGCTAGCGCTGTTAGCACAGAATGGTGATCGTAAGCGCGGAATTCTGTGGTTAGCAGCCATGAAATGGCCCTGTTTCGTCCAAGTAGAAGAATTGGGCCCGGGATACCAGTACAGAATTTCACTGAAAATGAGCCGAAATTTATGTGTAACATTTGAACTCTTTTGCATGGACCTTTGAAGTATTTGAACAGCATTCTAATTATTGTTTTTGTGTACAGTGACGCTGCCAATTTTCTTTTTCCTTATTTAGTACCCCAAAAAGAACGTTTGGAGTATTAGTATTTATGAAAAGACAGCATTAATTTATTCAAGTGTTTACATCACCACGGAACAGATTGTGACGATATCTCTGAACTTTCAGATTTAGTTTCAGATATTTTCACTTGAACAAAGAAATTGACTGGAGCGGGGTTTGAACCTGCAGACCTTCGGATTGCCATCCCGGTGCTCTACCAACTGAGCTATCGAGCCCTATGTTGGCAGTTCCCCATTTTGTCAATGCCTTTGTTCAAGGGACATGTAGTTCTTGATAACATTTCAAAGTTTGTATTCAGAAACGGCAAAATTAGATTAATTTGGTTTGAGGCAGGAGCAAGATGAAACGCAGGTTCTCAGTATTGTCGACTTATTCTCACCGATTGATCCTGCTGAAGACGAAATGGCTGGTGCATATGTGATGCGCTCAAGCTTAAGGAGTTGTTTGTCGGGAATTTTCATTTGGAGATACAGGCCAAAATAGGGCCACTTCATCACATCACTTCATCACATCTCTTGGTGTTCCGACTTCCATAATTTTTGAAATAAAGATGGTATCAGCATACGGTTTTCACAGCAGTAATGCTGAGATTGTTCTCTTATCAAATCTGTAAAATTGACCAGGGGCGACAAACGACTCATTTAGCTTGATGGCATCACATATATTGGTTGCCCTTGTATCATTGGACTTTAGAGGTTTGAAAATACTGGAAATAAATTGAAGAGGGATAAGCTCCAGTTTGACAATAGACATTTTTTTAAAAAATTTTTAGAATTTTTTTTGGGGCTTAAAACTTGTTAAAAAGAATTCCGCATTCTGCATGTTACCTTAAAATTGATTTTAAGAATGTTAAAACAAATTTGGCACAGCTGCAATAACTTGACGTTCTTGAAATGATATAACTTTTGTTGCATCTCTTTAAATTAATACTAAAATGATTTTCTTATCTTTGGTAAAATGGGTTTTGGCACTGGTTTGCATGTTCCATTTTCTCCATGTATTCAACTTGCAAAAAAACTGCAACTTTTTTGTTGGTCGACTTTAAATTTGGAGTTCCTTTGACAACTTAATTATTTACCGAGATGTGTGCGCTTGGACAGTTAGTAAATAACAAGATTTCGAAGTATTTATGCAAGTTGTATGGCCAACGTAAGTGAGGAATGTACATTTACATGACAGGAATGTGGTTCATGTTAAGATACGACGATAGAACCAAGGATAGGGGAAAGTATTCCTTGAAATAATATTATATAAATAATGTAAAACACTATGTACATATTGGCTGTACACTGTACAGAGCGCGTGTGTGAGTGTGTTTTAGGTACTTCACTATTGTACATGTACAATGTAGATATAAACCCGAAGACGCACTTGTCAAAAATTGTATATAATTAGATTTTTTCAGTTTTTCTCTGAAAGCAAAATACCACATTATATATTGTACCTCATAACATTATTTGATAATTATTTTGCATTAATATTTAAGATTTTTTTCTGTTCCTTGAATAATTGAAGGACTATATATAGAAATAGTGTGAATAATTTGAAGACGGAGCTTTCACATATTAAATATTGGAGTAATTAAGTAATGTTCTGTGGCATGTTTTTACCAGGTAGCAAAATTAGCTGGTGAGTTTCAGACATGTCCTTTAAAACAAAAAGACACTGCAGGACCTTCTCAAAATGAGGGACTGAATATTCAAAAAAATTACTACAGTTGTTAATTTTATGCAGCCAATCATGCAACAGAAGTGTGTGTCACGTAGTCTGTCAGAGGTCAATGCGTGGTGGCCATAATGGTACGAAGGATGTCATTGGTCGGCAGAAATCTAGACAAACCGTGCATGCGATCCTCTATGCATATTATGCTGTTGTTTTATAACATTTGGATTTTAGAACAATGTATTCCAAGAGTCTTGTGGCAGATTTAACAAAAAAGCACCGTTGATATTGATAGGAGTGGTAAACACCTCAAACTAATGGGGAAAAAAGGACACCTTAGTGTATTTTGTCAAACAATAATTTTTAGAATTTAAAAGATGTTTTGCAATATTTCTGCTATTTTTACCTTGTTTTGAGACGGTCTCAGCTGGTAGCATGTTACACTTAGCCCCAAAGAAAATTCACACTGATTTAGAATAAGATTTAAATCATTTTAAAAAAATCAACTTTTTAATCTTCACAGCCGAGAGGCAAAGACAGTGTAAATTGGGTTTGCAAGCATGGTGCACTATTGGCCAAAAATATTAGGTTTCACATTAGAAATTATTTATATTTTAAATCCCTATTTAAAAAAAAGTGGCAAATGAAATCGTATAAAACCACCAAACTGTGGGGAAGTTGCTCGGAAATATGATGCCAGTTCAGTGAAAATAAAAACTCGGCTAAAACACTAAAAGTCTTTCAAATGGGATGTGCCAAATTGCCACATTCAAATTCTGCACTCAAGTTTTGTGCTCAGTAAGTTTGTAAAAAAAAGAAACTTAGTCTATAAACAAAAACACATTTTCCAAATTCATTTGCCGACTCGAGGGATGTTAAATTTAAAGGATAGTGGCAAAATCAAATTTGAAAGAATTTTCCTTTCATTGTTTTATCACAAGTAGACATTGTTCTCAAATTGAGGGCAGTTTTCTTTATTCTCAATTTCATAACTGCTGCAATGTACTACTTTGCAGTGTTTGAAAATGAAAGGGAATTGTCCCATAGCCAACCCTGCACACGTTCTCAAGGCCCAAAGTAGGGATACCGATATGTCCTCCACCCACCCCAAGCCCTACCCCATACACCCCACCCCAGGCCCATCCTACCCCAACCCACCTCCACCCTACTCCCCCACCCTCCCCCTCCCCCACCCTCCCCCTCCCCCCTACCTCCCCCACCCCCCAAAAATAGGTTTCTAAATTCTGGTTTAATTTTGCCAATAGTGTACCGGTGCCCTAAACTTGTCTGTTTTTGTCATTCTTGATAATTAATACAATGCACGGAAATTTAAAAAGACACTCGAAAAATAAAATGATTCTATTTGTCAGAGTTGACTAAACCGTTACCACGTGTTCCTTCTTCTTTTCTTGTCTGGCTGTTTGTATTGAGATGTATTAAAGCGTGATGATGATGATATGAAGTTATGTAGGCCTATGAAGATGGGTCTGAAAACTCTCTGAGCGCTTTAATCTGTGAGTCGGGTGGGAGACAGGTTTGCGTAGCGGTACTTTCCTCGCCTTCCACTGCTGTGAGTCGGGTTCGATTCCTGCCTGGGCCAAAATGTGGATTGGGTTTTCAGTCCCTACCTGATTCCGTGGGTTTTCCCTAGAATATTCTTCTGGCATTTTCCTCCCACCTCTAAAACTGTAATTTCTTCTTAGTGTCTTGTCTACAGGTTTCTTCAAGCTTACTAGCTTACAGTGCCTATAGGCTGCTTTTGAGGATTCCTTGGTTTCAGTACCAGAAATATACTATTAATAAAATAATAATAAATAATTTTGGATGCGTAGTATGAGGAAATTGAGATTATAAGTGAGTTTTTTTTACTGCATTCAGAAACAACTAATCCCCCTCCCCAACCACTGCACTTTCTGGGCTCTTTTTAGCAAACTGGATTGCCTATGTGACACTGCAAAATTAGGTGAAGATACACTGTAGGAGAGTATGTTTTTGGTTGAAGTTTTTGTGACCTTGACCTATGAATACCAAATCATTTTTTTGCCAAGTCTTTTCATGCATCTGATCCACAAAACGGCCCGGATTTAGCCTATTCATGGGTGCTACGGGGTATTCCTATACAATTGTACTGCCGGGCTCTCTTCACCACTCTACAACCAGTCCAAAAAGTAAAGTAAGTCAAGTCTGTCACAAGCCAATATGGCCCATCAGGCCGGCATTTATCTCCGGTTTCAGTAGCATGAAACACCTGAGAATATTTTGTATTCCCCCTGGATGGGATGCTAGTCCATCGCAGGCAACTCCCAAGCTAATGCCGGTACCCATTTATACTCCTGGGTGGAGAGAGGCAGGGGGGGGGGGTGAAGTGGCTTGCCCAAGGACACAACATATGGCCAACAGCTGGATTCGAACCCCTGACCCTCTGATCATGAGTCACTAACCCTAATCACTACGCCACACTCTCGCCACAACCAGTCTAAGCATGAGTGAAAGTTAGTTGGTCAGTGAAAATGGTTACAAAGGCCTCTGGGCCCAGTTAAAAAAAAAAAAAAAGTAAAGTCTTAAACTAGAGTTTCATTAGCAATGAGTATACTCATTCAAGAAGTGATTTTCAGTTTCTCTGGACGGTTTCGTTTATTTGTTCATATTACACCTCATATTCATATTACATGTAATCAATCTTTCGGTAAAGTACCTTCACAACTTTCAAACAACAATTGCAGAACAGTTACAAAGAAACTTCAGAAGTGAACAAAACTAGATCACATTTCAAAATGCACCTGGTATATGACAGGTGATAAAAAGACATTAAAAAAACATCATTACTTATTTTTCAAGAAAATACTGAATACAGCCTCGTGTCTGTGGAATCTATTCCGAGATTTGACAAATAAAGCGTTTATTCCCAAAACGCGATATCCATTGATAAAAAGTGGAGAGTTTTGCATGGTTATGACACTTTAAAGAATAAAAACAGTATAACAACTGTTTGAATTGTGTTTAACAATATCACAGCCATCAAATAGAATTCAAATTGCTAGTGCCCATGTACACGGAAAAAATATTGATTGAGTATTAACTAAATGTTGCCTGGAATACATTGCAGTGATGCTAAATAATTTCCATGTACACTGAAAAATATTGACTGAATAAACTAAATGTTGCCTGGAATACATTGCAGCGATGCTAAATAATTTCCATGTACACTGAAAAATATCGACTGAATAAACTAAATGTTGCCTGGAATACATTGCAGTGATGCTAAATAGTTTCCATGTACACTGAAAAATATTGGCTGAATAAACTAAATCTTGCCTGGAATACATTGCAGTGATGCTAAATAATTTCCATGTACACTGAAAAATATTGACTGAATAAACTAAATGTTGCCTGGAATACATTGCAGTGATGCTAAATAATTTCCATGTACACTGAAAAATATTGACTGAATCAACTAAATGTTGCCTGGAATACATTGCAGTGATGCTAAATAATTTCTATGTACACTGAAAAATATTGACTGAATAAACTAAATGTTGCCTAGAATACATTGAAAAATATTGACTGAATAAACTAAATGTTGAATGGAATACATTGCAGTGATACTAAATAATTTCCATGTACACTGAAAAATATTGACTGAATCAACTAAATGTTGCCTGGAATACATTGCAGTGATGCTAAATAATTTCTATGTACACTGAAAAATATTGACTGAATAAACTAAATGTTGCCTAGAATACACTGAAAAATATTGACTGAATAAACTAAATGTTGCCTAGAATACATTGAAAAATATTGACTGAATAAACTAAATGTTGCCTGGAATACATTGCAGTGTTGCTAAATAATTTCCATGTGCACTGAAAACTATTGACTGAATAAACTAAATGTTGCCTGGAATACATTGCAGTGATGCTAAATAGTTGGCAAGATTTTGAATATAGGTTTTAAGTAACTGTACTGATAAACTATACTTTGTACAAATAAAATACAAACGATATCTGTGTAATACTGCAGAACAAAAAAATAATATTGCAAATTACATTGCTTTTTAATATCTGTTTAGGCTCTACAACATTAACTCATAAAAAAATTAAATGCAAATTGCTCTCCTTTTTCTTGAGTAATATGCATAAATTGCAAAACGTTGCGTTTCGCTTAACTAAAAGTGGCTCATTACAGAACATCTTTGAGTTGTAATTTACTGCAACTAGCATGTGAAATTTATACACTGGATTTTCACGTATTGCAGCACTTAGGCCTAAAATGTACTGTGTATAACACTTGGAACGCCTTACATACAGAACTTGAATTCAAGCAATTCACAATGCAGTGCGCCATCTTGCTATGGAGAGTCCATTTTTCAAGTTTACGGTTGACAAAGCACGACCCATTTTGATGAGTGTCAGTAGACAACTTGAGCTACTTTGTTATAGATTGGGTCATAGCGTTCTGCCGCCTTACGAAAAACACCATATTGATCGAAAGAACAGAAAAGGTCAAACATATACTGGAATCATACGCTCACGAAACTATGTCGAAAACCTAACAATTTCAAATGTCCCGCGCTGCGAACGAATTTGTCGACCATCTCCCACAATGCACTGGGAAAAATGAACTCTTCGTGGCAAACTCTTGGTGGCGTACTACTTTGTGAATCGCCGAAATTGCCGGGCATTAAAAATGGCAAGCAGGTTTTACAAATGATATATATAAGATTAACATTTTAACTTTGCGTATACAATAACAGTTGGATAGAATACAATAGTAAGAAAATTTAACAACCTAACCGCAAAGAATTTGCAAAACTACCGTCAAGTACGAGTACTTCCAAAGAGTAAAACTTAAGGTACAAACAGTACCAACAAAAAACAAACAAACAAACAAACAAACATGTTTCAAACAACAAAAGGCATTTTTGTTGGATTCAAATTCCAAGTGTTCAGCCATTTCGGAACCCATAATGCATTGCACATAGTCAGCTTATGTCCATTTTGAGCATTTCAGATAATTCTAACTTATTTGTGAATAAAGCTTAACACCTAAAACTTTAAAAAATCATGGCATATTTGCCATTTAGTATTTCATGTCTGAAAATATAGTTAAGATCACTTTGTATGGGGTGTGGGAAGTTTAAAAGGCACTTTGGAAGTTGATAAACTCTGTGGCTTAATAGAGGTGTTAGTGTTTTTCATAAACATCATTTTTTTACATTTAAAAAAAAACACATCACATCATCAACCTAGTCAAAGTATGATTTTTTTTACAATTTCACACCCACCAGGTGTATCATGCGTGTATGACACCACCCAAAACTATTGCAACAAAACCACATGTATCGTATTGCCCATATTTCCTGTGAATATTTTGCCCAACAATGAATGATAGGTCTCATGAAAAAAACAGATTTTGCCTCAAAAATCTTTAAGAGCACCTTTGCAGTAGTTTCTTTTCATTACCTGAGTTGAAGACACTCTGTTGTTATAACAAGAGTAATGTTCAATGAAACACGCTCACTAAGAAAATGACTCCACTTTCTAGTGCATACAGACAACACATTTCCACTACATACCTAGCCTTAAGTCAAGTCCCACGCGCTTACCTGGACACGTGACGCACCCTGGATGCTGACACGTAAAAAGACTAGCACGAGCGGCGAAGCCGCGAGGGCCTTTACCATCTCGTGGAGAACGCTTGTGGTTTTCTTTACATTTGTCTACCGATTTGGTAGACATGCATAATGCATTACCCGTTGTGAATTGACCTATGAAAATGCAAAATTACTAACGTAAATCAGCCGTCGTCTGGCGCCAGACGGCACGCGCACCATGGCGCGCGTGCTGTTGCTGGTAACCGCAAACCACCGTTAGATGATTGGTTTATATTGCTTGATTTATATTACGTGAATAAATGAATAAGTGATTAGTTCCGCGAGATTTTTCGTGCTAGTCTTTTTACGTGCCAGCATCCGGGGTGCGTTACGTATCCGGATGGTCCGGGTATAGGCGGGTGGGACTTGACTAAAGGCTACTACATACCACAAACTGTTACAATTTGGTCCCATTCTGAATACTGCACTTCTGCTGAACCTTGTTGCACAGCCTCATCGAGAAGTCTATTCGTAGTAGATTGCGTAGACCGTGGCCGTGGCATAGATGTGTTGATTCTCGTAGGAAGCGCAGGCAAAGTTGTCCCTGTCAGCGTCCCACAGACAGCGGCTGCCCAGCCTGACGTCCTGGTCTCGCTTCTCGCCAATGTTGACGATACAGACAAGCTAAATGTAGATAAAAATAACAAAAAGATGGATGCAACTTAAAACCCTTCCCAACTTTTAAAGCTACAGTCCATCATTTGCAGCTATCCAAAAAAGTAACTGACGTAATTATTTGTTGAAAAACATACTTGGTTGAAAGATAGTAAGGGGACTAAACTCCCTGCGAAATCATTCTTTCTGGCATGCTGTCATTTTGAAGAAATCAAGGAAAGAAAGCCTTTCCAACGGTGCGTCTAAGACGCAACGTTGGAAATTTTCGTCAGTAGTTCGGTTTTTTTTATTGCTCCTTGAAACAGCTTCATAAATCACATTTAAAAGCCCTTTTCACACTAGAGCTTCTCAACCCGGGTTGAGTTCAACCCGGGTTGAGTTCAACCCGGGTTGAACTCAACCCGGGTTGAACTCAACCCGGGTTGAACTCAACCCGGGTTGAACTCAACCCTGGGTGAACCAAGTGCTGTCCCGGGTTGATTTTTTTATATTTTTCAACCTCGCGCTCAACCCCACATCATTTTACACTTGTTAATTGCAAACCAAGCTTATTTCACTTGTCTTCCAGGGGTTGACCACGAAAACACAAATTCGGGTCCACATAAAAATGTTTTTGCATTTTCTTGTCATTTGGACCTTATAATATTCCGACGGGTGCCATCTTGGCATCCTTGCACATTTTTGTAAAAAAAATAATAATTAATATGCAAAGTAGCTTCCACGTGGTACGGTAAAATATAGGTTTTCTATATATTTCTGCAGGATTTTGTCCAAATGTATCAATCACAGTGCCTAGGCCATGTTTGGGGGGCAACAAATTCATTAAAGCTATTTTGCAATGACTAATTTATGTATTTCACGCATAATATGCAAATTAGCATCCGCCATTATCTTAAATTTAACTTCAATCTACATCTCCGCATGAATTTGTCCCATCGTATCCCAAACAAGGTATGTAAACACATGTTCTTATGGTGAACAAAAATCTCAACCCTAGCCGGGAGCAGGGTTGAGTTCAACCTTAGGGTTGACCCAGGGTTGGCTATGTTTTCAACCCTGCATCAACCCCGAGATTTGTGTAGTGTGAAAAGGGCAAAAGGCCTTATAACGGGTGTTGAAGGCTACATCCACACTGGCATTTTTGCCGTTGGCTGTGGATGTTCGCAGTTACACGCCAATGTCAAAACGAAAGCTGTAGCCCGATACCTTGAATCGTTGGTAGTCTAGCGCCTTGACTCTCAGCTTGACCTCCTGTGCAATGCTCTTGCACTGTGTGCTGCATGAGATGGGCTCGTAGGTCATGTTAGCCAGTTCCTTCTCCAACGTCTCGCACAGTATCTGCTTGACCCGCTCGGGAACAAACCTGAAGTTGAAAAAAGTTCACACATCATGACCAAAATAACTGGTGTATTGTAGTGTCATGTCAATGTTTGAATTTTTTGTCTGAGCCCAAAGAACACTGAACAAATCGTATTTACTGAACAAATTGTATTTTGAAGAAAAAAAAATACTTGTCAGATTAAATGGAGTGTCCTGCCTTATGTGCAGTGGTATGTGAGTTTGAATCCTCAAGGATCATTGTTCTGTGTCCTTGGGCAAGACACTTTACTACAATTGCCTCTCACCACCCACGAGTATAAATGGGTACCCGTGAGGACAAAGAACAGGTCGGGCTCCAAGTTGTATGTGTGTTTGAATCCTCAACAGGGGATCATGGTGTTGGTGTCCTTGGGCAAGACACTTGACTACAATTGCCTCTCACTAGCCAGGAGTACAAATGGGTACCTGTAACTAATGAGGACAAATAACAGGTCAGGCTGCAAGTTGTACACATAAGTGGGTTTGAATCCTCAACGCGGATCATAGTGTTAGTGTCCTTGGGCAAGACACTTTACTACCATTGCCTCTTGCCTCCAAGGAGTATAAATGGGTACCTGTGAGGACACAGAACAGGTCAAGCTGCCCCCCCCCCCCAAAAAAAAACTGATCCCATAGTCTGATGAACAGGGGTCAAAATTGTGCAGCCTTGTACACTGGTAGAACACCACATATTTGTCAATGTTTCCTCATTTTGTGACTGAAAACAAAACATGCCCCAATTCTTTTGAAAACTGCATCACTTGATTTCCTTCATTTGCCAACAGAATTAAGAAAGGGCTCTGTGGATCAGAAAGTCATCACAAGTCTTCTCAAGTAAAATTATACATTATGTATAAGTCTTCCAGTCACAAGTCACGCCACAAGCTTTTCAATTTTTTGTTGCTCATCCCCCGTTACTCAAGATCGAGACCAGCCTTGTGAATCGACTTGTGCCAACTCAATTACAACTCTGCTGCAGTCCTCACCGTTTGGGCGGCTCCATTCGGTAACTGTTCTCGTACTCCTCCTTGTGTTTTGGTGCAAACTCGTCGTCATCCTCGTGCACCGGGGCCACGGCGAGGGACACACAGCTCTTGGAGCCCGTGTTGTGAGGTCGCGGGACCATGCTGAAGAGACTCGAGCGACCTAGGCCGGCCTGCGTTCCCATGGCTAGCTTGGCAGCCATCTGAACCGCAACGCTGTCAGGATTGGCTGTCATGGCTGTACAGGACAAGACAAAGGCAAGCCCAGTAAGGCAGGCTCCAGGGCAAACAATGTCCCATTCAATAAGCCATTTGCGAGTTAAATTTTGAATAAAATCTGGAACGCTGACTTAATCCAATGCCTCTCCCGACCAAAGAGACTGTTACTATATCACACGATTCGGGCAATCCTTAATTACTGTTTGAAACATTTAGTCTCACATGTTGGTCTACCCTGGTTGGAAACTTACCACTTTTGGTAACGCTGGATAATAATATGGTTAAACAATAAACAAGGTTTAGTTGTCTGGTAATTTAACTCTTGTCAGCTGGTTAAAAACTTATTTTCCAGGTTTTAACAGTTTAAACAAGCTGAGGAAATAACTCCGGTTTGATTATCAGTACTTTTTTGTACAAAGTAATGTAGATATTGTAACCAATTTAGGGTGAAACTTACCAGATTTGATATGTTATTTTACTGAACACTTTATTCCAGTCACCACTAAACCGGGATTAAAATTTGATCACGTTTCTCTGTCCTTTCTGAAAACTAGTCAATTTTTCCTACACTAGTGAAAATTTGCTCGGTTTAACTAGTTAAAATTTAAATGTGGGTAGTGTACACTCACTTGAACTCTAATTTTTCTCACATATTCCTAAAAAAAACTGTCCTACATGTACTTACATTTTACACATCTCCATTAAAAATGTATTTTCAGGTGAACAGTCCAAGCAGCTTTAATCAGTGAAAACTTTACAAAATGATTCCTCCTTAACTATAGATCTTTCTGCCAACAACTCCCACAAGATATTACGATAAATGAGAGACCCTAGACAAAGAGATCACAACTCATCAATTGTCAACTCTCAGGCCATTAAAATAAAAAACAATGTTCCTAGTCAGCTTCAAGGACTCACAAGTGCTCGATGATAAATGAACATAGATTGTCACATGTAAATTTATCTATAAAATTCCAAAGATTTGTGTTCATTCTAGAATAACGTCTTCCACATTTTGTTCCGTTACAATCTCATCCATGCACAAAACTGCTAAAATTAAAAAAAAGTCAGCTCTGAATGAAAACATCATTAAAAACAGATGATAAACTAAAAAAAATTATTCAATGGCCCTGGAAGACAATGTATACAATGGCGATCCATGGTGACAAATTCTTGTTTGAGACTGAGAGACGGTGTGATTTAATTAAAATTTAATTAAAAAAAGGTCTGCCGATGGGAGTAAAATAAACACTATCACAGCCCACGCCTACAATCCATTCATTATGTATACACTCTCACTCCAAATCTGTTCAATCAAAGAAGTTAATTCCCTTTTAATTAAAATGCACAACGTTGTCATTTCCTGCTAGGTAGCCAATTAATTCCACTGCCAAAAAAAAAAATTCATTCTGCGAGACGCTGTGAAGTCTGCTTTAAACTGCAGACATATGCTAGGCCAAATTGTTAGCATTAATTGACAGAGCAGCATAAGTTAAACAACAGGTTTAAATGTTGAGCATTATTAATATTATTATTAAGGGCCATCGGCGGATCCGGGAAACCCCCCCCCCCCCCCCCACACACACAAAATACATATTGTTCCCCTTTTATTGGATTTTTTTTTTGCTTCAAATGTCGGCTGATGACTGCAAATGGTGCCTGACTAAAACTTAGTGCAAATATATGGGAGTCCAGAGAGGCCACATAAAGCTTATTCTCGATCATAACCCCATATTAAAACACATTAAAATTGTGCAGCAGCAGGATTCCAGTCAAACCAGTGAGTTTGGCGGTTTTGAGACATCATATCTTTCATTGAAAAAAAAACTTTTTTATTTTTATTTTTGCCGACGCGCATGGCCATGGCCATGGCTACGGCGACGCGCGCGCATACCAGAAACCGGAGACTTTTTTTTTTCGAAATGGCTATCGTTACGGCAGTCGTTGTTTAGCGCCCTCTACGATACTTTTTTGATACGCACGCAGGTATATAATTATTTGTTTCCACATGTTTTAGCGAGCAGTGCGACAGCTCAGTCGATAGAGGGTAAGATTTTGCACCGCGAGGTTGCGGGTTCGAATCTCAGTTTTGCACTTGAATTTTTTTCCTTTTCTAACCTGAGGCTTTGGAGGATTTTTTTTAAAAGGGAAATACAGTCCGAATTTCATAACGTTCAAATTCACTTTTTTCCTTCTAATTTTATATTTTCTTGTCATGTTTTTATAAAAGTTGCAGTCTACCGTAACGATAGAAAATGGGAAATGCGTTACGGCTGCCGTAACAATAGCCACTGCGGTTTTTTGGGGCCTAATTTAATGTTGTGTCATTCCCTAAACTTCCTAAAGAAAGTTTTCCTTTACAATTTTTTGAAAAATGTCACACCAGATCATTGTTTTTAGTGTCAGTGCATTGTTCCATTGTATTTGTAATGGGAAAATATGATCATTCATAATGCACAGCATGCACGCAGCGCATTATTTAATTGTGTCAAACTGTCATAACGTTCCGCACTTTTTGTGCATGGTTTCCGGTTCAATGATCAAGTTGAATGCGAAAGTTTGAGTTTCATTGTGTGAGGACAATCACTGCAACTTCCGCTTGTTCCATTATAAATACCCAAATATGAGCGCAGGCAGACACCGTTTAAAGGCGTCCTTTTTTCCTTACCCTTCAAATGTACCGCTTCGTCAAGTTCAAGGGCAAGAAATCAAGGCGACAAAAGAATTTACAAATTTCATCGGACATGCGGCAAAACATCCATTTTTGTTTTTGTTCGTGACTTTTGCATTACACTTTTGGACCACGAGAGGGCGCTAAATTAGTTTAGCGTTCGCGTCACACTGCCGCGGAGATCAATCGGGAAAAATAGTACTCAAATTAACTTTTACAGTTTTTTTAAGACAACCTACCTTTTTTCATTTCCTGTTAAACTTTTATTTGGTTAACTTATGATTTTTTTAAAGTAAATTTTCTCTCCAACGATGATTGATGACCCCTAAATTTAATTATAATCTAGCGATGAAACCAAAGCAGCAATTGAGCCGTGTTTTCTAAACTCTCAAGTTCAGTTCATTATTTTTCAATAGCGCCCTCAATCACTCACGTGTTCAATTTAAAGCCCATTCCCGCGACTTTTGTTGTGTCTTGTAGTTTTTGTTGCACAACTTGTAGCGTTGTGTTAATGCTTTTGTAGGATGAATACTCGGAAGAAGTTGACATTTAACGGCGGTAAATCTTATGGGTGGATTGGACCACAGTTGAAAGAAAAGTCGCGGCGTGGCAAGACGTATTATGGGTGAGTTGACTTATTTTTTTTATTGAATGTTGGGCCCGTCATTCCACATGTGTTCCATTAGTCAAAACTACTCGGTACTAGCTCTACTGAGTGGAGCGTTGAATTACGGGTACCCCTCCATACAAACGCTCCACCGATTTGCCATACTTTGGTAGCACCATACACGGTCGTCATGACAGTATGCATTTTGTGCATGCCCTCGCGAGGACAAGGCCCAAAAAAACTGATAAAGAAAATACAAATGAGGAAGACAGTAACCCTGGATAGATCCACACATTCATGACATTCCATATGACCCCTCAAATTGTTTCAAACAACCGGTAATTTTGAAAAAAGAACAAAATAGTCTGAACTTACCGCTCACAATTAAATGTGTCTGCCGAGTTGCTCAGTCTATTTCACTGACATGACTGATGCATAATTCATTGCGCGCGTGTGTGATGTCACTATTGAAGAAAAACAAGTTGCGCTTACTCAATAGCTGTTTTATGTAGTCATATGTGCCCCGCGCCGTCTGACTGTGGGTTTTTGGTGCGGGGCACATATCAGTACATGAAACAGTCATTGATTAAGCGCGACTTGTTTTTCTTCAATAGTGACATCACACACGCGCGCAATGAATTATGCATCAGTCATATCAGTGAAATAGACTGTGCAACTCGGCAGACACATTTAATTGTGAGCGGTAAGTTCAGACTATTTTGTTCTTTTTTCAAAATTACCGGTTGTTTGAAACAATTTGAGGGGTCATATGGAATGTCATGAATGTGTGAATCTATCCAGGGTTACTGTCTTCCTCATTTGTATTTTCTTTATCAGTTTTTTTGGGGCCTTGTCCTCGCGAGGGCATGCACAAAATGCATACCGTCATGACGACCGTGTATGGTGCTACCAAAGTATGGCAAATCGGTGGAGCGTTTGTATGGAGGGGTACCCGTAATTCAACGCTCCACTCAGTAGAGCTAACTCGGTACTATTTCTGCGCACTCGCATTGAATTTGTGTATGACAGCGCGCGCTCGTTTCAAGCGTTACCTGCGCAGATTATGGAGGGTCGAGGAATGTACGTAGCCGTAGGCCTACCCACTGGTTCACACTGACTGGAGTCTGAAAAACGTGTGGGGTTTGAATATAAAATCTTAAGGAAAGAATGTTGCAACCTGACGCTGCTTTTTTTCTTCATACATCATCTCAATGAAGGTCAGTCATTGCAAAAATGACGATAAGACATTGAATGTGGGACTAAGAAATATTTCCAATTTTGTTAAGAAATACTAAGAAAAATTTCTTGATTCTCCATAGACTTTGTACAGTCACAGCCGCTGAAGTATTGCCTCAGGTTGCAACATTCTTTCCAATCTTAGCCCTACCTACTCCTAGAACTATGATGCTCCGCGTGAGCGGAGCATCATAGTTCTAGGAGTAAGCCCTACCCTGTACATCATACATGCATGACACGTAATGTATGTACATGTAAGGACCCCGTACACGTTCCATATAGCCCCATAAAAATATTAAAATGATAAATGTGGCCAATTTACTGGACTAGCCTACCTCCGTAAATATGGGCCATACTTGGAACATGTAGGCTTCCCCGATAATGTAGAACTATGTCAAGTTTTGACAAGCACACTTTTCCTAGGGGTTATATTTTTGGAAAGTTTTCTGTACACGTACGTCACTTTTTATCAATTAGGCCTAATTTTCAATCTAAAAACTTACTTTCTATGGCTGGAAAGAATTCCATATATGGACATCACTTGACACCCTGTGTACAAACCCTACGAGACTGGTCTGAAAAATTCTAGGTGTTTTCTCTCTAAATGCTTTAATATTTTCCCTGCAAAATTTCACTTTTTTGGACATGTTTTACCGCTTTCTGAAGGCTGATAAATTGTTGCAGGGAAATCTAGTGGCGTAGGTATATGGAATTCTGTCCCTATGGGTCTTTCATCTATTTTCCCTCCTCGACTCTCACTCTCTAGCCTCCTCCAATCCTCTTTATTTACCTGTTACTTACTTCACCGGGATTCGAACCAGCAATCTTGTTGTTGAATCACACCAGCCTTATCCGCTACACTAGTTGAACAATCCTTGCCAGTAAGGGACTATTGGATGTATTTATTAAAAGTATTAAGGCTATGAATATTTAATAAACTAAATATCCATGAAAAATTAAATATTCATGATGACGTATTGCACTATCATTGGGTACAGGTGGTGACGTGTGTCGATGTCACGTCACGCACACTGCATACATCAATAACTAATGCCACAAATGGCCGCCAAGCTGATGTGTGCATCCAAAGTGTGCTCTAAAAACACATTTTTCCGAAAATGGCTCCACATTTCTGGAACTTTCTGGATTCATCTTAGGTGAAATTACAAGGTGGGGTGAACATTGATGTGTTTAACTGGCAGATAACTGAGTTACTAGTTTGAAATTCATTTCATATTTTTTAATACTCTACATTTGACCGTCTTCATTGCAGGGGCTTGAGCATTGCTGGTGAGGGGATCAAGGTCGGTGATTATGTCTTCATCGATGGCGAGGACGAAGACCTGAGCTACGTGGCAAAAATCATTGAGCTCTTTGATAATGGTAAGCCTGGGTTTAGGGTAAAACATTAGCCCTCGTTTTGTAAAAAGGGTGGGAGGAGGGGGGCAGAATCCGCCCTCCTTAACCCTAAAAGGGCTGGGTTATTTTGACCATCTCACAGCCGGGGAAGGGGGGGGATTACCCTCTAAGATCTCGGCCATTGAGTGACAAAATATGACGGAACTCGGTACATGCATAGAAGAACTTAACATGAACATACCCAAGAAATTTCATGACTATACGTCAAAGGGTTTTGGAATTGTGGCTAATTAATTATTCATATGCATGAATGGTTATTCCGTTTTGTGTACACTTCCTTTATGGGGAAATTCAGCTGTCACGGTGCGTAGCGCCGCAAAAGTTTTTTGCAGCGCGGCAACTCTTGGTTATGGTTTTGGTATCAAAAGTTGTACAAAACGCGAGGCTTCAAAGTGCGGACACCTCGGTTCATGGAAAAAAGTTTTCAAGGGTAACGTGGAAAAAGTTGAGGGGGGGGGGGGAGGCATTCCGCCCCACAGCCCTTTTAGGGTTAATATTTATTACCCTGGTATCATGGGTTTGCAAATTAATTTGTGCCAAGCCATTGTAGACTAGCAGTGGATGTTTGGCCGGCGCTAGTTGTCTTTCAGTGAACATTATTTTCACAGAGGCTTTCTTTGATTGGCCGATATGTATAATGAAGTCATGATTATTGGCTGCATCGGCTTTCTTTTTGTAAGCACTACTTTGCCTAGAGGAATCCACGACGACGTTCGACAAACTAACGTTTACTAAGAGAACAATGGTGCCAGCCAAATATCTACTACCTTATACAGTGAAATCTTGATAAGTCAAACCTCAAGGGAACAGGTTCAAAATTTGACTTAAGCAGAGTTTTGAGTTAAGCAGGGTTGTATATCATTGTTATACTACTGAAGGGAATAGATTCTTTGTTTGACTTAACAGTTGTTTTGAGTTATCAGAGTTTGACTTATCGAGATTTCACTGTAGTTTAAATACTGGTGTCTTGTAGTACCAATTTAATTTTTGTGAAAAATGTACATATTAAGCAGTTGACTTGACTAGAATTAATAATAATCTCAAGCATCCTAGGAAATCATGGCACTTGGTGTGCCGTCAGTTTCAAGAAAAGTGGAATTTTTGTATTAAAAATAACTGACTTTTATGAGTTAGTCCACATTTTATTTGCAATCAGTTACACATTCGTGAACTAGTCTGGTTCCCTGACCTGACAATCCCTGACATCTATAAATTGCTCCCTTTCCTCTGGAGTAGGATCAGGGAACCAGACTACAAGAACAGCATTTTTTTTTCTATGTTTTTACAGCATCTAGGAATACAAACTTTCAACAAGTCAGTGAAACACTATTAACCCATCTCATTTCTGTAAATTACAGCAAAAGCAAATATTTTATATATTGCCTTGTTTTTGTTTGTTTGCTGATCGCAATGATTTCAGGGGACACAGATTCCAACGATCATCGTCGCGCCTCGGTGCAGTGGTTCATGCGACCCAAGGAGATGCAGTCACTCATACGAGGCCGGCAGTTGCCCGAGGGCGCTGTTCTCTCCAGCACCAACGAGGTCTTTGCGTACATGGTGAAATCGGACCGGATCACCGAGCGAGAGATCGATGCGGATACGATTCTTGGCAAATGCGAGGTGGGTTAGAAACAATGGGAAAAAAAATAGGTTTATTACATCAATTTTTTTCACGGAGTATTGAGACTTGCTTCAAGCTTCGATTGCAGCTGAGTTTTCGAGCAGTGGGGCCAATTTCATCGAATTGCTTAAGCACAAAAACCTTGCTTAATATAATCAGGTTACCAGCTTAAACGCCATGCAATGTACATTGCTTGTGACTGGTATTTAGCTATTGATTGTTTAGCAGAACAATCGCATGGAGTTCTGGGCCCAATTTCTTGGCTCTGCTTACAGTTGGCGAAAAATCCCTGCTTACTACATGTATAGCAGAAAATTCCGTGCTTACGGTAAGCGTATTTCAGTCTCATTATTGAGGAATTTTGGGTTCTGCCCATGTGTATATCCTGTAACTAAGGATTGTGTGCTTACAGGGTTAGCGCAGAATCTTTCTGCTAACGCGGTTAGCAAAATGGTGATTGTAAGCACGGAATTCTGTGGTTAGCAGAGCCATGCAATTAGGCCCTGGTGGGTAACCTGATTATATTAAGCAAAGTTTGTTTGTACTTTAACAGCAAATTTTATGCTTAAGCAGCTCTATGAAATTGGCCCCTGTTCAGAGCATTCCTGTGGCTAACACTTGTTTGAAGCCTCGTAATGCTGTTCATTTTTGTATAATTTAGTATTCAATTGACCTATCTCCATTTGCGAGTTAGCCACGCCCCTTGGGCAACCCTAGGAATTTTTGTACACTAAGTTTTGTTTGTCTCAGATTTTTCACGTTCCGGGCTGACTTGTATATCATATTTCACAAGCTGCGTTGACGTGATTCTACCGCGATTCTACCGCGATAGGTCAATTATTGGAACTTTGCTTTAGTGGCATATTCAAATATTCAACCATTTTACATTGAGGTAAAACCCTTCTATGACTATCATGTATATCAATGTTTTGTTGTTGGTAAAGCTGGCTACTAACATTTGACAGATTTTAAAGATGCAATTTTACATTGAGTATTGCTCATGGAAGCTCTCATAATCATGCGTCTAAAGTGGCCGTCCACAAAAATGTGGCATTTGACAAGCAATAAAACCTCTCAACTTGTTTGAATAAAATTACATCAGAGATGTTTTTCATTGTCTTCTCATTTTTCTAATATTCTGTTTGTTAAAATGGTATTCGAATATTCAGTGAATGATCGAATATTCGGTATTCGGTAAATTCGGCACAGCCCTAAAAGGCCTCTAATTCCATTTAGTTCCATAAAACAAACATGAATTTCACCCAAATAAACTTTGTGATCAAATTCAGGTAGTTGCAGCACCGCCAAACGCACCCCTGCCGAAGACCACCAGCGCAGAACTGCCAGTGCTGTACGTTCGCTGGCTGTTTGACGGGAACCAGTTTAAGCCGGTAATGGAACCCAAAAAGGTCAACGGTGTCCGGAAAGATCCGGACGTGAATACTGGCAAGACGCCAAGCAAAACACCGGGCAAGAAACAAGAGGTCAAGGAGCAAGTGTCAAAGGTCAACGGCACTGGGAATTTGGAGAAAGCTAAAGAATCGGCCAAGTCAAAAACTCCGAAAAATGGTGAGATTCAGTGAAATGATACCAAATGAAATATTGAGTGAATATTTGCTGAGAATTCATTTCAACATTCTGGCCTCCACTTTAACATCTTTCCAATTTTACCATTTCACTTGCTCACCGGTTCAATTTTTTTTCACTGTTGCTGAGACCGCAACGTTAATCCGCACACATGCCCGATTCTGTTCTATAATCGTTCACATGATGATCAGTCACATGATGACCAGTCACATGATGACAAAATGGCAGCTGTCAATTTTGAATCACGTGACTTCCTTCATGGATCTGATTGGTCATAACATAAATATTGCGTCCGAAGAAATCAGAGTGCTGCCCGCACACCTTTCCGGTGAAATCTGATGTGAAAAAAATCAAACAAAATGATTTCATCCGATTGCCTGGTGTACAGTCAGATTGGTCCGATTTTATAACGCGCACCTCTCCGATATGTACGTCTGATGGCCCAATGATCCAGTGAACCGGTAAAATCGGAAAGGTGTGTGGCGGGCTTAAAATAGGGATACACGTTTGACATTATTTTTATTATTTGACATATTTGACAAAAACAATCAGCCCTTGTTTAGTTATTGAATTATTACTTTACAATTTCAAAAAAAACTGGCTGCCAAACGATATTTCCGTTCTCACGGTGAAGAATGATCCCCCCCCCCCCCCCAAACACACACACACACAAAATCAGTATTGATAATGGATCGGAAACCAGTCTGCTTGCAAATTGGATCTGTTTGCCTCCAAAACAAAAAACTTTTTTTTTCATTTGCAGATTTTTTTTTCATTTGCAGAATAGTTTATGCGGTACCCGCTGCTATGTACATCAGATTCGAACCGGCCAACCGATCCCGTTAGCTCGGTGGTCGAGTGGTAAGACATCTGCACTAGAAAGCAGGAGGTCGTGGGTTCGAGTCCCACCCGGGTGATATTTTCCAACTTCCACTCGGGAGGTAACACACTGAGAATACAGTGTGTAAAAAACGTCGGTGAAGGGCAAAACCTAATTTGATTTATGTTGATTTTGTTGAAGAGCATCTTCAACAGTTTTACCATTTTCCATTTACCTAGACATCAAGTCACCAGGACAACGCCTGAATATCTCCGACGTCGAGTTAATCGACGAACTCTTCAGTTCAGATGAAAGCAATGACTTCGTCAATTTCATCAAGTTTCCCGAAACCACGCCAAGTCAGAAAGGTCGTGGGAGCCGTGCTGTCGCCTCCGTTTCCGTTTCAACTGCCAAAAAGACCCGCTTCAGCGAAGCAACGGATTTCCTTTCCAAGCCAAAGATTTGCGTCAAGAAGATGAACATCGCATCCGACTCCGTAACATCCAAATCCTTCACAAGAATGAAAGCGTTGTCAGAGCGAAAGCGAAAACCTCCGAACGGCACTCATCCTGACGTCGATTTGACGGACTTCAACGTGATACCAACGTGGAAGGCGACCGGCAAGAACAGACTATGCAAATCAGAAAGTAAAAACAGAAATCGGACCGTCGATAAAGCACAGACTCAGTGCGATGGGCTCCTACGGGGCCGGAAAACCCCTCGAAGAAATTCAGTGAAGAAGATTATATTTGAAGACGAAGCTGATGATGAAGATGTTTTCGAAGATGTAAAAACTTCAAGACGGATGAAAGATGTGTCTTGTGAAGAAGACCTGAGACGGAAAACACCAAAGAGAAAGTCTCTGTCGACAAGGAAGTTGCAAGGTGACAACGATCTTAGGGAAGAACCGACAAAACGAGGGAGGGAGAGGCAAAAGTCTACTACCAAGGTGAACAAAGATATTAGAATTAAAATCAGTTAAAAAATTTGTCAAAAAATTTAAAACCAAAATGGTACCTTTTATTTTCTCGATCAGCCCTCCAGCTTCATTTTACTGAGAGTCAAATTTCTTTAAATCCTATGAAATTTGCAAAGCATTTGAGGTACCTCAGTACTTGATCATATTTGACAATAAGTTTAAAGGTAATATGCAACATTTGCTTTTGCTGTAATTCTCAGAAATGTATGGATTTGGGGGTTAGTATTTTATAGCAAAGATTGTTACACTGACCTGTTTAAAGTTTTCTGTTCAGAGATGCTTAAAATACCAAAGGAAAAAAATATGCCGTTCTTGTAGACAGCTTCCCTGACCTTACTTCATACGAAACAGAGCAATTTATAGACGTCGGGGAATTGTAAGGTCAGGGAACCAGTCCAGCCAACTTGCACCCATTCACAGATGTGTAACTCCTTGCAAATACAATGTGGACTAACTAAATTTGGTAAATTGGAAGGCAGTATTTGAAATGTTTTTCTTTTCAGCGATGGTAGTTGGAAATTGATAATTTTATTGGGGCAGGCGGAAGCCTATTAAAAGATGTAGAGTCTGTGCTCATCAACAGATCCAAGTTTTTTTTTTTCCTTAACGAATTTTCAACTTGTATCTCATTTCTATGGGGAAAAAAATAAACAACTGGTTTCCTATTTTGGTCATCTGTGACCCTCTGTTTTGAGGTGTCTTTCGCACACAGTGGACTGGTTCTTAGCCCCTACATGTACATTATCGATCCTGATAGTGGGACACCCACACCTACTGCAGTCTACCCTGCAGTAACTGAATTATTGTCATGCCGTATTCCGCAATTAATGTGTAATTAACACATTAGAGAAATTAACGGTTTACCAAATTAAACCTGTGTTCCTATTTTTAAAGGTGACCCGAAAAGCCAAACAGCAAGTAGAGAGTGACGAAGATCAAGATGAATCTGATGAGGACAGCGATTACGAAGAGTCTTCTAGTGATGAGGAGATTGCCATCAAACGAAGGAAGACACCAGCTAAGAAATCTGGAGGACGGAAGAGCATTCAACCCAAGACTCCAGTCTCAGTAAGTACTAGCAGCCAATGTCACTAAAAGTTTTACACAAGTGGAATTCAGCTTTATGTCTGTGAATTGACTGACTACAGTCATTTCAGGTGACAAGTTACAGCTCACAAAAAAGGACAATTTAACTGATTACTAATGTTTGCTTAAGTAATTACAACCTTTGCAAACATCAAAAAGTAAAACTACCAAACTATTATAAAATACCTTACTTGACTCTAATAACAATGGGTATTTTTAAAGTGCATGTATCTACCATTATTGGTGCTCAAGGCGCTACATCGTTTACGACAGTCTTTAGAGTTTGAGTGCTTTTGTTGCCTTAGACGAAACACACGTGATGCGATCAAGCTAAATGAGTCGTTTGTCGACCCTGGTCTAATATTTTTGTTTTTACAGATTTGAAAAGAGCACAATCGCAGCATTACTGCTGTGAAAACCACATGCTAATACTATCTTAAGTTTGAAATTTATGGAAGTCGGAACACCAAGAGATGTGATGTGATGTAGTGGCCCTATATTGGCCTGAATCTCCAAATGAAAGTTTCCGACATTTAGCTTGATTGCATCACAAATGCACAGATAACAAATGATGTACTTTACCTTCATGTAAATATGCTATTACTAAATATTGGCCAATGTCGCTTGTGTTTGTATTTTTTTTCCCCATATTTTTATGCCGATGTCTCACTCAAAAGTGAAAAACATATAGTATTACTTGAAAAGACATTTTTTCAACGATTTTGGTAACAAATTTAACCTGGATTCCCATCTTTAAAGGTGACCCGCAAGGCCAAGAAAGTGGTAGAAAGTGATGATGATCAAGATAAATCTGATGAGGAGAGTGATTATGAAGAGTCGTCTAGTGATGAGGAGATTGCCATCAAGCGAAGGAAGACCCCAGCTAAGAAGTCAGAAGGACGGAAGAGCAACCAACCCAAGACTCCCATCTCAGTAAGTTCCATGCCCAAGATCCTGGCATGAGCATAATTATCTTTGGAAAACCAGTTCTTAAAGGTAACATCCATCATTTTTAATTTGTGAATTAACCCTTACTCTCTGAGGGTAGTTTACTGCATGTCAGTTGGTTATGCCAATGCCCTCCAGCTGCAGTATATTGGCAGATAAACTATCTTGACAGTGAAGGCTCCAATTGGCAGGAGTTGGAGGCCCTGGAGGGTGCCTGATACTGACCAGCTGGGGGCACTCACTTTGTTATCAGAGGACTCTCATTGTTCTCTGTGGCATGTATTGGAGTGCCTGTCCAGTTACCCTTGAAATGACATGGCAGATATTGGAGGGCCATGCAAAAAACATAGGAGATTTTCTTGAGGCACATATTGGCATGCGTTGGAGGGTCAAGTAGGGTAAGGGTTAAGTTTGTTTGAAGCAACAAAAGTGCTCAAAAGTGCTGAACAACTGACCTGATAAAGTTTCAGCTGAATGAATGCTGTACATTCCGAAAAGAAACAAAACAATATTCTAGGATCTCAATTTCAAATCAAAAGTTGCCGGGTCATGTTTTGAACTGGGTCTGAATTCAGCGTCCGAGACATGTTCTCACTGAGCCAATTGCAGCTACGCGATGTCGCACACTGAACTGAAAACATAGTATCAACCGTGCGTGCATAGGCATTGTGTCAATCAATGCTTGTGCACGCTTTGTCAAATTAAATACGAGCTTCTAACGGAAATTTCCAAAGCATCGTTGGAAATAGCCTTTTGTCATTGATATCTTCAAAATGACATCTTGCCAGAAAGAATAATTTAACAGGGAGTTTAGTCCCATTACTATCTTTAAACCAAGTATGCTTTTCAACAATAATTACGTCAATTACTTTTTGGATGGCTGCAAATGATGGACTGTACCTTTGGCTCAGAGACCCCACTATTTGGCAAATTCTAAACATTCATGTAGGTCTTCCTTTCTGTGCGCCAAGGTCTTAACATGTCTCCAGGAAGTAATAAGAGTCTCGAGTTAGTTGAAAATCGTTGTCTTAGCTGTGCGATGAAATTGAGCCCCAGTGTCAAATTTTGAGAGATTTTGATTGGGTAAAACTGGACGTAGCTTCATTTACTGACATTCGTTTACAATGTAAATGCCTCGCGTTCTTTTTGCCAGGTTAGGTCAAAGGTCAAGGGTAAGACACCACGGAAGGACATTGTGCCACACATCACGGAGCGCCGCACACCGTGTAAGACACCGGCTAAGGTGTTGGAGCATGCTAGAGCCAGGTACAGTGCACACAGTGTCAAACATGTGAACATTTTATCTGTGGTTTTGAAACATTGAGGGTTTAAAAACATGTTTTGTTCTAAATGCTTAACCCTATTAACCCAACTCAATCCTCCAAAATCCTCATGGTGGTTTTGGAGGATTTGGAGAATTGAGAATGAATGGTGTTTGAGAAATGTGAGGATCTTGGAGGAGTGAGGATTGAGGATGAATGGTATTTGAAAAGGAGGAGGATTTTGGAGGATTAAGGATGAGTGCATTTTTGAGGCAGGACTGTCTGACGATTTTGAAGGATTGAGGTGCTGGGTATCTTTCATTTGAACACAAGTACAGGATTTTGGAGGATTGGGGATGGTTGCTAGCAAAAAGGGCCTGGGGAGTTTAGGTTAATGAAGTACATTATTTCTGTATTCCTGAACAAAATGGTAATGTCATACTAAGCTTCATGCTTTACAGCTGCTATATTACAAAAAGCGGACGGCCTGTTTTAATAATGATATGTTGTCTCTTGTCTTTCTGTGTTTCTTTATCAATTGAGTACTTGTATTTTGCATAAGTATCAAACACTACAAGAGTTACAGATTCGTACATGTGCATTCACAGAAACTCCATGAACTTTTATTATGGATACCAAAATTTACATTCGAGCAACAGTGCCCCCAGAAACTAGAATAAACTGAATGAAAAGTGAAAAGTGCTAAGGCTGTCCCGAATACACCAAATATTCGAATATTCGACCATCAACTGAATATTCAAGTAGCTTTTCGCTGGTTTGAATATTCAAGGGGGAAAAAAACAAAAAACAATGCACGTACACACATGTGCTGTTATTTTAATCGTAAAGTTGGGGCGCTTTATTGTCAGATGCCACTTTTTTGTTGACGGCGGCTCATTGTTCCCATCCTTTAGCAGATTAAAGCCCTTAACAGTTTTAAAACACTGCAAAACACACAAATGTAAACCGGCGCTATTTTCATGCAACTTTTGACTGGCGTGGCACGCAATTGCTAGCTGCCACGTGTAAAACTTGATTGATGAATTTTGAATATTCAAATATTCGGTCCAACACAGTACGAATAATCGAATACTGAATTATTCGAAAATGGAAAGCCCTAAAAAGTGCACCTTTTTTTTTTTAGGTCAAATGGTTGTCTCTTTTCAGAGTTCTTAATATTTACACAAGGTACATGTATGTGTAATTATAAAATTCAGCTCAAATGTAATTTTTTCCATTAATTTTTGTCTTGGTTTATTTCCTGTGTGTGCATCTAGACTGCATGTGTCTGCAGTTCCTGACTCGCTGCCGTGCCGGGAACATGAATTTGACGACATCTACACATTTGTCAGGAGCAAGATTCTGGACGGGACAGGAGGGTGAGTCAAGTCACATCTGAATTACGCGACTACGGCTTGCAATCACACACGTGCCTATTGAAGCGGCTACAGCTACTTCTCATAGACCTGTGTGTTAAGGCTAGCCATAGCCAAGTAATTCGGATGCAGTCACTCAACCAGTGGTTGCATCCAAGGCCTAGTTTTATGCAGCGATCAAGCCGAAAATTGAGCTTAGCAAGTACACTTTACCAAAAAAGAAAGTCCCCCTTAATACATTTTGTACACTCAAAAACTACTAGGCACATCTTGCTCAAATTACAACTGATCAGTACAGAAATTCCTTACCAATCCAGCCATACTCTTTGTTTGGCCCAAAACAGTGATAATGTGTACGAAGTTATGCAATTTATGACTAATGGTACCGAAAAAAAAGTTGCACTTTTGTATACGTGCAAGGCTAGTGTGAACCACAACTTGCACGTATACAAAAGTGCAACTGTTTTCAGTATCATTTGTCATAAATTGCAAGAATTCGTATACATTTTCACTGTTTTGGGCCAAATAAAGAGTATGGCTGGATTGCTAAGGAATTTCTGTACTGATTAGTCGTTATTTGAGCGAGAGGTGCTCAGTAGTTTTTGCGTTTGACAAAAAAGTGTTGGAAGGGGGGGACTGTCTTGTTTGGTTGAGTGTATATATGGCAAGAAAAAATCCGATGGGAACCAGTCACAAGAAATATTCATCACGTGGCATTTTGGCTGGTAACCCGTTTTTTTTTTTTTTGCTAAGCAAATATTTTCTGCGCGCATCAAATATTTGTTTTTATTTATCACATTTTTTGAGAACAATTTTCTGAAAAGTTAACAAAGAAAATGACTGGAGAAAATGAAATGACTGGAGAAATTCACGACTGTGTGTTCATGTGCGTGTTCTGTCAAATTTGAATGAAAAAAAACCCCACTTCAGTACCTATGTTACAATGTACTATATTACAAACAAACACTTCAGTACCTATATTACAATGTACTACACAATTTGAATGCCGAGTTTGTTTTCAACAAACATTTCATTATATTTCAGATGTATGTACATTTCTGGCGTGCCCGGCACGGGCAAGACGGCAACCGTTACCGAGGTGATGTCATTCCTGAGGAAGGAGGTGGAAGAAGATGAAGATTTCCCAGAATTCACTCTGGTGGAGATCAACGGGATGAAGCTGACGGAACCACACCAGGCATTCGTGCAGATTCTGAAGGTAGGAACGAGGGGGAAAAGGTGCTATTTACGTGGCTTGGGAGAGTGGTTAAGGTTTGTGAGAGTGGTTAGGGAGAGTGGTTAGGGTTTGTGACTCATGATCAGAGGGTCAAGGGTTCAAATCCAGCTCCTGGCCATATGCTGTGTCCTTGGGCAAGCCACTTCACCCCTACTTGCCTCTCTGGAGTATAAATGGGTACCGGCATTAGCTAGGGAGTAACCTGCGATGGACTGGCATCCCATCCAGGGGAGTAGAAATATTCTCAGTCGTTTCATGCTACTGAAACCGCTGGCCTAATGGTGCCACATTGGCTCGTGACAGACTTTACTTTTTTGACTATTTGCCTGGCTGCCTTAGGGTATTTTGTCCATAGTCTTGCCCAGTGCAACAACATTCAACACTTGCCAAAGTGACAAGCCTGCCCAGTGTAGCAAGATCCATTAGGTCAAAAGTCTCAAGGCCAAACTGCCTCAGAGTCTGTGGTCACCAACTGCAGCAGGGTACAACTGTGGCATTGTTCAATGAGACTAGCTCTCATTGTTTCAAAATTGGCCGTTTATGCACTGGTGTTGATGGCTCAATGCAGCAAAGTCCCACAGACTTTTACACCTGATGCACCCTGTTGCATCTGGCAGGGTTGGGATTAATTCAAGTTTTTATTGGATTTTGCCTTTTTAGTACCCTAGGCAATATTCAACAATGTATTTTACAGGCTCTCCGACAGCAGTGAGTATACAGTGTTTATATAAATTATGTCTTTTGCATCTTTTTGATACAAAGTGAAGTTGTTCAATTTGTTGCTCTTGCAGAACCTGACAGGTCAGAAAGCCACAGCCGAACACGCCTCACAGCTCCTGGAGAAATACTTCACGTCTGCCGCCGGCAGGAAGCAACCCATCGTACTCCTAGTAGATGAGGTGAGATTGGCCACTACAGACCGAAATTTGCTCAGCACAGAAAATATTCGCTTGGCAAAAACAGGTTACCAACTAAAGTCACACCATGAATATTGCCTGTGACAGGTTCTCGCCTGGTTTGTCCTCGGCAATTTTTTTTATTGATTTATGTTCTAATGTTTTCTTTCTGGTAAGGATTCCTCAAAAGTACCCTAGGCACTGTAGCTCGAAACTTGCAAGCTTGAAGAAACCTGTAGAGAGAGGACAATGAGAAGAAATTACAGTTTTAGAGGTGGGAGGAAAACCGCAGAAGAAGATTCTGCGTCAACCTGACTCTCCAAATGAGGGGGCAACTGTTTCTGCTTTATAGTAGCACCATGAAATTCGGACCACCTCTGTTTATTTTTGTTCAACGAACTTGTTTTCTGTAAAAACAAAAGTAAGTCAAAATAGCAATGAATAAATCATTTCCAGAGCCAGATAACTTCTAAGCTCAGAAAATATTCACTTATCCTAAATTTGTTACCAGCCAAAATGTCATATGATTTACATCACTTGTCACTGGTTCTCAGCCGATTTCTGCTATGCACATACATTAGCTTAGCAATAAAACTGCTAACTTCATAAAATTGGGCCTAGGTCATTGCAGCTGTCTTACAAGGAATATTTGTCGTTTTTTGTTGTTGAACAAATTAGTTGGACCTGTTGTGGACCCGCAAGCAAGGCGTGCTCTACAGCATCTTTGATTGGCCCAGCCGGCCCAAAGCTCGTCTCATCGTCCTGGCTATCGCCAACACCATGGACTTGCCCGAACGTATCATGATGAACAGAATATCCAGCAGACTGGTGGGTAGTATAAACCGATACGAGTTGCTTCAACTTCTTGTGATTACTTGGCAGGCTTTCCACCATCACTGAGATGTTTTAAAGCTCACTTTGGTATTTCACACAATGCACTCGTCTGTAGTGATATATACAGAACTATACAAAGTGCACGTGTGATGGGCGCTCAGGCACAGAAGCGTCCCAGTAATGGCAAACAAAACTGTAACCGTAATTTCAAAATGGGATTAGGGTAGACCAGTGTTGTAGTCGAGACCGGATAGTCCAAGACCGAGACCTGAAGTTTTGAGACCAAGCCTGAGACTGAGACCAGCCCCTCCCCGGCGGACCAAGACCGAGACCGATATGGTCCGAGACCGAGACCGAGACCGCAGATAATAAATAACAATAATCTAAATACAAAACAAAACACATAATTGCAGTTGTAAGTTGTAAACTTTTTTGTTCACGAAGATTACAGACAAAATTTTGGCCAGTGGCAGTGTTGACAAATTGACATATGATACCTTGCTTGAGCAAGAAGTAATACACAGGCCGTCATAACCAACCACAATATTATGAAGATTCACTAACAAAGTTGACAACATGATCTACGGGTAGCAAATGTTTTAACTATCAACGGTACTGAACGAAGTGAACACAAAGTGATCGATCGAGCTGTAAATGCTGTAAATGCATGTTGCCAGTCTCGACTCGAGACCGGCCAGAATATCGAGACCAAATGGGACCGAGACCAAGACCGAGACCACAGCTCCCGAGACCAAGGCCAGCAAAAAGTGGTCTCGAGACCGAGACCGAGACCGGTCTCGAGACCTACAACACTGGTGTAGACAAAAACAACAAGAAATGCCTAAAATTAGTATGAAGTAAAGTATGTCGCAAGCAAATGGGGCCCATCAGGCCGGCGTTTATCTCCGGTTTCAGTAGCATGAAACGACTGAGAATATTTCTATTCCCCCTGGACAGGATGCTAGTCCATCGCATGTTACTCCCAGCTAATGCCGGTACCTATTTATACTCCTGGGTGGAGAGAGGCAAGTTGGGGTGAAGTGGCTTGCCCAAGGACACAACATAATGGCAAGCAGCTGGATTCGAACCCCTGACCCTCTGATCATGAGTCACTAACCCTAACCACTAGGCCACACCCCCCACAATGTCAAATTACTGCTTCCAATTGTTGGCTGAAACTCCCTCCGCTTTGATCAAAATTGACCAAGTAATTTTACCCATTAGATAATTTGGGTACTACTCAAAGGGAATGTACAACATTTGCTTTTGCTGCAGTTTTCAGAAATAAATGGATTTGGAGGATTAGTATGTAATAGCAAATATTGTTAAATTGAGTTGTTTCACATTTTGGGCTTGTAGATGCTGGAAAAACGAAGAAAACCATTCATGTTCTTGTAGTCTGGTTCCCTGACCCCACTTAAGATGAAACAGAATTTATAGACTTTGGGGAATTGTTAGGTCAGAGGGTCATTCTAGTAGGCTTGTACCCCTTCACAGTTGTGTAATCAATTGCAAAGAAAACACGGAATAACTAATGATGAAAAAGTAGGAGCAGTTTTGAAAAAAAGCCAGTTTTCTCCAACGCTGGTCAGCCGACCAGTGTTGGAAAAATGCAGTTTTTGTTGAAAATGTCAGCACACCAGGAGCCATGATTTCACAGGATGCTTTCCCTAACAATCCAGTAAGGTATTTTGTGATAATTTGATCATTTTGTTTTGTAATGTTTGCAAATGTTGTATCTTCCCTTTAAGATGTGCCTCTGTTCTCTTTTAGGCATGCAACTTTTCCTCGGATCTGCTGATTTCCTTGTTTTTTACTTGACACTTATGCCATTCAAAATTGAAAAGCACTGTATAAAGTCTTGTAAAATTTGGAATTTCCTCTTTTTATTTTTACTTCCAAGTTGCTTGCCTGTCTCTTCGCATCATACCGGCCAGTGTGCATCTTTCCATTGTGCTCTGGTTGCATAATGATGCGTACATCAAACTCCCAGGCTGATTTTATGCACTTCTTTGTCTTGTTTGCATCTAGACAAGGATGATCCAAAATTAGCCACAATATTTTTTTTTTACGAAAACTCACTCTATTTACTTAATGGTAAAGTAGATCTTTTGCAGCTATCCAAAGAGGAACTGTCGAATCTATTGTTGAAAAGTTTTACTTGATTTTAACCCTCCTACTATTTAAGAGGTCACCAATGGTCAAAATGTTTGTATCTCACCTCCTGGCTTACTGCGTACAAACCAATGGGGGTCTTGACCAATATTGACCCAAGTAATAACCAGGCTAACAATGCATGTTGCCATAGGAGGGTTAAAGATAGTAACGGCACTAAACTCTCTGTGAAATTATTCTTTCTGGCATGCTGTCATTTTGGAAGAGTGGGGGAGTTGGTCAAAACAATGTGCTTCATTTTGGACTAATTACAAGTATTTGAAATTGTCTTCAAATGGTGCAGGGTCTGACCCGAATGACATTCCAGCCCTACACTTTCAAGCAACTCCAGAGCATCGTGCAAAGCCGTCTGGAAGGACTGCAAGCATTCGAACCTGATGCTATCCAGCTAGCTGCTAGGAAGGTAGGTGGTTGGGTGACAGATATGGTGAGGGACGTCCCCAAGGGAGGGGACATTCCTAGGTAAGGGAATTATCCAGGGGTGGGGGTGGGTGGAACAGTGAAAGCTGTCTGGAAGGACTGCAGGCATTTGAGCCTGATGCTATCCAGCTTGCAGCTAGGAAGGTAGGTGGTTGGGTGACAGATATGGTGGGGGACATCCCCAGGGGAGGGGACTTCCCTAGGTAAGGGGATAATCCAGGGGTGGGGTGGATGAAATAGTGAAAGCCGTCTGGAGGGTCTGCAGGCATTCGAGCCTGATACTATCCAGCTTGCAGCTAGGAAGATAATTACAATTGCTGAACGTTTATTTCAACGTTGTTATGTCACTAAAAATATTAAATCGTTATGTTAACATTTAAGCATACAAAATATAATACGAAGTAATTTTACACAACACCGTTATTAATAAATGAAAATATATGCATAATCCACATAACAATACGGGGATAGGGTGAAGCGATCGCTTTTGTTCCCTGACCCATTGGACACTTACAGACTGAAGGACATAAGTACGAACTAAGGACAATGACAGGCAAACAAACAAACAGGAGTATCATTAAGCTATTGGTGTATGTTTACAAAGTATCAACAGACTACAAATAAAATGTAAGAAGTTGTGTTTTTAATTTTTTGGTAAATGTAGATAGAGTTAAAGATGTTTTAAGAGGGATACTTAGTCTATTCCAGATACTCGTGCCACGTTGAACTATTCCATTTTTGAACACTGTCGTTCTATTGAAGCCAACATGAAGATTTTTCTTCGCGATACTCCTGGTTTTATAACAATGAACATTTGAAGTTAAAGTAAAACATGAGCTAAAACACAAAGAGAGCAAATTATTCATATATTTGAATACCAATCTTATTCAGATAGGTGGTTGGGTGACAGATCTAGTGGGGGACATCCCCGGAGGTTGGGAAATCCCTGGGGGTTGTCTCAGGGAGGGGGTTATCCATGGATAGGGGTGGGTGGAGTGGTGTGATCGAGTTGAGCAGCATCAATTTTTTTCAGGCCCTAAGGGAAAAAACGACTGTCATCCCAGCTTGAAATAAAAAATGCTCGGTTCCCCATGACTGCAGGCTGGGGTGCACGTGAGATTTCAATGGAAAGCTCGTACTTTCAGATGCAACCGAACTGACAGTATTCAAGTTCATAATTTAAACATTGCATAGAAGAAAGTCCATTAGATAATGTGGGTACTACTTAAGATGTTCCTGGGTTCTCTTTGCATCATACCGGCCAGTGTGCATCGTTCCATTGTGCTCTGGTTGCATAATGATGCGTACATCAAACTCCCAGGCTGATTTTATGCACTTCTTTGTCTTGTTTGCATCTAGACAATGGATGATCCAAAATTAGCCACAATTGTTCTTTAATGAAAACTCACTCCATTAACTTAAGAAGAGCTTTGTTGGGTGGGACTCGAACCAACGAAGTCGTTGATTTGAGTCCCGCCCAAGTAAGCTTGTTAATGTTTTCTCACAAGTCCTCAGATGACACTGGGTATAACAGCTTGTGAACACCACACACACATATCCCCAGTATGTAAACACTTTCGATCGTGGACACTCTATTGTCCTTCTGTTGTTTGTTCTTTAACTTTTTTAGGAAGACCTCCCATACGTTTTGTACACGATCGTCAATTGTGAATCTTAGGGAATTGTGGACCCTATTGTCCCCTATTGAATGCAAAAACAAACCCACACACACATACACCCTTTCTTCTTTATAGTATGGCGGTGATTAACCCTAATTCCCTAGGATAATTTACTAGGAACCTTCCTCACTCTTGCGAATTCCAACACCATATGGTAAACTGCACACAGAAGCTGTTGGACTCTGATTGTTCGTGGTATGCCTGACCCCATGTACAGCATAATCAGTTTACTAGTGCAGTACTCACTCCAACAGATTCCAACAAACCCTGGTGTTGGAGTTTGACTGGATGGGGATTGTGTGTGTGTGTTTGATTACCCTGCATACTTGTGGATAGTGAATAGACCACCAACGCAAAACTGTTGACTATCTGGTAAGCTCTGTATACTTTTGCAAGCAAAAGCTCTCCGTAATGGCTATTTGACAAATCCTTTTTGTTTTATTCAAGGTTGCAGCAGTGTCAGGCGATGCCAGGAGAGCTTTGGATATCTGCCGCCGTGCCACGGAGCTGGCCGAGACCACTAAACCCACGGGGAAGAGCAAAGGCCCCCTGGTAGGAATGAAACACGTCGATGCCGCGCTGACTGAAATGTTCAGCTCGCCCAAGATCGTTGCCATGAGGTGTGTAACTTTTCCCACACTTTCAACTGAAACTCTTGCTGCGCTTGCACTGGACTAACTGTTGTAAAAAGTTGGTAGGTGTTGTTTATGGATATCAATGCACCAAGCTCGGGGTTTCCTGATGTGCAGCGCGGTCACATGGCCGGTCCTATTTAATCGATAGAGGGCGCACCACTTGCAACTGAGCTAGCGGTACAGTGGTATTTATGTGCATAAAATCCTATTCGCTTGACGGGAATGGGGTATTGTATCGAGATAAACGAGTTTCGAGGTATCCGCCTTTGTGATAACTATAGTTTACTGTATCTTCTTTGTTCCATTGTTTTCACAAACTTTTTAAAGTGTTTAGGGCATTTGAGTTTTAGTTCCATACTTCAAAAAATAAGTTTTGTTTCTTCAGAAGGTTGATTTTCTTATATTTGTGTTGTAGGCAAGCCTCAAGACACGAGCAGATCTTCCTGCGCGCCATCGCCACGGAGTTCAAGATGTCTGGCTTGGAGGAGGGATCTTTTGAAAAGGTCGGACACATTGCCAACAAAAACATGAAGAAATGTGTTTGAATTGCTGGGTATTTTTGCCAAAATTTTAGCATCAAACAATGAACTCCTTGGGGAACTGAGATGGTTAAGGGAATGTCTTATGCTCAAAAGATCTTTGCAGACTGTATGAGCTCCGTGCAGGAACACGAGAGGGCGCTTTTTACCACATTTGGGAGCCACGTGGACAGGACACACCACATGTGCGTACTGGTTCAAACGCGTATAGCACGAATTATGCACAACTAATTGTGTTGTGAATATGCACAAAGCCAAAGCGTCTTCGCTTGAGCGTCCAACGTTGTATGCAGTGCATTCGATGCTCTCCCAGTGGTCTCCCCTCAACTCTCCCTTTCTTGCCGTTGAGGGGGTACTTGTGCACGGAGCCCATATGCGACATCAGAAAATTATTTTTGGTGTTCAATTACACTTACACGCAGTTTATCTTTATCCTTTGGTAGGTATTGATCCAGCACATATCCATATGCAGACTGGAGGGTGAGTTTCGTGTAGTGTCGGATGTCTCCTTTTCTTGTTGTTAAGTAACTTTCAAAAAAAATATGTTAACAAAATAAGATGTGAAATGGATATTGGAAGAAGTTCAGGACCGTCTCCTAAAGCCCGGCGCACACCTTTCTGACTTCACTGGATCTTCGGGCCATCGTACAGAGGTGTGCGCTTAAAATTCAGACCGATGTGACCGTGGCGACCAGATGAAGTCAAATATGTTTCTTTCTTTTTTCGCATCCGATTTCATCGGATCCGACTCTGATTTCACCGGACGCGATATGTTAACCAATCAGATTCACAAAGGAAGTCACATGATTCCAAATTGAAGGCTGCCATTTTGTCATCATATGACTGATCATCATGTGACCGATTATTGAACGGAATGGGGCATGTGTGCGGGTAATGTTGCAGTCTAATTGCAATGGTGAAAAAGCCGTACCGGTGATGGGGTGATCCGGTAAAAGGGTAAAATGGGTAAGGTGTGCGCTGGGCTTAAATATTGGAGAGGAATTGTTCGAATAAAGTGGTAGACTCTGTGCCCAAGAAAACGAAAAGATTTGCTCCATATTGAAAGAAAAGGAGGCGTGTCTTTACATCGTTCACAAGTACAGCAGAAAGTTGGAGCGTAACATTATTGAGAAAAATAGGTTTTCAGACATTTCATGAGTAACAAACACTGGCCTTCAAAATACGTTGGTACCTTCTACGGTTTTGTACACGTGGCAATTGTTTATCCCAAAAGACAACTTTTAAAATCATGATGAACTACCCACTAAGTTCGAATACCCCAATGGCTTTTTTTTTCATTACCAACTTTCAAAACCATTTTTGCGTTTGACTGTGTTTTTCTGTTCAGGTTTGCACCCACCTGTAGTGTCTGAGGTTGCGGCCGTGTGTAGCAGGCTGGCGTCCTGTCGCCTGATCCTTCTAGAGTCGGGCACCAATGAGCTGAAGCAACGAATCCGACTCAACGTCAGTCAGGATGACGTGACGTATGCACTCAGGGACCACAGTGAGTGACCACGGCGAGTGTCTACAGAGACCATGGTGAGTGACCATAGCTAGTGGCCATGATGATGGACCATAGTGAAAGAACCATTGTGGGTGACCATGGTTAGTGACTATGATGACCAATCATGATGAGTGACCATAGTGAATGACTATGAAAAGTAATCATGGTGAGCGACCATAGTGAACTACTATGATAAGTAATCACAGTGAGCGACCATAGTGAGTGACCATAGTGAATGACCATGGAAAGCAACCAAGCGCGTGACCATTATGAGGAACCAAGGTGAGTGACCATTGTGACAGACAGTGGTTAGGGAAACCTTTTTTAGTAACCATAATGAGTGCCCATGCATGGTGAGCTTCCATGGTGGCTGTGATGAGCAACCATGGTGAGCAACCATGGTGAACAACCATGGTGAGCAACCATGGTGAGCAACCATGGTGAACTGCCAGTGGTGGCTATGTTAAACAACCTTGGTACATGTAAGAGGCCATGGTGACCAACCATGGTGAACAGCCATGGTGAGCTACCCATGGTGAGCCACCCCGGTGAGCAACTATAGTGAGAGATTGGTGCGCTGATGCATTGACTCATATTCAGGACTATGCTCATAGCTTCTACAGTGAGTGATCATGGCATTCAAAAGACTCACTGAAACTTGTCAATGAGTAACCATTGGATGAGTACTTCTAGGCTCCCAGAACGGAACTCGGAATACCGTTTGTGGCACAAACTTGATCATGAGCTTTCTTAAAACAAAATGCAATTTTACCATAACCTTGTCTATGCAAATAGTCATCAGTTTTTTCAGCAGTGTGATTTTGTATTTATGAATTTTCTTACTCAGAGATGAAACTTTTCAGATTTTAATCTGAAATCAGATTTTTTTAACTTTTCCAATGAAATTTCAGATTTTATATAGGCCTAACAATTTTTCCACAAAATGTTTTTTTTTTTCATTATAATTTCCAAAAAAAGTCCATGAAAAGTCGATGAAAACGGCACGTAAAAATTTGCACAAGTGTAAAACACCAAGACCAATGCTCATCAGATCCTTTTCCGGCTGGAGAAAAGGTTAAATACTGACCTATGACATGGACAAATTCACTGTGTCCCACGTTGATGCGCTGCGCTACACTGCACTGTGCGACGCTGTGGCTCGGACCCAAGGTCCAATTTCAGATTTTTTTTGCCAAGGCCAGTTTCATCTCTGCTTACTGTGTGTATGTATTTTATATTGAGAAACTGATTATCTTTACAAAGTACTTAACTATTTGCTGTTCAACAGTTTTGATATTCTCGTATTCAAAGATTTATGTTAACATTATGTTTCGTAATATTAAAAACGAAGATGTGTATTTTTTTTTGTATTGATATACGTGGCTTCCAGTTTTGCACAAATGAGTACTGTTGATTTTTTTTTTATGAATATACATACTATGCAAATCGCAGCAATATTTAATCAAAAACTCGATATTTGACAATTGATGAATTAAGGTAAGGTATTCTATTTCATACATATTCAGCGACAATATTCGTGACAAGTTCATATTTTAGTATTTAACAAAAAGAAAATCTCTGTTTCACCACACAATGCCGTTTCTTACTACGCGGACAAGCTTACCACATCTAGTTTGCTCACAGTATTTTTTTTACATTATTTCCTTTCAAAATTTCCTCATATTTATAAACATTTATGTTTTGTAAAACGGCAATTTAATTTTTTCAACACATGGAGTTGATAACAACATCCTTTGAGTTATGTTATTTTTCTTAGTTTTGGTTTGTTTTTGTTTGTGTTTTTGTAGTTTTCTTTTGTATTTTTGGTATTTTTTTAGGTATAATTTCCTATTATGCCTTCAATAAATATATAAAAATGAAATTTGTTGCAGTTTGGAAGTTCCACTTTCTTCAAATACACTTGTGTCACACACTGAAAAACAAACATTAATAATTGCAGAAATCCGTATAAACTGCAAGGCTCACAAATGAGTTTATTGATAGCACATTCCATATACACATTCTGATATATACATGTAAGTACATGTACCCTGATTAAACACCACTACTAACTTTTTTACTTTTGGTAAAAACAAAAATAATTTTAAGCACTTTTTTAATACAGAAAAGCACTTGTTTAAAGTGGCAAAAAGTGATAAAAACACGCTTTCTGTATGGATAGTGGGGAGTGGGGCCTAGAGTATGGGGTTAGTGACTCATGATCTGAGGGTCAGGGGTTCGAATCCAGCTGCTGGTCATATGTTGTGTCCTTGGGCAAGCCACTTCACCCCCACTTGCCTCTCTCCACCCAGGAGTATAAATGGGTACCGGCATTAGCTTGGGAGTAACCTGCTATGGACTAGCATCCCATCCAGGGAGGAATAGAAATATTCTCAGTCCTTTCATGCCAAGGAACCTGGATATTGACGCCAGCCTGATGGGCCATATTGGCTCATTACAGACTTGTACTTTGTATGGATAGCAGTTTTTTTTCATGGCTTCATCAATATATTTTTTAGTTACAGTTGCTTATGCAAAAAGTGTGGTGCAAAAATACTTCATTTATAATTTTCCTTTTTTTTTATCGGCAAAATACCAAGATAAGGCCACAAAAAAAAGTCTCCGGTTTCTGGTATGGAGCTTGCCCCAAAAGTGGTGCGGCGACGTGGCTTTTTTTTTTTTTTACCTGTTTTCTTTTTTTTTTTTTTTGGCTTCAAATGTCGGCTGATGACTGCAAATGGTGCCCGACTAAACTTAGTGCAAATATATGGGAGTCCAGAGAGGCCACATAAAGCTTGTTCTCGGTCATAACCCCATCTAAAAACACGTTAAAATTGTGCAGCAGCAGGATTCCAGTCAAACCAGTGAGTTTGGCGGTTTTGAGACATCATCTTGTATTGAAAAAAAAACTTTTTCATTTTGCCGACGTGCATGGAGACTTTTTTTTTTTGGCCTAAGCAAGACTAACCCTTAAAAAATTTCAAATAAGTGTGGCAAAAAAACAGAAACACTGTACAATTAAACCTTTAAGTGGTCAAAATGTACCTTTTATAATTTTCCATAAAAGCGAAACAAATTATTTTCAATGGAATTCTTTACATACATTAATATATACTTGCACAAAAGAAATAATAAATGCTTTACTTAATCAAAACATCAAAGCGTTAAGTAAATTCATCTTCAGTTTTATACTGATCTGCGAAAATAACACATCCTGTCATGCTACTCCAATTGCAACGTATGTTCTCCAATCCAAACTTAAGAAATATTTCTACAATTTTGGGTATTTTATAAGGGTATGAATAATGGCCAACTTCATTTACAACCGGATAAGGCCTGGTCGACCAAAAACAGCCAGTGCCGCATATCCGCAGCCAGGCCCTTGGCCGGTTTTAAACGTATTTGATTAATACCGGCCAAAAACATAGTTATTCTCATCCGTAAATACCTTTCAGTTAAAACGTAAAAACAAGTCAAAAAAATATAAATTTCCAACGACTCTGTTCAACAATTATACTTTATGTTTTGTGAAACACCACTCTAGTTTATATGTTTATGGTATGTGCCTCGCGCGAGTAGTACTGGAAATCTCCTTATATGGAGATTGGCCCGCTCGTGGCACGTACTGCGTGATGTGGCGCAGAACGCAGCAGTGCTGGGAAAAAAAGTGTTTAAATCCAGTAGATTATATCAACTGTTTAAAACCACCCATGTGATGGGCTCTCGACCAATAGGAATGGATAAACTGTCTTAACATATAATGAACAGATTGTAAAGAGACTATATACACTGTATATTGCTGAAAATGTATGTACATGTACTGTACATATTTAAAGAAGTTACTCAAACGATTTTCAGAAAAGCCTTAGTCTTCGAAGCACACTACTTCAGCTCTTTAAAAACACAACCTACTTGTAATATGTAGGACATTTAACATAAAGAAAAAATCTTACAAACAATTTTAATACTTAGTCATGTACTTAGCACAATATTTTATGTGCTTAGCACAATATTTTATATTTTTTATATTGTACCCCAGAAAAACTTCCTATACACTTCACAAAGTAGGCTGTGCATATCTTTGGTTGAAAAAAAATGAAAGACCCTTATCGTGCTCGGCACACACACACAAAAAACACATTAAAACACAATAAAAGCACATGCACTCTGTGGAACTCTAAAACAAAATGGAATTAAGATAATGTATTCTGATGATCAATTGTTTTTGTTTTTGTTTTTTTTTTTTTTTTGGTCAAGATGAAGTCATTCTTGCTCATTAGTTCACTGATTTCAACATGTTGGTCACAAGATGGAATTTTTGCGTCGGGGTGATGTAAATCAAAATAGGTTTTGCCCTTCACCGACGTATAAACACTGTATACTCAGTGTGTTACCTCCTGAGTGAAAGTTGGAAAAAATTACTCGGGTGGGACTCCAACCCACGACCTCCTGCTTTCTAGTGCAGATGTCTTACCACTCGACCACCAAGCGAACGGGATCGGTTGGCTGGTTCGAATCTGATTTACATATAGCAGCGGGTATCGCATAAACCATCCATAAGATGGAACTTTTTTTATTTCTTATTTTAGCGGTAAGACATCTGCACTAGAAAGCAGGAGGTTGTGGGTTCGAGTCCCACCCGAGTGATTTTTTTCCAACTTGGGGAGGTAACACACTGAGTATGCAGTGTTTATACGTCGATGAAAGGCAAAAGCTAATTTGATTAACATGTTGGTCCTTATCAAGAAATTGTAACTTTGCTATGAAATAAGCCCTCGGAACCGTTTTATGTATATTTAACCTGTGGCGGTTGATCTTTTCTGCAGGCGTGCAACTTTTCCTCGGATCCGCCGATTTCCTTGTTTTGTTACTCCTCATGAATGCCATTACAAATTGAAAAACACTGTACAAAGTCTTGTGTGGTGTGGAGTTTCTTCGTTTCTTCAAAATTCCCAGTTGCATGCCTGTTTCTGGGAATTTTTTATTTTTTTTCAAAAACGGAGGATATAACACAGAAGGCAAACGAGGGATAAAAACATTGCGGTCAGATTATGATGACAACAAATTTTTGCGAATTCCTCGAACCAATCACAGACTGTTCTTCAGAAAATTCTGTTCACAGAAAATTCTTCGAAAAATGTTCACCAGTGTTGAAATCCTTTCCGACTAATGCACATTTGTCAGGGATACGACCAAGAAAAAAAAAATACTGCAGTTCGATTTTATTTTTCACACTGATGTGGAAAAACTAAGTCATACCGCAGCTGTGTATATAGAATAGGAGATAATATACAAACAGCAGAGACACAGTTTGAAATCGCGGGCATATTTTTGAAAATTGCGGCCAAATTATATGGCATCCTGGATTGCGATTGTAATCTACAGGGTGAGTTAAAAAAAAAGTGACCTGGATTAATGATTTTGTTTTCTTAAAAAGCGATCAAATTTGATACACCAATGAAGTATGTCTTAAAAGAGCATGTTCTTCCACTCATCTGAAAAAAAAAAGAACTACTGAAATTGATCCATGCTATCAACAACCTAATTTTCAACTTTTGTGTTTTATTTTAATGCTGGGTATCCCCGGCCCCAATCCTCTGGGGGAAAAAAACTTTCGTATTCTTTTACGCTTTTAAAAACAGATTTGCTAAAAACAAATTACAATTTTTTTAAGGGAGAAACTTGCAAATAGCATTAACAGCACATTATAAATTTAGACAAGTTCCGATAAATTACTCAAACAAGGCATGTATGTTTTTTTATATCTAGAAAAAAAAATCCAGCTCGACTATACGACTTCGTCGGCCGTTTTCACCTGGTCATTGGCTTGCTCCTTGGGTTGTACAGGAGGCAGCTCAATGTCCTTCGTTCCTGTCTTCACTCTCTTCTCTTTCTTCTCTTTCTTCTCTTTCTTCTTCTTTTTCTTCTCCTTTTTCTTCTTGGGTTCGGCTTGACTGGTACCCGCGGAGTCTGCCGGCATCAATATTGATGTGTCTCCCACCCGGGAACCAGTGGAGAATGTTCTGTTTCTGGACTCGTCACTCTCTGTACCATTTGGGGGAAAAAAAGTAAATGAAAAAAAGGAAAGAAAAAAAAGGGAAAAACCCAAAACAAAAACAATTTGCACATGTAGATGTTTAAAGGTTGCATGAAGTGAATTTTTCTTAAGAACATATTATTTTGTGCAACTTTCTACTCCTCTGTATAAAAAATATTCGATATACCTTTTTGGTTAATTTAACGAAAAAGTGAACTTCTTTAAACCTTTTTTAAAAAATCCATTTTTTCCCGACAACTGAGGGCGCTGTTGCTGTCATTTTCTTTCAGGAACACACTGTTTAAGTTTAGGAGTTTCCTGTTCCGAAATTGTGAACTCAAAAAATTTGCTTTTTCATTGAAAATATTTGTTAGAAAAGTTTGCTCATTGACTTACTGCAATGGCCTGACACAACCAATCACCACAGAAAAGACAATTTATGACAGCGAAATATCAACATTTCTGGCAATATTTGGTACCGAAATAGCTGTAACATGGAGGGTTCTGCCTGCAATGACATCACATTTCTGCTCATGAATATGGAAATGGACATAAGCATAAAAACCAATGAGGCACCAAAATACCCATAAAAAATAGCAAAACGAAAATTGAAAATACAGTAAGCTCGGGCTAAATCGGCACTCGAATGCCGATATCTGCTGTAAGTACTCATTTTGCCGACTTACATGAATGTTTTTTTTGCACACACGATTCATTGCACCATGCACTAATTGGCTTTGATTTACCCTGGATTATCTCCTTAATGCTTGAGTTGAAACCAGCAAATTAATCCTTGAATTGTATCATCACGTTTGGGGTATTGATAGTGGAGACCGCAATACATATGTACGAGCACAGTAACAAATTAAATGCGTGCGGGGTCCGGTATATACCACGCACGCATTGACTGCAGCAGTAGTCATTCAATAAGATGACCTCCTAAATGGACAGAGCACATACGTACAGCCTATAGGGGGTCCTGGTATGCAGTAGGACACCCTTTTTCGACACCGATGCATGCAGCGATCATGGGCCGTGCGAAACCACCTTTCACTCGACACTTTGCCAATGGCAGTACAGGAAGTAGATGCCAAGGCGTGATTTGTTGAATTTTTTTGTTGGATGCGTTTGATTTGCCGACTTACATAAAGGATTTTGTAATGCTTTTTATGGAAATTAACCGAGAGCATGCCGAGAGTAACACGACGATTTGAGCAAAATGACGACTTATAAAAGCCGACTTAGAAATAAAAACTTCAATGGAAATGCATTAGGCCAAAAAAAAAAAGTCTCCGGTTTCTGGTATGCGCGCGCGTCGCCGCAGCCATGCGCGTCGGCAAAATGAAAAAGGTTTTTTTTCAATACAAGATGATGTCTCAAAACCGCCAAACTCACTGGTTTGACTGGAATCCTGCTGCTGCACAATTTTAACGTGTTTTTAGATGGGGTTATGATCGAGAATAAGCTTTATGTGGCCTCTCTGGACTCCCATATATTTGCACTAAGTTTACTCGGGCACCATTTGCAGTCATCAGCCGACATTTGAAGCCAAACAAAAAAAAAAAAAACAGGTAAAAAAAAAAAAAAAGCCGCGTCGCCGCACCACTTTTGGGGCAAGCTCCATACCAGAAACCGGAGCCTTTTTTTTTTTGGCCTTACGGACAATTGGCACTTTAGTCAGATGGTCAACTTGAGCGATTTGACAAGTTGTACGATGTCAGTTTAGCCAGAGTTTACTGTAGCTTAAATAATAATAATAATAGCAAACATTTATACCGCGCTGAATACTACGTTTCTAAGCGTTATATGATGCTGTTGTCCTTGTAGACAATTAGGTGAAACAAGGGCAATTTTGTGTTGACCAAGCAGCAGATTGGGGTAAGACATATTACAATGATTTGTATAAGTGAGTTTTTAACATAGATTTCAATGTTTCTAAGGACGAGGCATTTTGAATTTTAGGAGAGAGACTGTTCCATAATTTGGGAGCGGCGACGGAGAGAGCTCGGTCACCATAGCGTGTTTTCTCTCGAGGACCAGGCATAAGTTGAAGATGTGGAAGAGCGTAGCCAGGTTGATGGAACTTTGGGATTTAATTAGTTCTGAGATATAAGTTGGACACTGACCATTACGAGTTTTGAAAGTAAAGCAGAAGAATTTTAAACTGTATGCGTTGAATAATTGGAAGCCAGTGGAGATGACGATGAATTGGGGTGATATGTTCATGACGCTGTGATCGTGTAACGATGCAGTATTTTGGATACGCTGAAGAGGTACAAGATGGGAGGAAGGCAGGTTAATAAGGAGGCTGTTGCAGTAATCTAAATGGGAAGTGACAAAAGCATGAATAAGACGTTCAGTAGAGGACGCAAAACTGCATTTTCACAGACTGCGTTGTATGGCAATTTATTAGATGTGTACCTAACGGGTCCGGTACATGTGGTGTGCTGATCACCCATCCACCAGTAGCAGGTTTAGGACTAGAGTCAATCTTTTTGTCTTTAGCATCGGGACCTGGGAAAAACCACCATGTAGAGAGATCCAAACATTAAAGATGTACTGTCCATAAGCAGTAAGTAAAGTCTGTCACGAGCCGATGTGGCCCATCAGGCTGGCGTTTATCTCAGAAGCATGAAACAACTAAGAATATTTCTACTCCCCCCTGGATGGGATGCTAGTCCATCGCAGGTAACTCCTAAGCTAATGCCGGTACCCATTTATACTCCTGGGTGGAGAGAGGCAAGTGGGTGTGAAGTGGCTTGCCCAAGGACACAACATACGGCCAGCAGCTGGAGTCGAACCCCTGACCCTCTGATCATGAGTCACGGACCCTAACCACCCTCCCCACATGAAATGCTCATGAATCAGGAAACTGGCATAAGCATAACCAAAGAGGCATCCAAACACCCTTGATATGGAACACAAAGGTGCTTTTCCAAGGATTGCATTAAAAAAAAATTCATCGTGTGGCCATTTTACCTTTTGGGTCAGGTTCATGTGGTGTGATGATCACCCCTCCACCACTAGGAGGTGCAGGGCTAGCGTCAATACCTTTGTCTGTAGAATCCGGACCTAATGGGAAAAACATCATGTCAAATGATCCAAAGATTAACAAAGATGCACTGTCCACGATCTACAACAAATTCAATTATTTTCTCCTGACAAATTTTGAACATGTATGTTTTTTGTTCTTTCAAAAGTGTCTTTTAATTCTATTTTTGGTCGTCAGCAACCCTCTGTTAAACGGCTTTCATTTTAGGTTTCTTCTGCACACAGACAGAGCTGCCCTGCAAGTTACTAACACTGATAGAGGCAGGAACCAATCTACCTTGCAAGAAGTGAATTATTTTTGGGCTACAAAATGATTCAAAAGTAGCAAGTATTTATTCATGTGATGTCTCATTCAAAAGTTAATATATTTGTAATGCTAGAAAAAAATAGCAATTTATAGAATTTAATATTCAGGGTAAAACTAATGAAAATAGCACAGGATCTACATCTTTTTTAAGTAATAGCATTTGGGGGTAGAATGAGATTATCATATTGCACTCAATGGAATTTGGGGCCTATCCGGTTCGTGAGTAAAAACGTCATACACACGCGTGCATCACTGATTACTAGCGCCCATTGGATAAACGCTCAAGTTACGTTAACTTCTGGCTCCATTTTCGCTATGCTACACCGTGTGAAGTACCCTGGTTAAGATAAGATGACGTTGCACTAACGAACCGGATGGGCTCTATGCGCCAACAAGAGAGGGCCCTTTTTTACCACTTCGATAACCCTGTGAACAGGACAAACTGTATATGTGTGTACTGGTTTGTGCGCGTCTGGCGCGAAGTATGCAAAACTCATTTTGTTTCTGAATACGCACAAAGCCATAGCGTCTTTGCGTGAGCATCAGGCATCATCGGCAATGCATTCAAATGTCACTCCCAGTGGTCTCCGCCAACTCTCCTCCCTTCCCTACCGTTTAGGGGGTACTTGTGCACGGAGCCCATAATGATACGTAAATTGCGCATCAGTGGTTCACAAGCTTTCAAAGCAAACTTAAAGGTACAGTCCATCATTTGTAATGTGTGCATTTTGTTCATTTGAAGCAACAAAAGTGCTCAAAATATTAAGAAGGCTGCTGAACAACTAACCTAATGGAGTTTCAGCTCAGCTTCAGCTGTATATGTACCAGTAGAGAAAAACAGCATTTCTAGGGTCTTGATTTCAAATCAAAAGTTGCTGAGTCATGTTTTGAATTGGGCCTGAATTCAGTGTCCGAGACTGTTCTCACTGAGCCGATTGCAGCTACGCGATGTCACGCACTGAACTGACGAATAATGGCAACTGCGCGCATGTACGTCATGTCTTTGGACGCAATGTTGGCAATGCCTTCTTTCATCGATTTCTTCAAAATGACAGCTTGCCAGAAAGAATAATTTCACAGGGAGTTTAGTCCCCTTACTATCTTTCAACCAAGTATGTTTTTCAAAACTAATTACGTCAGTTACTTTTTGGATGGCTGCAAATGATGGACTGTAGCTTTAACTTGGAAATGTAATAGACGAATCTGAGCAAAAGATGATCCACCGTGCACAACTGAACCCTAACTCCCTGGTGTCTTTTAACCAAGACCTGAAGTACTGAACCAAGTCCGCCAAAATCCATCACTGACCCTGCTTCACATGATGCTTTAAGACCCAATCCGCTGAAATCCACCACAAGACCACCTCAAGTACAGGTGGATTTTGACGAACTTGGTACTCATGGTTTGCCAACTAAAATCCCCCAAATGGGGGATGAATTTTGATTAAGTTGTGCAGGTTAGGGTTAATGGATGAAATTTTTAATGAAGAGATATAGTGTAAAATAGTTAAGTCACCAAACTCACAGAAAGTACCACAGTTAGGGAAAATGAAATCAGAGTGCCCCGTTTTTAAATTGACAGGGATTAAAAATTTAGTGTAAATAGTAAATAAAGCAAAATTAAATACAAAAAAGAAAAAAAATTTATAGCACACACCCATGGTTTCACCAATGTGAATTTCCACAAACACTGACAAATGAACAATGGATGTTCCAGTGTTTCCCCTGCCCATTCAAACGTGAGGTGGCCCACCTCAATTTTTGCCAATATCACCACCTCGCTGTGAAGATTGGCAAAAAAGGAAATACCAATTGAAAAATTTTCATTTTGTGTAATATATGAGCATTTTCCTTTACCGCCATGTATAAAGAACTCACAATTTCGATGTGTTTTTGGAATCATCGCGCATTTTTGTGAGCGCTGCATTCTTTTCAGTTTGCAGACTGTAAATTTCGTTTCAATCATCAACTTGAATTGTTACCACCTCGCTTAGTTCATTAGCCAGGGGAAACACTGGGATGTTCAATGGATTTTTTTAATGAACTACGATCCACAGAACCCAACAAGTACACCAGTAAACATAACATATATCTTGCATGTGTCAATGTGCAAAAACTTAGAGAAAAAAAATTTAAAAATAACATTTAGAAATTATATAACTTTTGTGAAAAAAGGTGCAAGTAATACTTGTTAATCTTTAGAAATAAAAAGTAGTATTTGTAATAATAATACTTCTTAATCTTTAGAAATAAAAAGTAGTATTTGTGAGGTGCTATTGCAGACTTAAAAAATAAGAAACCAAAACACCAAGTAAAATCTCAAAGACAATGTAAAATTTTACAAGGTCTTTCAATTCTCCATTCACCCGATCAGAATGCAAAAGATGGAGGATTTACCGGCACACTGCAACAAATTCAGGATATTGTTTCTCTATCTTCAGCAATAACACAAAGACGGAAAAGGAAACAGTTATGATATGAAACTGAAAATAAACAAAGTACACAATGGACACAATTACAGTGCAAGTCTCGACCACGGATCCTAGACACCAGGATAAACGACTGTTCTGAGCTCTAGTACAAAATGCACTGAGCGGACTTGCCTTAATTGGTTAGACGCGTGATAACGGGCATTAATACCCGTTGGCGCATAATCGCAAATTGTCCAGATGTGCCATTGTGTTGGGTTTTTGCATGACATCTTAAACAGAAAAATTCATTAAACTGTAAGCAAAATTATTTCTTATTTAAGATATAATTGTTCCAAATTATTTAACAAAATAAATACTTCAGGATATAACAGATGGTATTGTGCAGTTTTTGTCGTCATGGATGAAGTATTTACCCAGGAATAAACGTCAAATTTTGAGGAGAACACCGTTTACCCAAATTTCGTTTGTAACAAGGCTTTTATTAAAAAGTTTTAGAGAGATGTGATTCCAAACCGATGAAACAAAAGCGACATTTCATTGTTCATCTGAAAGCTTAAGATATTGTGCTCGGCGTTACCATGGTTATGTAGTTATCACTTATCAGAATTCAACAATAAAGACCAAAAACGTAGACTCATGAATATTCAAAAATATAATTCGCTGGCTTGACAGACTTCGAGGCCAGATCGGGCGCAGAGCCTTGCAAATCTGAAAGCCACCACGCGCAGTGGTCTTTGTTGAAAAGTATTCATGGTATTTGCCACGGGTACAGGCCGTTATGACGCGTCTTACCAAGAGTTGGGCCGAGTCATTAATCCTGGTGTCTAGGATCCGTGTCTAGACAGACACGGAAAACAAAACAAAAAGTGAAAACTTTGGGAGTCTGTATGCCAAATTAGAATGTTAATACAAGATGCATGAATAGATATAGGCTCTATGCGCCAACAAGAGGGGGCGCTCTTTGTACCACTTTTGACATCCCCATGGACCCCGCGTGTGCATACTGATTCGCGTGTATGGTGCGAAGTACACACGACTTTGTATTCTAAATGTGCACAAAGCCAGAGCATGTTCGCGTGAGCATCAGGCGTTGTCGGCAAAGTGTCCGAATTAATGTCTCTAACGATGGTCTCCCCCAACTCTCCCTTTCTTATCAGTGAGGGGGTACTTGTGCGTGGAGCCCATAGCAAAACATATTACATTTTTAAACACAAAACTGAGTTTTGTTTTTATCCAAAAAAAAATGGCAACTTTATTTTGTTTGGTTGTTACAATCAGTTATTTTAAAGTCTTTAAGTTTAAGTTGGAATTATCTTAATGTCATGCATGCCCCCCCCCAAAAAAAACCTGATACCTTACTTAATATATTTTTGTAAATAAGTGCTTCTTAATTTCACATTATCGTTGTCACATTAATGACATTTCGCATTTTACTGCATGGGATTTACAACTCCAATTTGGCATTTTCGACTCCCACTGTCTAGAACATATAGAGTGAGAGGTGCTTACACGGGGCAGGTGAAGCATTGCATGATGGGAGATGAGTTTGTGGAGCCAGCGTTGGTTCCAGAACTAAACTGCCTCTGTCGTGGTACTTCTGTACCATAAGCTTACCCTGAGCGGCGGGCTTCAAAGAGTTGCCGTCGGCCTGCTTGTCGTCTAGATCGGATTCACTGTGGACTTTGCTGGGGGGGGGGGGGGGGGAATGAACTCATTAACTTTTGTTTAATTGTGAATGGATGATGATTTCAACTTAAAGGCCTAGACCTTTCTTTTGTTTGTAAACATTGGCCCCATTTTATATGGGCTGCCGAAAGCGCATAAATTGACGTCGTGGTTGGCAACATATTTTTGCCCAAAAAAGTTCCCATAACGCCCTCAATACGTAGTAAAAAGGCATGTTTAGGAATTATGTTGTCGCTTTGTTGGCAATGTTGTATTTCCAACAATCAAATAACATTTTGGATATCTGTAATAACTCTTCTTCATTTTTGCAGTGTTGGACCTTCCTTAGTGTTTGGCAAAATGTGCAGTTTGCCAACCAAGCTTATAGAAAGGTCCGTTGACTGTTGGTTGACTCGTGTACAACTTGGTTGGTGCTGTGGTTCTTTCCTCGCCTTCCACCTCTATGACCCGAGTTCCATTCCTGCCCTGGTCCATGTGTGGATTGGTTTTTCAGTCCCTACCTGATTCCGTGGGTTGTCCACGGAATATTCTTCTGGGTTTTTTCCTGCCATGTCTCAAACTGTAAATCTTTGCATTGTGTTTTATCTGCAGGTTTCTTCAGGCTTGCGAGCTACAGAAATCCTTGGTTTCAATACCAGAAATCATGGGTGTCAATCTGTGGGGGATGGGGGGAGGACATGTCATCTCCGAATAAAAATTGTAGCCTACATTTGCTCTATGATAAATTACATGTAGGATAAATGTGGACAAAAAAATCTGCAATTTTACAGGATATGTGTACATTGTCATTCAAAAGTAATCAATAGAATTAAGCTCAAAGAATTCACACAAATACATCATGTTATATTCAAGCACAAACTTGACTAGTGCAAAACAGGTGCATTTTACAGATTGATTAATCCTGGGAGATCATTATCATAAGCTATTGATGTACCATGTGGCTAATGTTGTATAGAAGCTGCTACTGGTAGATGGATTTCTATTTTTAGAATGGGGCGGCTGAATAACCGTATCAACCAATAACATATGACTGCTTACATATGCGAGGTGCTACCATGGAAACGGTTGCTATGACGCAAGGCTTCATTGATCAGAGCAATTCTTCAAATAATACCATCAACTCTACCATTTTGTGAGATTTCTTGTTTCATATGGGGTTTTTTTTTCAGAAAATTCCTTTGGGGGAGAAAATTGACATTTTATGATTTTTCCCCGTTTGACAGACAAATTCCTCCCTTAAAATAGACACATTCAACTTACCAGGTTTCGTTCTTCTTTCTGACAAAGTAATATCCACCAGCTAATATTGCCAGGATTGCAAGTATACAACCGACCACAATACCCACAATGAGCAAAGCATTTGGTCCTAAGGGAATAAGGAAAAAGTATACATCATAAAATTATACACGTCACTTGTAACACCTTTTTTTTTAGGGGCCAATATGTGGATTGGGTTTTCAGTCCCTACCTGATTCCGTGGGTTTTCCTCAGAATATTCTTCTGGGCTTTTCCTCCCACCTCTAAAACTGTAATTTCTTCTCATTGTCTTCTCTCCACAGGTTTCTTCAGGCTTGCGAGCTACAGTGCCTAAGGCGCTTTTGAGGAATCCTTGGTTTCATTACCAAAAATGATTAATAATAATAATAATAATAACCAAAGATTTGAACACTTATAGAATAATGATGAGTTCTTACCAGGTTTAGGAGTAGGTTTAGGAGTGGTTTTAGGATTGGGTTTAGAAGTGGGAGTTGTTGACGGCAATGTGTCAGTATCATCTGCAAGGGAAATAGAATTACATGTAAATAAGTATCCTTCAAAAAAATTGCATGTTCAAAAAATACCTGCATAAACCTACCAGATCAAGGTATCATTTTCTTTAAAATCTACCACAAAGTTTTGGAGGAACTGACAGGATTTAGGGTTACACCTCTATGTTCCGACACCCCTATGTTCCGACTGCACATATTCCTATTCCTAACCCTAACCCTAACCCTAACCCTAACCGGGAGTAACACCATCTAGGTTGTCGGAACATAGGGGTGTCTGAACATAGAGCTGTCACCGGATTTAGGAATGCAGTGTCCTACTGCTGTTACTTAACGCAAAGCTTGATGTCACTGGCGTACAATGTAGCAACAATGTGGAAGGGGCTTTTACCAAATTATGACCCCAAAAACAGCACACACAAAAAGGGGGTGGGGGAGATAGAGGAGGGAGGCACTGCCGCACGTCTGATGTTTTGTGCTGATTGTGCACTCTGCAGACGGTCGGCTTGCACGTGGCCGCTTTATGCAGATGTGGCTTAATAATCATCAGTCTCAGGTCATTGTTTAGGTTCTGGCTTTGTCTCTGTCTCTGTCTCCATCCCTCCCCCCCCCCCCCCCTCCCCCACCCCACCCCAAGAAAACTTTCTAGCTATGCCACTGCTTGATGTCCCTTGAAAGTTGATGAGGGAATTGGGGTTGAAGAAAAAAATATGTACGTATGAATCACCCGCAAAATAAACTGGATGCGACTGCAGAGTGTTACGTGTTTCCGACCTAAAACAGACACATCAAAAACAACACTTTGTCCAGCATGCAAAAGGCCAACACAAACCATTGAACGCCCAAAGATATTATCAACTTGAAACATAAGTTCTGGAGTTTCAATACCTCCTACTCAGTTGGTATATTTTAACTACATAAAACAAACATCAAAACTCAGTCATCAAATGTGAGAGGTCTACAAATTTTGGATATTTGAGGAAGAAAAAGGAGAACATGCACATGCCAGTATGAGTTGTGTTTTGAAATGATTCTTTGTAAACAGGAACATTGAAAATACCGGTAATTGCATTTATTGTTTTGTTCATTGAAATAATTAAAGTTGCCTATGCCTGTGGTAACATGTACATGTATGGATGAGTGTGCATTTGTAAAGGGATATACAGGGTGAGTCCAAAAACTGCAATGATGCAAACGGAGCCATCTTTTTTTCAAAACCAAGTTGAAGTTTCAAACTTTTTACATGTAAGAATGACATATTCGTTAGTAACCTTGTGTGAAAAATGAAGGTAATGACATTTTACCGTTTTTCTTTTGTGAATCTTTTTACTGCGGTACCAGATTTAGGTTTGTGTCCTTAAGGTGTATAAAAATTGCATAAGAGAACAAAATGTGTCCCCCAGAGCCATTCTTTCCATGAGGTCTAGAGCTGAGACATGCATTGCCTTGCAGGGTTGCCAAGTAGCTGCGATTGTGTGAACAATGAAGGACACAGCAACTATAGTATAGCCCAGAGAAACGTTGCATAAGCACAAAGAAGTGAAACAGAAAAATAAACCGTGAGATACAGTTCGTTTAGTTTTAAATCTGTGTTGTCTATTATGTCTTCATTGTACCGTTTCCGCTCGTATGCAAAATTCTAATGCCTCGTGGACAAGAACGTAAATCGGGTACCGCAAGCAAAAAGGTTCATAAAAGACAAACGGTACATGCAATTAACTTCCTGTTTTCACACAAGGTTACTAACAAATAGGTCATTCTTACCACGTTTAAAAAGTTCAAAACTTCAACTTGGTTTTGAAACAAAGATAGCTCCTTTGCATCATTGCAGTTGTTTAGTCACCCTGGATAATGTGTACATGTACATGTATATCATGTGCGCATGTTGGTGCCGTGTAAATGTGAATGTGGTGGAATAAGATGAATCAGAAGAAAAACATGTTACCCCAAATTCTTGGTCAGACATCTAAAACTCAGAAAAATCTTCAGTTAAAATTTCAATTTTAACATGATGCAAAATGCATAATGCATGCATATTTTTAGTAGGAAAATAAAATCACCGCAAAACAAACTGCTCAAATAAAGTGTTAGTTTTAAAAAAACAATGCATTTTTTTTCTTGGTCAGTTCGTTTGAAACAAAACTTCTTTTAAGGGTTTACATCTTTGACTTGCTACATGCAGCATGGCTAAGGAAGAAAGCAGTACATGATGAACGTCCCTGGGAAAAAAGTAAATAGTAGTGGAAGAAACATTTATTTCAATGTTGCCATTTCCACACAATAAAATGTTACAATGCCGTGTAAACATATTATACAGAGCAAAATGCACGGAGTTATGTAATTGTGTATAATAATGTACATGGATCAATACTAGAACAAATTTACGACAACATTTAGGTATAAGGTGAAGCGTCACGCTTTTGTACCCTAACCTATCGACAGACAAGTGGACATGACCAAGAAAAACAGAGACAGTGACAAAGGACAAAATGGACAACAGTGAGACACACAAAGACACAACCTAGAAAAACACAAACTGGTATGAGACGAGGGCATACATCTAGAAATTATGGATCAACTGTAATGAATGTTTTTATGATAAACTCTCTCAGCGAGCAAAATGACTGACATGTGAGATGAGCTGTAAATACTGAATGATGCATAACTCATGAATGAGCATTTCAAACATTCCATGTTGGTGGTACGTAAGCGACCAAACTGTTTTCCAAAAATAAGTAGGGTGGACAACTCGTTCACATATTTCCCATTCTGACACATATGCAACATGTTCTGGCAAGATTGCACAGAACTGATTAGGGGTTGGGAAGTGAGTTTGAGTACAGGAAGTGAAACAAATTGTCTTCACAAAATTTCTGTAATTTGGAATTCCATTAAATTGTGAATTTCCCAGCTTTTTACGTTGTCCTCCTCCAATGGTATAAAAAGAATACATTATTTGCTTTTGCTGGGTTTTTTTCAGAAATTGATATATTATTGCAAATATTGTTAAACTATTTTGTTTGAATGTTTGTTTTTGTTGATGCTGGAAAAACCAAGAAAATCAATCATGTTCTTGTAGTCTGGTTCCCTGACCCTATTTAAGATGAAACGGAACAATTTATAGACGTCCGGGAATTGTTAAGGTCTAGCTGTAAGTACTAGCTGGCTTGTACCCATTCATAAGTGTGTAATCGATCGCAAACAAAATGCAGTCTAATTAAATATGGTAAATTGGGGGGAGTATTGGAAAAACAACACATTTTTTTCCAATGCTGGTCGGCCGACCAATGCGGACCAAATGATGTACATGCTGACAATCCATTTTTAATTCATGTACATATATATGAATTTTCATCATCACAAATTTGTAAGTGGAACATAAGGGAAAACCAAAGTAGCCACCAATTTTGTCGTGAGGGTTTCCCTAAACAATTCCCAGCACTTTAAATGAAAATAACATTCCCTGAATTGTCCCTGAGTGATATTTCCCCAAGAAATTTCCAACGTCCTGTGAGAACTATTTTCACTTTAACAAGTTTCCTGGCAAGTCACGAGGTGGTTGCAGCAAAGCAACTAAGATACTGATTACACACGGGCAACTTGTCTACAAGCGATGTCCTCCCTTCTCCCCTTATAGCCATCCTTTCCTCAAACAACTTGGCACAAGATGCACAAATTCCCTGAGTTTTCCCTGACTAGCTTTCCCCCTAATTCCCCAAGTATTCCCCGACTGGAAGAATAGCAAATGATTTTCAAGGTTTTCCCTCATTTCCAGAGCGCTTCAAGGAATCACCTCACCGAAAAACACCCTCATCCTGAAAGAAACAGGGTGGTCTCAAACTTTGCATGTTGGTCACCTAAATATACATGTAGCCAAGATCATGTCCATGGTGATATTCATGAATTCAAGGGGGGGGGGGTTTGGGGGGGATGACATGCATGAGATGCCATGATTACAGCAAGCCAAAAAGGAGTGTGGTCAGAAGTATAAACTTTGACCTCTCACCTGTGCCAGTATCAGTATCTGGGACAGAACTGGCAGTTTTGCCAGTATCTGTGAGGGGTGATGAGCTCACCGTTGTCGCTACAGAGGCTGCAGGCTGCTCAGTAACTGTTAAGTATTTACAGTTAGGGGATTAACAAAAATGCTAGTCTTTGGCATAATACATGTAGCCATTAGACCACAGCAAAAAGGTTCATAACTGGTAAAAGCAATTAACTTCATTTTTTCAAACAAGGTTACTAACAAATATGTCATTCTTACAACGTTTAAAAAGGTCAAAACTTCAACTTGGTTTTGAAACAAAGATAGCTCCTTTGCATCATTGCAGTTTTTTTAGTCACCCTGTATAATGTGTTTACATGTACATGTGTATCATGTGCGCATGTTGGTGCCGTGCGGATGTGAATGTTGTGGAATAAGATATATCAGAAGAAGTAAATGTTACCCCAACTTCTTGGTCCAGACATCTAAAACTCGGAAAAAATCTTCATTTAAAATTTCGATTTTAATATGATGCGAAATGCATAATGCATGTAAGCGACCAAATTGTTTTCCAAAAATAAGTACGGCGGACAACTTGCTCACGCAAAACGTGTGTTCACCGTCGATCGTGGACGTCCTATTGTCCCTCTTTTGTTTGTACTCTAAACTTTTTAGGAAGACTCCCATAGGTTTTGTACACGACCCCAATCCGGACGTATGCTGGGAATCGTGGACGATATTGTTCTCTTTTGTTCTCTGGTAATTTTCGTCCACAGTTTGAAAAGATGAACACGTACACACATTTCCCATTCTGTCGCATATGTGACATGTTCTTGCAAGATCGCACAGAACTGATCGGGGTTGGAAGTGAGTTTGAGTACAGGAAGTGGAATGAATTCTCTTCACAATGTTTCTTGTTCAAAATTTGTTTCATTTGGAATTCCATTAAATTGTGAATTTCCCAGCTTTTAATGTGACCCTTCTCCGATGGTTCAATGGTGGGCAATGCCATGAGACGGTGGACATATTCGAAAAGCGGACAATTTAATGAAAACATCAGAAATGTAAGCATCACAACCTCAAATCAGGGTTCGAACTTCACTTTTTTTGTATCACTAGGCAGCTGAGCTACTGAAACGGACTCTTAACTAGCCCGCAGGCATTTTCACTAGCCCGCATGTTTTTCTTTTGAGTGCCTCATAAACAACAATGTGCGTACATGCACAACGTGTATCCTGAGGCAATCTTGCCAGTGTTTTTTTTTTTTTTAATCTAATAACTTAACCCTAAACAATTAATAAAATTAGACACAAATTGATACAGGTTTGCTTTCGGAATGTAATGATTTATTTCTTCTCGTCCTTTCGTTTTTGCCTTAGCCCAACAGTTTTTGACTCGCCAGCTGGGCTACTTTATAAGGTAAAGCCCGCCGCTGTTTTTACTAGCATTTGGCTCGTAGCTACCGCTAAAGTCGAACCCTGCAAATGTGGTATCAAATTAAAGGGAACAACAAGAGCTTTCATTTGAGAGATGTGCCAGTGAAGATGGAATATAGTCAAGGTTTTTGGCTAAAATTATGGATTTTAAGTAGTTATTTTGGCACCTTGGTTTTACATGCAAATTAAAATGCAAGTGTTATTGCAATTTTTTTCTGTTCCCAGGCAGAGAGAGCGATTAATTTTTTATGTCAAAAGAGGTTTTTTTGTGAGATTATAATTTTCTTGTGAAATTGTAATTATGTTTTATCTTGTGTACCAAAGAAGAGTGGACAAACTGTAGCATGAGTTACCGTAACAAGAAATACATCCCTCTAGATTTTTGTTGTTTTTAATAATTGTTATGGCAGCATATGACTTTAACCCTAATGATGTAAGGGCACTGAAAGATTTTGCCAACAGTCCACAGCATTAGGAAATTTTGAAATGCAAGGTACGTATAAATTGTTTACCATATGTTCATTTTTGTGTAACGTATTACCGATAAAAAACTTATTGCCAGACCGACAGAACTATATTTTTTTGTCTTTTTTGTAGTTTCGGAGAAAAAAAAAAGGCTCTGGTTTCTGGTATGCGCGCGCGTCGCCGCAGCCATGCACGTCGGCAAAATGAAAAAGTTTTTTTTCAATGAAAGATGATGTCTCAAAATCACCAAACTCACTGGTTTGACTGGAATCCTGATGCTGCACAATTTTAACGTGTTTTTAGATGGGGTTACGATCGAGTATAAGCTTTATGTGGCCTCACTGGACTCCCATACATTTGCACTTAGTTTAGTCGGGCACCATTTGCAGTCATCAGCTGACTGAAGAAGGAAAAAACAGTAAAAAAAAAAAAAGCTGCGTCACTGCACCACTTTTTGGGCAAGCTCCATACCAGAAACCGGAGACTTTTGGGGGGGCCTTAGTTCCTTAATTTCAAGGGATCTTCTGCGAGAACAATCCGCCCTAAATATAAATTTACAAGGTAAAACGGTACAAAGTTGAAGGAACATCCCTTCTAAATGTATGAGTTACCATGGAATTTCCCCTATACAAGTTCTCATCTTCAGTTGATGGGCTACATGACCAAATTATGTACATGTTTTCAGGTGACCATCCAATGCATGTGGATAATATGGATTTTCATCACCACAAATTTGCAAACGGAATACGAGGGAAAACCACAGTAGCCACCAATTTTGTCGTGAGGATTTCCCTAAACAATTCCCAGCACTGTAAAATAAATAAAAACAACATTACCTAAATTGTCCCTGATATTTCCCCAAGAAATTTCCAACGTCCTGTGAGAACTATTTTCACTTTAAGTTTCCTGGCAAGTCACGAGGTGGTTGCAGCAAAGCAACTAAGATACTGATTACACACGGGCAACTTGTCTACAAGCGATGTCCTCCCTTCTCCCCTTATAGCCATCCTTTCCTCAAACAACTTGGCACAAGATGCACAAATTCCCTGAGTTTTCCCTGACTTGCTTTCCCCCTAATTCCCCAAGTTTTCCCCGACTGGAAAAATAGCAAATGATTTTCAAGGTTTTCCCTCATTTCCAGAGCGCTTCAAGGAATCACCTCACCGAAAAACACCCTCACCCTGAAAGAAACGGGGTGGTCTCAAACTTTGCATGTTGGTCACCTAAATGTACATGTAGCCAAGATCATGTCCATGGTGATATTCATGAATTCAGGTATTTTTTTTGGGGGGGGGGGATGACATGCATGAGATGCCATGATTACAGCAAGCCAAAATGGAGTGTGGTCAGAAGTATAAACTTCGACCTCTCACCTGTGCCAGTATCAGTATCTGTGACAGAACTGGCAGTTTTGCCAGTATCTGTATCTGGGACAGAACTGGCAGTTTTGCCAGTATCAGTACCTGTGACAGAACTGGCAGTTTTGCCAGTATCTGTGACAGAACTGGCAGTTTTGCCAGTATCTGTGAGGGGTGATGAGCTCACCGTTGTCTCTACAGAGGCTGCAGGCTGCTCAGTAACTGTTAAGTATTAACATTTAGGCGATTAACAAAAATGCTAGTCTTTAGCATAATACATGTAGCCAATTGTTGGGACTTGCGACAAGACTTGATTGAAACTTGACCCGAGACTCGTCTTCATTTGGACGTTTTTCTCGACTTGACTTTGGACTTGATCTGCATTTTGGGACTTTATCTTGACTTGACCTGGGACTTGATCTTTATTTGGAGACTTTATCTTGACTTGACTTGGGGACTTTATCTCGACTTGACTTGGGACTTGATCTTTATTTTGGGACTTTATCTTGACTTGACTTGGGGACTTTATCTTGACTTGATTTGGGACTTGATCTTTATTCGGGGACTTTTTCTTGACTTGACATTGGACACGGTCTTTACTTGAGGACTTTATCTTGACTTGACTTGGGACTTGATCTTTTTGGGGGGACTTTATCTTGACTTGACTTGGGACTTGATCTTTATTTGGGGACTTCATCTTGACTTGACTTGGGACTTTATCTTGACTTAACTTGTGGGACTTATCTTTTTTTGGAGACTTTTTCTTGACTTGACTTGGGACTTGATCTTTATTTTGGGACTTTATCTTGACTTGACTTGGGGACTTTATCTTAACTTGATTTGGGACTTGATCTTTAGTGGGGACTTGATTTTTATTTGGGGACTTGACTTGACTTGGGACTTTAGATGAAAATCCTGTAGAGATTTAGATGGTTTACCTGAGCAATAGACAGAATTTTGAGGACACAAGTGATGATTTTGAACTTCATATTCCTAAAATAAAATCATGCTCGTTCATGATTAACATTTGATGAAATATGCAAAAAATGAAACACACAGCAATACTTCTGAATGGCACAAAATGGAACAATATCGTTTATATACTCTTCATGTTTCTTGTAATGTTTAAGATCAATGAGTTGGGACCTGAATGAGACTTGCTCTCGACACAATCTGCTGATATGATAAAGATACAGTTTCACAAAAAACATCCACAACTTCACCACATTCAAGTTTGTCAACTCGATTTCCTACCTCCTGGGAGGCTGCCATTTTCTGAAGTTGATGAAGCATTTGTTGGTGATGCGGCAGGCGAAGAAGCAACCACTTCAGTGGTCAAATTATGCGGCCACAATGAGGCCGTGCTGTTTATTGGCTGATGAGTGGCTGTGGCTGATTTGCATGTAATGAATATCCATTAGCAGGTTACAAATTTATGCAACTGTTTTTTTGAGCAAGCAATTCTTTTCTAGTTCTATCCATGAAAACAGTGACCGACAGACATTTTAAAAGCTTTCGATCTAAAAATGGTAAAAACACAAACAAATAGAACCAATGAAAGCCACATGTAAGTAATATATGGTGGGATTGAGATGGTACGTGGGTAGGGATGCATGGTGCATATTAAAGCAAGCTTTAAGCTCATATTCCACTGTACATTGACAATATTTTTCTTAAACGCAGGCCTATGAACAATGTAGCTATGACAATTTGTACATGTATGCGTTCAGCATTATCACAATTTTCCAACAGACCACAAGAGGCAGCAACTACACATACACTCAACCCGAAAGAAGAAAGTCCCCCCTAATACTTGTTTGTCTAACTCAAAAACTACTGGGCTCCTCTCGCTCAAATAACGACTGATCAGTACAGAAATTCCTTAGCAATCCAGCCATACTCTTTGTTTTGCACAAAATAGCGATGAAGTCTACAAAATTATGCAATTTATGAAAAATGATACCAAAAAAGCAATGCACTTTTTGTATACGTGCAAGTTGAGTGTGAACATTTCCTCTCTAACGCAATCCTCCAACACAAATTTCCTAAAATTAATTTCAAAATTTGTTGGTTATCTTTTCACCTTTTCCTTTACTGCATACTTTTCATGTTCTTCGAGGTTCAGTAAAGGAAAGGGTAAAACGATAACCAACAACATTTGAAATTATTTTTAAAGAATTTTTGTTGGAAGACGAAAAGTTTAGTGTTGAGTGTGAACATTTTGTCTCAATTTTGTCACGAAATGCTCACACTGAACTTGCACGTATACAAAAGTGCAACTTATTTTTGGTATCTTTTGTCATAAATTGCATAATTTCGTACACCTTATCACTGTTTTGGCCCAAATAAAGAGTAGCTGGATTGCTGAGGAATTCCTGTACTGATTAGTAGTTTTTGAGTTGACAAAAAAGTATTGGGGGACTTTCTTTTTGGGTTGAGTGTATGTACCAGAAATGTTGTCATGCCATTTCCCATGGAAAAAAAAGTTCTGAATTTTTCCAGTCGTGGGATATCATCTCACCAAAGATGAAACACAGTCTGATAAATAATTCTTGGAACGTACAGTTCATGCCTCCACATTTTGTTGACAGCAATACAATTTTGCGGACAAGAAAGAACAATTGGGCGGTGTCGAACTCCAACCTGCCCTACCTCCCCAACCAATAGCAATGCTTTTGAATAAACGTAACTAAATCCAAGTTGCAATGGGGTCATTCTAATTCAGATCAAGTTGTAGAATAAGTAAACAAGAGTTTCTTGGCAAACGTCTTTTGTAAACATGTGTAAACATGTGCGGCAACTTTGTAAGGATTGCATTTCTTTCGCGGTGTCCGCTACTTTAATGTGAATGGAAGTCAATATAGGAAGTTCTTTGTGTGGTTGTGTTACACGTACAGCAGCTTCGTGTGCCAGAATGCGAGAAGCATTTTGTTTCAGAATGTTTGTGTGTGGGATGTGGTAAAGCAGCATCCTTTAAACATAACAAATTTTGGATCATATTAACAAATTGTTAACCATGAGCATTTTCACTGAAACCGATATGGCTAACTTCCTAGTATGCGAGTATAATTCGTGCCCGTTTCACTTTTGGGTAATTCCAGTGCCACAGACATTACAAATCAGACATTTCTTTGGTTTTGTACTTTTGGGAGCTCAGTAGATTAATCATGGTTAATTGGATATGTCATGGACGTTATAATTTTTTTTTTTTTATGAAATTTAATGGCCCTGACAGAGCTTAACCATGAATATCTAATTAATTATTCAGAGGAATGATCCAAAATTTCTAGTCTGTAATCTCCTTGACCATTAACCCTAACCCCGTGGGTATTTTTACTAGAAAGTATCCTGAATCTGCCAAAATCCACCAATTTTGCCATGCAAAGAAAATGTTGGTGGCAAGTGAGTCCATCAGAATCCACCAGTTAGCCAGGAGTAAATCAGTGAGATCCTGAATCCATCAAAGCCCCCAACTGCTCAATATGGAGGTATCCTGAATCCATCAAAATCCTGCAGTACTGCTAGGCTTACTGTCCTGAATCCATCAAAATGCCCCAACTGATTCCACCAAAATCCTTCAAAACAGGGATGTGGATTTTGATGGATTTAGGTACCGGTACGTTAGGGTTAAGCCTGGTTTCCACAGCGACCTTAAGCTTACGCAGACTGCGCAGACAGTACGCGGAACAGTCGGCCAGTCGTCTGCCAGGTAGTTTGCGTCTGTCTGAGTTGTCGGCGACACTTCAGGATGAAATGTTTCCACATGGCAGTGTTGCAGTTTGGGTCCTGTTTGTGCTTCACTTTGCATTTCGTACGTCGATATGGAAACTAGGCTTTATGTTATGGTGGATGTACATAAGATTTGAAAGATACATTTTGTGGTTTATTCACTGAGCTCCTGAGGTAGAAAATATTGTCTATAATTTGTAATGTCTGTAACGCTGGAATTGCCTTTTTCTCAAGTATCAAGGTTTCCTAAAACACTAAATATATAACCCGATTGGGTTTTTTTCCATTCATTTGTAAATCTCCGGTGTTTGAAACTAACTTTGAATTCTGTATCCTGATAAATTTCATGTTTTTCAATGTATATCCTTCTTGTTTTTCACTCTTCTATGCACTAAACTGAGTTTAACCATATTCTCCTTCATATTCTATTTTTGCTGTGGAAGCCGAACAAAAGTAACACTTATAGACAAGGAACTGAAGTGCGCTGACTGCAAAAGTGATTCAAATGAGGAAGTGGTATCTGCGAAATAATTCAGAAGCAATGTTGGCATATAGACATGACTCTCTTTGCCAGAAAAATGTGGGCGTGTGATGCTCCAATTTATGAGGAAACGAAAGAGAAAAGGAAAAGATAATGTACATTAACATCACAATCAGAAACTACAGTGAGAGCCATAACAGTTGGGTCGTTCTGTAAATTTAGGGTCCAAAGTGTGACATTTCTGATGTGCCTTTTAACTTGGCACTTTGCCATTTGCCATTCAAGTAGGCCCTATCATTAAAATTGGCTTCAAATGATTATTTACTTGTTGGGTAGGTAGTTTGCTATTCATAATCACTCTTGGAGGCTAGGGAGTGCATCGGAATGATTAGGACATGGATGTCGGATGTAACAGGGACAGGAAAAAAAGTGGACTCTAAATTTATAGAATGACCCAGATATATAACGAGGAAATATAACGTAGATGCATATCACAAAACTTAAACAACATTGATAGCAGGATACAGGCCAAAGGGCACACCGGCATGTACCAGAAATGAAACCATTGTACTTCCCTAATGATCGTTAAAGTGAGCTACCAATTATTTTACACTACCAGCACTTAGAAACTTAAACACCAACCAGTTTCGGTTCAATAGGACATTTTTCAGGGCAAAGAGGGTATGTGGTAAATAATAGGGGCGGAACCGATGTGCAAAGTGGGAGGGACATTTTAATTTTTTTTTGGGGGGGGGTGTTTAAGGTATTTTGTAGAAAAATAAGAGAGGGCTGGGTGATTTAGAGAGAGGATGGAGGATTTGGGGAAAAAAAATTCTGGGTTGAGAGAGTCTGTGGAAAATATGAATGTCATGGCGGAGGAACCAATATATACATGAAGCTGTCACATGAAGACATGCACCTTCCACTTACATCGGACTTCAAATGATGTGGTAATGGGCGGGGTCGAGGGCGTGGTCAAGGGCGTGACCAGAATACCACCTATAGTGGTGGCCACGGGTGGGGTGGCGGTCCTAACTTCGTCAGTGTTTAGATCTTGGGTGGTGGCTGCCATTAATTGAAACAATGGGCATTCACAATGCAAAATTAGCAAGAACCCTGATTTGAAAGGGAAAATTCGAGAAAAGTCACTGATGAATTGAGAGCAGAGCACTACACAACAGTGCAAGTAGATGTTCTTTCTTGTGTTGGAAAACCCCACAAAAGTACTACGAGGATTTTGCTGCATAGCATGTGTTTTTAGCAAGAAAGTATTGATTGCAAATGGAACAGTTCAGAAAAGTGATTGCATACTGAAAAATTGATAAACAATATACGGTAGTCAAAGCAAATGTAGATTTTCTCTTTGCGTGTTGAAGAAAAGTACAACTACAAGAAAGTTTCTGCTACACAAGTGCACTAAGTCAATGCAACAATATATTAACTTAAATTGCTGCCAGGTTTTTTCTTCCGTTTTTAAATACCAAACGGTACTTTTCGGACAATTGCAACACTTGCAACATGTAATAAAAAGGTCTTACTGGACGTGACAGTAGCGGAGTCTTTCTCGGTTGTCAGGGGTCTGCCCTGTGTATTGCCCTGGGGTGTCCCCTGGGGTGTGCCCTGTGTATTGCCCGGGGTTGTGCTGTAGGTTATGGTCCCAGTCGAAGTTGTGAAATCTGCACACATTTCATGTAATGTTAGTACATAGCAGTTTGTTATTTGGTCAGCTGCTTTTCAGTACATTTTTTTTCTCCTTTGTTTTTAGCCCTGACTCACATTTCCTGTTCAGTATAAGGCCAAACATTTTCGTTTCCATCCAATAATTCCAGATGTTTCAATTGTTTTGTTGCTAAATTAAATAGCATCGTCATGCCTGCATGAGAAATTTCAGAATGTTATAAACAGAAAAGGGTGCTTAGAATCTGAAATAAAACATAGCTGAACCTGTGCAATTACAGAGTACATGTAGTATCGTTATCGTTAGCAATTAGTAGTTACCATGGTTACAGGGAATTAACTTGCATACAATAGGGACCATGACGTGAGTGATCCAAATTTAGATGCATATTTCTTGCACTCGCAACGTTTTTCATGCTACCGTGTTAAAACTTGCAATAACCATTTTTTTTTGGGGGGGGGGGCTATTGTGTAACAGTGCTATTGACAACTTGATATCATATTGCCTGATGAACAGGGGTAATTGTGAAGGGCTTTGAGACCTTTGGTATATAAAGCGCTGTATAAGCACTATATTATTATTATTATTATAACTCATTCATGAATTTTTTTCTGTTTATCTGCATCTGTGGAGAATTTTTAGCACAGGTCAATGTCATACATAATGGGCTGTATTAAGTGTTCCATAGACCCTAGGCACCAGTGTTCCTTAAGCCCTTCTCTTCCCATGGCTCGTATCCGGCACCAATTTCACAGCTATGGTAAGCGCTGGAGCCTGCCATTCAAGCTAAATGCTAATAAGCTAAGCAAGCCACGCCAAACTGGTAGCTAAAGCCTGTACAATGTACATGTATTGGGTTTGCTTGCTTCGTTAACAGTTAAATGTAATACGTATTAGGGTTCTTGGTCAGCTATGTATTAGTTTGAAGCTTTTCCAAAATCGGAAACTCATTCAGAGATATGCTAAAACTTTTCTCGTGTCTGCGTTGATTTGTGCATTTGTTTATGGTGTAAATCGAAGACACACAACTGCAACATCATCGATGAATTAAGGACATGCAGGAACCAAATCGAGGATGACATTGATTAGAAAACGTGTACAAAACCAATGAGTGCTGTTGCAAAAAAGTTACAGAGTATAAACAAAAAAGGAAAAGGAAGAGGAACAATAGAAAATCCTTGATTTACACCATAAACAAACGTGTCTGTGTGGGCATGTGTGTTTTATGGCACACTGGTATTTTTGTAGGCCCTCAAATTTTGCGTGGGCCCCAAATTTTTCATAGGCCCTAGGCACAGTGCTTCGATACACATGTGCCTATTGGATAATCCGGCCCTGAACATATCACCCTGTATCCGCCAAAACTTGTAGCCAGGAAAAAAAAAAAATTGGTAATTTTCTGGATAGACGTAGTATTGGGTCCGACATGAAAAGGACTTAAATTGGGAAGTGTAACCTTTGACCTCTCACCTTTGACTGTATTAGAATCGGTAGTAATGTCAGTACCTGTGACTGATGACGTACCGGTAGTGGATTCTGCCGTCGAAGGCTGCTCCGTGGTCGTGACTGTATTTAGGCAATTTAAATAAACGCTATAGTCTTTGGCGAAATGCAACAGCATCGGGATATGACACTGAATCACAATTTACAAGATGTTACTGACAGCGATTTTTGGCAATTTTGAGTAATCACATTCAGCATGTTGACTGCAGTCTCGATGGAATGCATGAATGTCAAAACAAAAACTAATACGATATGCAAACCACTTGTAAATCTTTCCTCTTCAAATTGCTGGAGATTTGCCATTAAATTCCAAATGGCTCCACACAAAAAAAACAACTGAAAAACAGGAGGAATAAAGATCCGAGAGTTCCTTCTAAAATCACACTTTTCCTGATTTCAGGATTTTTGACTGGATTTTTCATAATTTCAGGATTTTGAACGATCTTCCCGTAATTTTTGAAATCTGGAAATTCCCTGAGGTTTTACCATAAAGGTGTTTTTACCAATAAAAGTATAAAACAAGGTATGTTAGGGGTGTCTTTAGGCAAACACAAACATACATCATGGACCTTAAGTTGCTATGGCGTCTCCGGCAACCCTCGGACCCTCTGATTTGCCATAAAATTAAGATCACTCAATCTCATTCTTGTCTACTAAACTGAAACATTTATGTTAACTAAAATTAATCACCACCATGCGTACTCGCAAAAGTTGGTTTGGATTGAATGATTTGGACCAGACAGTATAGAGATTCTACAGTAGAACATCATGCAGTTGGTAAAAATTAATAACAGCAATTACTGCATCACCATTTCTATGGTTATATACGTACATGTACATCTTCAACAGAATTATCCTATAACATGTACACGTACGTATAACATTAATTTCATGCCATATTCCAAAGTGAGACGGTCCGTATGTTTGTGTATACATGTCACCATGACTACTTATTGACAACAACACAATGCGGTTCTGATAGCACATATCATGTGATCGCAACAATAAAACAGAATACAAATGATTTGAAGCACTTGAGTTTGGTTCATAGTTTACATAAAGAAGCGCAAATAGGAGCAGAGTCCAATAAGGCCACAAAAAAAAGTCTCCGGTTTCTGGTATGTGCGCACGTCGCCGTAGCCATGCGCGTCGGCAAAATGAAAAAGTTTTTTTTCAATAAATGTCTCAAAACCGCCAAACTCACTGGTTTGACTGGAATCCTGCTGCTGCACAATTTTAATGTGTTTTTAGATGGGGTTATGATCGAGAATAAGCTTTATGTGGCCTCTCTGGTCTCCCATAATATTTGCACTAAGTGATTTAGTCGGGCACCATTTGCAGTCATCAGCCGACATTTGAAGGAAAAAAAAACGGTAAAAAAAAAAAAAGCCGCGTCGCCGCACCACTTTTTAGGCAAGCTCCAAACCAGAAACCAGAGACTTTTTTTTTGGCCTAAAGTACCTTTATCATTCATTTTTTTTTGCATCGTAGGTGACACATATTTTTCCTTTGAAAAATCAATTTACACAGAGCACAAAAGACATCGAAACCATATACATGTACCCCCCACAGCAAAAAAATATTTTTAGACACTTCAAAACAAAATTTGATCTGCACTAGGCTACTGCAGGATGCGAACATTTGTAGCTTGATTGGTATCATAAATAGAATAAACCTGTGGTTTTATACGGAACTGATAATTATTTTCTCTTCCAAATGTTTAATGGCCTGCGACTTCCTTTTTAGGCAATACTGCATTTGTCTAAAATCTCTTTGTTTTAGACAAAAGAATGATTATTTTTACAGTTTCAGATATGCCAATGAATGGGCAAAACATGTAGGCCTATGTAAGTGATGTTCATTCTATTTTCAAATTCACAGTGATAAATTAATGGAATCTGATTCATACACGTACATTTTATTAACCCTAACCTTCCCAAAAGTTCTCCTTAATCCTCCTTGAATAAGTGAAGGATTTCAAAGGATTGAGGCTATATGGCAAAACGTGTGGCTGATTTTGGAGGAAGCACTGTGTCAAGGTCTTAGACCGTACCTTGTGCAGAAAAAAATGCTCAGCCGTGCATAAATTCAGGCCCAGATTATACTTGAAATCCTCCACTCTGCTCCAGGATGTCACTGGCTCTGCCTCAACATATTGACAGTGATTGCCGGAGGATTTTGCAGGATTGAGGCAGTACGTGGTCACCCCTCCAAGGACCACATTCAAGAAATAAGGGATGACTTTGAAAGAATAGGGCTGTATTCAATTTTTACATGCAGGCAGTTGGAGGATTTTGCAGGATTGAGGCTGTATGCAATTTTTAAATGGAGGCAAACAGTTGGAGGATTTTGCAGGATTGAGGTTGCATCCTAGCAAAAATGCCTAGGGTTAATAAAAAGGTCAATGTATAAAACACAAGAAATAAAATTAAATTCATACTTTATAGTTTGTCAATTTTAAAATGAAGGCACTAATTGTGATGGTTCAAATTGTGCACAAAATTATTTCCCAGCAATTTTTTTCCAGCAAAAGAGCATTATTTAAAAAAAAAAAGAAGGTTGGCTATACATGTAATACAATTCAGCACACGCACTTCCTTCGCACATCTGCGTGTTACGGTACTCTACCTCATTATTCATGAGCAGCTGCTGGCCATGTGCAGTAATGACTTAGGAACAAGCCTTGTTGTCATGGCAACCATACATGTACATTATGCAGGCACAACAATGCCCTGGGCATCTTGGTTATTTGGATTGAACGTGAAGGTGATAGAGAAATCCAGTACAATACAGCAAACAACCGCACCAATGTGTCAGAATTAAGCGCTTTTATATTTTCATGATAGCTAGACCTACACCTCTCCCCCACCCAACATGCACAACTGCAAATTACGGTTAACCCTAATTTCCAAAATAAATATATTAAAGTTGGTATATAATGCATAGTTTTTCAAAATTTCGATTTTCTTTTCCGAACGAAATTTAAAAGAATAGGGCCTATAATGTCCTGCAACAAATAAATGTGCTTGTTTGTTTTTGCAGGCCTATACAGTTTTAACAAGTGCTTTTAAATGGTGCGCTCCAGTTTAGAAAGTTTTGAGAGAAATGCTATATTCATATCTAGTGACGTATCAGCTCATACATTATGTACAATGTACATGTATGTTAATTTTGGGAACCACACGTTTGTGTATACATTCGTCTGGTTTGCCAATCCTAGGTTCGCGACACTGCTCCGTGATCATAGAAGGCCTACGTGCAGCCAGGCCGGCCTGGCTTGACTACACTCCTACGTTCTATCAGAATCTCTGCTACTTTTCCTCTCACTGGATCGCAAACATGTTGTTTTCCAAGTTTTGTTTTACGGCACGACACTGTGTATACGCACTGTGTATACGTACATGTGCACATTACGTACAGTTAAGCTGTACAGCTGTTGAAATTATTATTCATAAACTGCGCAAAAGTGCATGCGCACACTACCGGTAGGTCATACTGGCTTCAGAAGGAATAAGGAGCATCCTGCTCTTAATTCAAAAATTGAAATTAATTGATTAGGCCAAAGAAAAAGTCTCCGGTTTCTGGTATTTATAAGCACGCGTCGCCGTAGCCATGCGCGTCACCAAAATGAAAAAGTTTTGTTTTTTTCAATGAAAGATGATGTCTCAAATCCGCCAAACTCACTGGTTTGACAGGAATCCTGCTGCTGCACAATTTTAACATGTTAAATTTTAGATGGGGTTACGATCGAGTATAAGCTTTATGTGGCCTCTCTGGACTCCGATATATTTGCACTAAGTTTAGTCGGGCACCATTTGCAGTCGTCAGCCGACATTTGAAGAAAAAAAACGGTAAAAAAAAAAAAAGCCGCGTCACCGCACCACTTTTAGGGCAAGCTCCATACCAGAAACCGGGGACTTTTTTTTGGCCTTACTTGTCATGGCCCATTTTTCCATTCAATGTCTCATGGGAAAGCTCATAACTAATGTAATGCCAGAAAATTATCAATTCAATTTGAAAATCTATTTTTAAGGTGCCACACCCAAAAAGCTTTTACATACACCAACTTTAATGCTCTTGCTAGTTTTACGGAAGTCGACACAATTTGTGCACACCTGTCATTTGTCAACCTTATTGTTGTTCTTGAACTTTACCCCTTTTAAAACAAAAGAAATCCTTCTGTGCCATGAATCACAAAGAAAATAAGTTCTACTTCAATAAAAAGTAGGATTTTATAAGCAATAAAAGTAACCAAAAAAAATATATATTTTGGGAAATTGTCTCCAGGATTTGATCCCAGCTCCTCTAGCTTTCAAAAGGTCAATTTGTTCTTTTCTGCTAAGGACGAAAGGAATTTGAAACCTCACATACATTTGTAATGTTATGTTGCCATCCCATAACTACAAATTACAGCTTCTGTAAAAAGAGCCACTTCAAATAAATAAACATAAATAAATACATCAGAAAAATTCTTGGATGACCTGACTAGCTATTTTAACCTTTAAGATGCTTACATTAATTATGGGGATAACTATAAGTGTTATCATTTGAAAATAATCAATACTAGAAAAAAAATACATGTGTACAAATATACAATAATAAAGATCCAACATACTAAGGCCAAAAAAAAAAGTCTCTGGTTTCTGGTATGGAGCTTGCCCAAAAAGTGGTGCGGCAACGCAGCTTTTTTTTTTTTTTTTACCTGATTTTTTTCCTTCAAATGTCAGCTGATGACTGCAAATGGTCCTCGACTAAACTTAGTGCAAATACATGGGAGTCCAGAGAGGCCACATAAAGCTTATTCTCGACCATAACCCAATCTAAAAACACGTTAAAATTGTGCAGCAGCAGGATTCCAGTCAAACCAGTGAGTTTGGCAGTTTTGAGACATCATCTTTCATTGAAAAAAAAACTTTTTCTTTTTGCCGACGCGCATGGCTACGGCGACGATTGCGCATACCAGAAACCGGAGACCGGCTTTTTTTTTTTGGCCTAATCCTGCTAATGCCAACAAAATCCAGCCATGAACACATTTGGAATTTAAATGGCAAATCCTGTTGAAAGAGGTACACATCTGAAAGATCTGGTGCGAGTAGAATGACATGGTACAAATAGTTCCATGCAATTCTTGTATTTTTAGTTAGACTTCAAAGTTATATTTTTGCAGCTAGACCAGTTTGCAATCATGGCAAAAGGGAATGCATAGTCAATACGGTACGACGACAAACACAAATACTAGCCCTGCGTATTAACAAAAATGAAGCAATATTAAACAATGCTATTTTAATTTTTTTTTGTGGTTGGCGGATAGTTGCTTGACAAATGTGCTTCACATTTGATTTGCATTTAGCAAGGCCAAGCTTCCATATTGTACCAGTTTTAATACTAAAATTAATTTTACCAAATTGTGCCGTGGACAACGTTTCCAGAAAAAAAATCACTATTTTTTTTGTGTGTAGATTTGTGGTCCCCATGCAATGTGCTTGATTAAAAAGTGGCAATGTGTTTTACGTGTATGTGACGTGAATACATTTTCTCTAATTCGTTAACGCATGCATCAACAATGGATATGTTGCAACAATGATGGGTGTGGTCAAAATGTTGCCACGGGAACACACAATGCCATCAAACCTCACGATTCAAACCATGAACAACCATTAAAGCCAACACAAATTTCTGAAACTTCTGGGGGGTTTTCTCCCACAAAATGTGAAGTCAAATTCGACTTGTAACACAATATCTGAAACGCAAGTCCCTTTTGTAGAAAAGTAATTTTATTGTCTAAAACTTAAAAAAAAAAAAACCTTGTTGAAGTTTAAAGGTTTTCTGTACTCTAAAATTTAAGAAAAATGATTTGGATCATTTATTAAAATCTACCATTTTGAAAAGACAAAAAATTGAAAACAAAATTTACGTTGGCCTCAAAAGTTTCTTAAAAGCATGCATTAACAGCAAAACACACCTCTTAAATCCGGCAAACAGAAAAACAAAAACAAAACAAAAAAGACAAAAAAGGAACTTACTAATATCCGGTAAGCAGGGTTCGACCAGCTCAATTAATCGTGTGGTGTTTATAGGCCACAGCCTCACATCTGTACACAATAGACAAATATTGATGGTTAAAGGGAAGATACAACAATTTGCAAACATCACAGAACAGAATGATCAAATTATCACGAAATACCTTACTGAATTGTTAGGGAATGACAGTCTAAAGCATCCTTTAAAACCGTAGCTCCTGGTGTGCTGTCATTTTCAAGAAAAACTGTATTTTTCCAACGCTGGTCAGCCGACCAGCGTTGGAGAAAACTGGCTTTTTTCAAAAACTGTTCCTACTTTTTCATATTTAGTTATTCTGACTTCTCTTTGCAATTGATTACACACCTGTGAAGGGGTACATGTACAAGCCTGCTAGACTGATTCTCTGAACTTACAATTCCCCCAATGTCTATAAATTCTCCGTTTCATCTTAAGTGGGGTCAGGGAGCCAGACTACAAGAATATGAAAGGTTTTCTCGGTTTTTCTAGCATCTACAAGCACAAAACGTGAAGTAAGTCAGTTTAAAAATATTTTCTATAACATACTAATCCTCCAAATCCAATTATTTCTGAAAATTGCAGCAAAAGCAAATGTTGTACATTCCCTTTAAACACAGACTTCAGAATCTATTAAACACCAGACATTTTTATTTTGTACAGCGGATTTTATTCGATAAAGAATGTTTTGACAGCAAACCTTTGGCTAAAATTAGGGTGTGCATTTACGGGTGGTACAGGAACCGGGTACTCAACTGAAAAAAAATACCGGGTACCCGGATAACCGTGAAACAAAGAAACCCAACCCCAAAATTCAAATCTTGGAAGTAGCTGTTCAGATTGTTCATAAAGGTGCGCACGATAAGGCCAAAAAAAAAATAAGTCGGTCTCTGGTCAGCGCGCGCGTCGATTTTAATCATGCGCGTCGATCTTTTTTTTTCTCCAAAATGTTCCACGGTAGCTCCAACAGCGCCCTCTATTTCCGCACCTCCTCAATTTTTTTTTACCAAAGAGCACCAAGGAATGGGAAATTGCACCAAGGCAAATGATCGAAAGCACCAAGGCAAATTATGGAGGACACCAATGTACATGAGGACACCCAAAAAGCAAAATAGTACCCCACCTTGTCTGTACAATCCAAGCTTGAAGAAAAAAAAAAAAAAAAGCTGCGTGGCCGCGTCAATTCCGGAACTTTGGTCTGACCAGAGACCGAATTTTTTTTTTTTGGCCTTACCCTACCTACCCTATTTTGACAGCCCCTACCCTAATTTTTTTTTTTGGGGGGGGGAATGAGGAAAAAGAACCAAAAATTTTCAGTTACTACCTTATACCCCTTGACAACACGCAGACACTTCCATATGATCGTAGATAACAAGTGGCGCACTCTCTGTGCAACTTTTTACCGGCACAGAACACAGTTGCAACTGGCCGTTTGGAAATCCGAATATTCGGTCAAACGCAGTTTCCAGTAATCGATTACTAAATTATTTGAACAGCCCGCTTAAGGTAGCATTAAATTATATGTGATGACTGCATTATGACTTACAAATTATACCTACTCCAATTCTTCAAAAATCATCTGAAATTAAGAATTTTTGGTCTTAAATATTATTAGGCAACAGACAAACACAGGAGATATAGTGAGAAATGTTACCTGGGAATGTGGGTAGTTTCGGGAAGCCTGTGCAGGTACCGTTTAATGTGCAATTTCTGTTCCCATCTGTAGAGTTCTTCAAACAGTGCTGCACAGCACTAACACGACATGTGCAAAGAATTACGCACAAGGACGTCCAGTAAAAAATAACATTCGAGATACACCACGCAGCACCCATGACGTCCAGCGAATGTCTCGTCATCGACAAGCTCATGATCGATAGTACATGTAGTTCCCAATTAGATTTGATGAGCACAGATAACACATTGGCTTATTTCCTCAACTTCACCGATTGCTCAATCCACAAACTGTTGAACTGGAATAAGCAGTGTATTTGTGATGTCATCATCAGCTCATCTGCTGATTTTTAGTTGACAAAAATCATCCAAAAATCTGGATCTCGGAAGCGCTTGATGTTATCGATGAACTGCACGTCTGGCACTTAATTTGATTTAAGTAAAATCAGTGGGTTCCTGCCCTTGGTAGTGCATGTTGCTGGCGGCCTTTCAACCTGTACAGTAAAAAAAAACAAGCACGAGATTCCCTGAAGAAAATTCTAGGAATGTTTTTGATAAGTGAATGATATTCCTTCAGGCAAGGCTAGCATTTCATGGATAGACTGTAGGCCAACAGACTACGTATGTACTGTGGCACTACAATAACAATGTCATTTCAGGAGACAAGTTACCATGGCAACATGGCATCAACCTTAAACTACAAATGGAGGATGGCACAGAGCAAATGAAAAAACCACATAATGTGTACATGACACGCACAAGAAAAGCTCTGAATAATTTACAAAAAGACATAAATCACATTAGGCAATCTCATTTTCTACTTATTATTATAATATAATTAAAGGGGCACTATAGGTCCTGAAATCCCCAAAAATATCATGTTTTGGATTGTTTACTTTAATAATGAGCCTATCTCAAACATCTGGTTGAAAGGAAACCAACCTAATGTCTTACCGTTCCAGAGAAAAGTAAAAAAAAAAACCAGTTATTTACATCGGACACGACGGAGTACGAATACGTTTTTCGTGTCGTTCTCATTGTACGATATACACGTTGTGTGTCTCGGGAACAGCGGGGACCAATCACCAATGGAAAAAAAATATGGTTTCTTCAACGTCCGCAAAAGGCGAACACTTTACGAATGAAATCACAACTAGCACCCAAACAGCTCAAATTTATGGGGTCGCAAAAGTGGACCCCTAAATTCGTTTTCGCATGCATAATACAGGAATAACACAAAAACGCCCAGTTTTTAAAGGATAGTTGTGTGGATGTTTATATCCTACTTTTAAATGTTCAACATCATCTCATTGAAAATGCGTTTTGTAGCCCAATTGGGCTGTTCCAGGACCCAGTGTCCCTTTAATGAAAATCAGAGGGTGTAAAAACACATGCAGTCTACTGTTGTGATTAGTCCTTGCAGCCCTACGAACAGAGCTGTAGTGTAAACACCGACTCTCTTTTAACAGACATGTGTCTTAATTACTGTCGCCATTATTAATAGCGATAATAATGGTCGCCATTATTTATAGCGATAATAATGGCAACTATTATGGAAAAAAATTTGCAACCTGACGCCACTTTTTTCTTCATATATCATCTCAATAAAGGTCAGTCATATGCATTGCAAAAATGATGATAAGACATCATATCTGGGACTGAAAAACATTTCAAATTTTGTTAGGAAATACTTAGAAAAAAATTCTTGACTCCTTACACAACCGCTGAAGTGGCGTCAGGTTGCAACATTTTTTCCACAATTAAGACCCATGTTTAAAAAAAAAAAAGAGGGAAGAACGTTGCAACCTGATGCCACTTTTTTCTTCATAATGAAGGTCATTCATTGCAAAATTTTATCATTGGGTTGTAGCAAAAATGATGATAAGACACGAATCTGGGACTGAGAAACATTTCCAATTTTGTTAGGAAATACTTTCATAAATCAGTTGCAGCCTCCATCATGTCCATAATTATAGGGGATGAGGAAGGAATGATACGCTATAGCCACACTATAGTGCGTGATGTGCGGCCTCGGTATTGCTGCGCGAACCGTACGTGTGTGTGTTGACCCCACTGCACACTTAGGAAACTGTGTTCCTAGCTCCATGCACGGACACGGTCACGCTGTACAACGAAAATTCAGAACAAATTTGACATAAAAGAAACAGATATTACAAGGCAAAAACTATACTTACGAACATCATAAATGCTCGCGATCGACACCCAAATGCCTGCATAATGACAGCCTCATGCAGCTTCCAGCTATTAATGATAATATTAAGTGTCTTGGCTAGCTTCGTAGAATTTTACCGATATTCACCTTGGTTTACGCACGGATATAGTCCGTGGTTTGCGTTGATGCGATGGTATTTCAAATAATTTGGGTGGCGCTGCACTGATCATGCGCAAAACGAAACAATCAAAGGGGAAATCCCAAGTTTTCCCCGAAGCTGTGCGTATGTCGTTGCCATGGGTACATTTTCCATGAAGAGGCTATACTTATATAAACAAACAAGAACTTATATAAATAAGTCTGATCATAAGTGAGGGAAATAGTATATTGTTGTCCCTACTGCAGCGGCGTAGCTAAAAATACGGGAGTGGGGGGGGGGGGCATAAAAAAAAAAATCGTCGCCCCGGTCGTCCCCCGGCCCCCCGTCGTCCCCCCCCCCCCCCTTGGATACGTGGCAATCTGAAGAAAAAAAAATCACGAAACCATGATTAATATTAAAGTGCCTTTTTTAACATTTACATTTTGTTTTTGCGAAAACCCTGTTTTTCGTGATTACGTCCCGTACCGTGCGCGTGGAACGCGTAAAGCGATACCTATTGTCTGACAATGACCATGAATTCGTTTTTGAACGGCACCCCCATTGAAAGATGGTGTCCATCCCCCCCCCCCCCCTGACTATTTTATTTAAAAAAAAAAAAAAAAAAAGTCTACCTTTGAGCACGGAGAAATTGGGCGCACTTCCACTGTAACATCCACCCCCCCACCCCACCCCACACCCCCACACTCGCCGTGCCCCCGTCCCCATAGGATGATAACCCCTGCTATGTGTGTGGTCCCCGGTGTGGCGCGGCCCTTTTGTGTTTCGTCTCTAGTGCCTTGCTGTAAACAAAAACTTTTACCTCAGAATTCACAGTTTACAACTGAAACTTTATCAAGCTCTAAACTTTCCCATTCGTATAATGAGTTTATCAGCCCGTTACAAAGTTAAGAGAGAATTTTGTTTTCATAAGATGGAATTTTGCTTCGGGGGGGGGGGGTGATGTAAATTAATTTTAGGTGGTTTTTTTCTATAAACACTGTATACTCAGTGTATACACACTGTATACTTAAAGGTTATTCACTTGGACGCAATTTTCTAATGTTAATGTGCGCACCGATTTTTCTTTTATCACATGCGCCCAAAAATAAGAAAATAATTTTGTGGCAAACATATGTTGTTGAATATTTGGAGTAGAGGTGATAATTGTTTATTAGATTTAGAATTTGTCAACATTAAAGAAATGCTTAATTTTTGCTCACTTGGCGTTATAGGGACCATTAACACTCGGTCGATTTAAATTGTGCCCAATTTCCAGACACCAACGGGGTTTTTTTTATGACACTGTTCCAAATATCCAACAAGCATTATTAAAGTAAAGTACCAGTGTTTAACTGAATGAATCTGAAGCTTTTCAACAAATAATAATAATAATAAAAAGATACTTAGGAAGCGCCAAATTGCCATAATGCCTCAAAGCGCTAAATACAAAGATAAAAAACAATTACCGAAATACAACAATTACAATACAGAGGGTTTCCGTAGAATTTTTTTTTTTTAAGACAATTACAAAAATATGTTTAAGGCAGTTTTTAAAAAGAAAATCTGGACCAGCCAGTGAAAAACAAAGAGGTTTGGCAACACTGCGTGGGGAAATTCGGGGCATGCCACTATGGCTTGCCCATCGTCCAATTATCGTTGCAGCTGTACAACAACAAAAATGCTTTCGTCATCTCGAACAAAGTTGAATGAGATAACAGAAAAAGTCACATCAGATAAACAATCTTGTGACTTTCTTTTGTGGGTAATGTTATATTAATATCAAATTCGCAAAATTGTCTTCAATTTACAATCAAAAAAAATTGGACCCCCCCAAAAAAACTTTTTCTTCTTTTGTTTTAGATTTATTTATTTCTTTTTCATGCTCAAGGAAAAAAATGTCTGGTTGAGATGGACTAAGCCAAATGGTTTAGTCGAGTAAGTTTTGTTCCAATAATTTACCCTCCCCTATCGTGGACCTACTTGCATCGCATCACTTTACAATGGCGCCCTCTATCATCTTGTATCAATAAATCAACAAGTAGTGTCTCGAACAAAGACTACAGTGACCTCACGCTGCAGTTACATTTGATATTACAATTGAAACATATCTCCATAGTTGTAATTGAATAATTTAAAGCTATATTTTAGTATTAATTTATGGCGTGTCAAACGTTGCAATATTCAATATTTTGCAATATATATGTTGGATGTTCAATATGTGTTTGTTATCTTTTACATTTATGTGCGATGTTCAGTATAAGTGTGCGATGTTTTTCATTATTTGCGCGATGTTTAATATATTTGTGCGATGTTTTACAATATATGTGCGATTTTCAATATATGTGAGCGAACTGCGATGTTTTACATTTATATGCGATTTTCAATTTATATGTGCGATGTTTTTGACGATATATATGTGCGATGTTTTCAATATTATGTTCGATTTTTTGCTTTAAATGTGCGATGTTTTTCGATACAATTGTGTGTGTTGATTTACAATATATTTGCGATATTCTCAAATATGTGAGCAATGTTTTACACATATGTTTGACATTTCGAGCTATTTGTATTCGATGTTTCATCGGTATGTTTGCATTCGATCTTTTGCAATATGCATTTGATGTTTCCCTTTTCGTTCGATGTTTCGTTAAGAGTCAAAGTCTGGTTACTAGACCGCGAAAGTCTGACTATTTTGCCTAAAGTCAGTGTATGAGACGTCAGGGGATCGCGTAACGTGATTAGAGTCAGACCTAAACGGTAAAAACCGGAGTTGTGGGTAATTCTTTAAGCATACGCAATGCGTTCATCATTGTTTGGACAGTACCCCCAGCTGTGCCTGTACCACCCATAGTGTTGTGTGCATCATCTATGCATTGAGGAGTGCATGACACATGGTCTGAGCTCCAAGGCCGATGTGCACCTGTCCCGTTTAATGATCCAGTTACCTGATAATTTGTTAGCATAAGCTGATGTAAAATTGAGCAAAATTAGATGTTATGAAAAAAATCAAATTGTAAGGGGTTAACCTTGCATTTTTTTTAGCAAAATCGGGAAAAATCAGATGTTTCTGGAAAATTGCAGATTGTATGGGGTTAGATGTTTATGAAACATTTCCAATTGTAAGGGGTGAACATTGCATATTTTAGCGAAATTGGGCAAAATCAGATGTTTCCGAAAAATTTCAGATGTAAGGGATTAACCTTGCTTTTTTAGTGAAATTTTGCAAAGTTAGATGTTACGAAAAATTTCAAATTGAAAGGGGTTAAACTCGCATTTTTTTTAAAGCGAAAATGGAAAAAAATCAAATGTTTCTGGAAAATTGCAGATTGTAAGGGGTTAACCTTGCTTTTTTAGCAAAATTTGGAGCATATTTTACTAAAATTGGGCAAAATCAGATGCTTCTAAAAAAATCCAGATGTAAAGTTTCCGCAAAAACAGCTGTTGAAAAAGAGCCCAATGTTGAACTTTACTGAGTCTGAGGTCTATCGAGGGGACGATCCTTATTTCAACTCCCCGAGATTCGCTGACGGTCTCTATTTTTCTTTTTAAGAAAGTCGAAATAGCTGAAGAGGGAGGTCACTGAGAATCTATATGTGCCCAGATACAAAGAGTAGAAATCTACGCGTCTGCCTTTTGAAAATACACAATTGCGGTGTTCATTGTTGCGTAATGATCCGCCTAGCACACGACTGTTTTGCACATTAGGCTGTGTTATGCATCCTAACAAACCAAACACGCTGGGCTGATTATATCGACTTGTTTTTACCCATTAAGGTAAAGCAAATGGACCCAGTAATCTTTCTGGCGCGTTTGCTCACCTATAAAGACAACTTTTCTCAGTTTAAGGAAAATTCTAAGGTAACGAGATGGCCGAGTGGTTACGATTCGTCGTCCACGGTTAGCGGGGTCCCGGGTTCGAATCCCGCTGGTGTCTTTTTGGTTTTTAACGTATGAGTTCAATCATTTACTATAAGAGATTTAATTTCCCGTCGTAAAGTACCAACAGTACCTTAGCTTAATCGGTAAGCACTGCTGCTGGTACTGTCCGCGAGTTCCAGGTTGGCGCCTTCGTACAGGTTCAGGGCATGTGGTCCACTCGGAGGATCAGGGCTTAGGGGCCGCCCTGTTCCTCCCTTAGCTCTTTGCTTTTACATGGTGCCTGGCCCTCCGGGGTTATATGGATGGATAGGGAAGGAAGTGTGTATTGGTCGGGGACGCCGAGACCCCGGAAGAGAACTAAGGGATCGGCTGGGGCATTGTTATGGCTCAGACCGATCCCTGAAAGCTTGACTAGCACATAACTTTTTGATTTTTTTTTACCCTCTATCTTTTATACTTCCTGGAAAATTGCAGATTGTATGGGGTTAGATGTTTATGAAACATTTCAAATTGTAAGGGGTGAACCTTACATATTTTAGCGAAATTGGGCAAAATCAGATCTGTCTGGAAAATTTCAGATTGTAAGGGGTTAATCTTGCTTTTTTAGTGAAATTTGGCAAAATAAGATGTGTATGAAAAATTTCAAATTGTAAGGGGTTAACCTTGCTTTTTTAGTACACTTGGAAAAATTTAAATGTTTATGAAAAATTTCAAATTGTCAGGGGTTAACCTTGCTTTTCGAATTTTTAGGGGTTAACCTTGCATTTTTTAGCAAAATAGGGCGAAATCAGGTGTTTATGAAAAAAATTCAGATTGTAATGGGTTAACCTTGCATTTTTATCAAAATTGGGCTAAATCAGATCTTTCTGGAAAATTTCAGATTGTAAGGGGTTAACCTTGCTTTTTTAGTGAAATTTGGCAAAATAAGGTGTGTATGACAAATTTCAAATTGTAAGGGGTTAACCTTGCTTTTTTAGTACAATTGGAAAAATTTAAATGTTTATGAAAAATTTCAAATTGTCAGGGGTTAACCTTGCTTTTCGAACTTTTAGGGGTTAACCTTGCATTTTTTAGCAAATTAGGGCAAAATCAGATGTTTCTGGAAAATAGCAGATTGAAAGGGGTTAACTTTGCTTTTACTTTGGCAAAGTTGGATGTTCAACTTTATGAAAAATTTCAAATTGTAAGGGGTTAACCCTGCATTTTTTTTAACGAAATTGGGAAAAATCAGATCTTTCTGGAAAATTGCAGAATTGTATGGGGTTAACGCGGCATTTTTAGCAAAACTGGGCAATATCAGATTTTTATGTAAAATCTCGAATTGTAAGGGGTGAACCTTGCATTTTTAGCAAAATTGGGCAAAATGAGATGTTTCTGAAAAATTTCAAATTGTAAGGGGTTAACCTTGCATTTTTAGCAAAATTGGGCTAAATCAGATTTGTATGAAAAATCAAAAATTGTAAGGGGTTAACCTTTGCCAAATTAGGGCAAAACCAGAAGTTTCTAGAAAATTGCAGATTGAAAGGCCAGGGGTTAACCTTGCATTTTAGCAAAATTTGGCAAAATGATATTTTTATGAAAAATTTCAAATTGTAATGGGTTAACCTTTGCCAAATTAGTGCAAAATCAGGTGTTTATGAAAAAATTGCAGATTAAAAGGGGTTAACCTTGCATTTTTAGCAAAATTGGGCTAAATCAGATTTGTAAGAAAAATCAAAAATTGTAAGGGGTTAACCTTTGCTAAATTAGGGCAAAACCAGAAGTTTCTAGAAAATTGCAAATTGAAAGGGGTTAACCTTGCATTTTTAGCAAAATTGGGCAAAATCAGATGTTTCTGAAAAAAAATCCGATGTAAGGAATTAACCTTACTTTTTTTAGTGAAATTTGGCAAAATTAGATGTTTATGAAACATTTCAAATTGTAAGGGATTAACCATTGATTTTTTAGCAAAATAGGGCAAAATCAGGTGTTTATGGAAAATTTCAGATTGTAAGGGGTTAACTTTGCATTTTTTTTAGCAAAATAGGGTAAAATCACAGGTTTCTGGAAAAGTTCAGATTGTAAAGGGTTAACCTTGCATTTTTAGCAAAATTGGACCAAATCAAATTTAAATAAAAAAATAAAATCGTAATGGATTAACCAAACTAGGGCAAAATCAGATGTTTCTCAAAAATTGCAGATTGTAAGGGCTTAACCTCACATTTTTTGCAAAATTGGGCAAAAAGAAATGTTTATAAAAGGTTAATTTTTATAGTGAAATTTGGCAAAGTTGGATGTTTATGAAAAATTCAAATTGTAAGGGGTTAACCCTGCATTTTTTAAGCGAAATTGGGAAAACCAGATGTTTCTTGAAATTTGCAGAATTGAATGGGGCTAACTTGGCATTTTTAGCAAAATTGGGCAAAATGAGATCTTTCTGAAAAATTTCAGATGTGGGTGGTTAACCTTGCTTTTCGAATTGTTAGGGGTTAACCTTGCATTTTTTAGCAAAATAGGGCAAAATCAGGTGTTTATTGAAATATTCAGATTGTAATAGGTTAACCTTGCATTTTTAGCAAAATTGGGCTAAATCAGATTTGTATGAAAAATCCGATGTAAGGAATTAACCTTGCCAAATTAGGGCAAAATCAGAAGTTTCTAGAAAATTGCAAGGTTAACCCCTTTCAATCTGCAATTTTTTCATAAACACCTGATTTTGCCCTAATTTGGCAAAGGTTAACCCCTTACAATTTGAAATTTTTCATAAAAATCTCATTTTGCCCAATTTTGCTAAAAAAGCAAGGTTAACCCCTTACCATTTTAGATTTTTCATACCAATCTGATTTTGTCAAATTTTACTAAATATACAAGGTACACCTCTTACAATTTAAATTTTTTCATAAACATTTCTTTTTGCCCAATTTTGCTAGAAATACAAGGTTAAGCCCTAACAATCTGCAATTTTCCAGAATCATCTGATTGTGTCCTATTTTGCTAAAAAGAAATGCAAGGTGAACCCCTTACAATTTGAATTTTTTTCATGAACATCTAATTTTTCCCAATCTTATTCAAAAAGCAAGAAACCCCTTACAATCTGCAATTTTCCAGAAACATTTGATTTTTTCACATTTTCGCATTAACTTTCAATTTGAAATTGTTCGTAACATCTAACTTTGCAAAATTTCACTAAAAAAGCAAGGTTAATCCCTTACATCTGAAATTTTTCGGAAACATCTGATTTTGCCCAATTTCGCTAACATATGCAATGTTCACCCCTTACAATTGGAAATGTTTCATAAACATCTAACCCCATACAATCTGCAATTATCCAGAAACATCTGATTTGTCCCAATTTTGCTTAAAAAAATGCGAGGTTAACACCTTACAATTTGATTTTTTTTCATAAACATCTAATTTTGCCCAATTTTACATCAGCTTATGGTAACAAATTATCAGGTAACTGGATCATTAAACGGGACAGGTGCACATCGGCCTTGGAGCTCAGGCCATGTGTTATATATGCACTCCTCAATGCATAGATGATGCACATAACACTATGGGTAGTACAGGCACAGCTTGGGGCACTGCCCAAACAATGATGAACGCATTGCGTATGCTTAAAGAATTACCCACAACTCCGGTTTTTACCGCTTAGGTCTGGCTCTAATCACTTTACGCGATCCCCTGACGTCTCATACACTGACTTTAGGCAAAATAGTCAGATTTTCGCGGTCTAGTAACCAGACTTTGACTCTTAACGAAACATCGAATGAAAAGGGAAACATCAAATGCATATTGCAAAAGATCGAATGCAAACATACCGATGAAACATCGAATACAAGTAGCTCGAAATGTCAAACATATGTGTAAAACATTGCTCACATATAGAATATCGCAAATATATTGTAAAACAACACACACAATTGTATCGAAAAACATCACACATTTAATGCAAAAAAATCGAACATAATATTGAAAACATCGCACATATATATCGTCAAAAACATCGCACATATAAATTGAAAATCGCATATAAATGTAAAACATCGCACACATATATTGAACATCGCACATATATTGTAAAACATCGCACAAATATATTAAACATCGCGCAAATAATGAAAAACATCGCACACTTATATTGAACATCGCACATAAATGTAAAAGATAACAAACACATATTGAACATCCAACATATATATTGCAAAATATTGAATATTGCAACGTTTGACACGCCATATTAATTCAACCCGAATTGTTTAGCTGTAATATTAAGGACAAAAAGAGGTTCTCAGAAAATTCAGACTCGAATCAAGGCCATGATATTCACGCTGAAACTCGTCTAGTTCCCTAACCCTTCACTGAATTTGTAAGTTACTATGCGGGATTTACCATCCGGTGAACAGACTATAATGTCTATGATGTAACTTGTGCACGAGCGCACGTCGTCGTTGACCAAAACCTGTGTTACTTCTGGATTTTATTCCCAAGTTTACAGTGTTGATATGCCTTTAAACAAGAAACATATTTCAGCTTAAACATGGGTGGATGGAAATTAGAGACTGCCCGAGTAAGTACTACTCCTTTGCATTAAATTATGATCTACAAATACAATTAAAACATGAATTATTTTTACTCTGTAGTTAACTCCCTTTACCAGTTATGATATGTGAGGGGACTATTTGTTTAAATTATGATCTACAATTAAAACATTAATTATTTTTACTGTGTAGTTAACTCCCTTTACCAGTTATGATATGTGAGGGGACTATTTGTTTTAATCAGTTTATGTGCTTAGCGGTTAGCCGTTTTTTTTTTTTTTTAGGGAATAGGGCCTATGCAACATTAGCCCCACTAGTGTGGCCGTCGGTGCTGCGCGACGGCCACACTAGTGGGGCTAATGCAACATTTGCTTTTCTTTTGCTGTATTATTCAGAAATGGATGGATTTTGGAGGTTAGTAAGTAGTACTACTACTAGTATGAAATTATAGCAAATATTGTTACGGACTTACGCTGTGACGCTGACTTGTTTGACATTTTGGGTTCGTATGCTGGAAAAACCAAGAAAAACAATCTTGTTCTTGTAGACTGGTTCTCTGACCCCACTTCAGATGAAACAGAGCAATTTAGAGACGTCCGGGAATTGTAAGGTTAGGGAATCAGTCTAGCTGGCTTGTACCTATTCACAGGTCCATAGGCATAGAAAACATCATCAACGTATTTGTTGACTACTATGAAACGTCTACTAAGAACAAAAATGTACTCCTAGAATTATGTAGCCCCACGTGAGTGGAGCCTCATAGACACAGAACCCCGCAAAATTGTTTGCAGCACAAAACACCAATTAAGTACAAAAGCGTCCATCAAAACAGAGACATTTCCCACAGAAGAACCGCTGCACAGTTTGCCCCTAAACTTCGTACAATACCTCATGACATACTCATGTTATGTGCGCCTACCGGTAACAAACAGCGCTGGATTCTGTCGGTTTTTAGGCCAAAATGATGAAAAATATGCCCTTTCCGCACTGAGCCAATCTGACACTAATAAAACGTGCATGCAGAGATTGTGATCGATCGATGATGATCGGGGCGCGCCGCGGGGGATACGGTACTTGCACTTGTACGCATGCGCATACTATCATTTCGCATGTACCGTACCCCCCGCGGCGCGCTCCAAGCAAACCGAAAATCATCGATCGATCATATAATATCTGCGTGCACATTTTAAGTGTCAGATTGGCTCAGTGCGGAAAAGGCATATTTTTCATCATTTTGGCCTAAAAACCGACAAAATCCAGCGCAGTTTGTTACCGGTAGGCGCACATAACGTGAGTATGTCATGAGGTATTGTACGAAGTTTAGGGGCAAACTGTGCAGCGGTTCTGTGGGAAATGTCTCTGTTTTGATGGACGTTTTTGTACTTAAGTCAATAAGTTCGTTGGTGATGTTGTCTATGGGGCTCCGCTACGCGGAGCAGCCATAGTTCTTGGGGTATGCACAGGTGTGTAATCGATTGCAAAGAAAATGCGGACAAACTAAATATGATAAAATGGGAGCAGTATTTTAATAAAAGCCAGTTTACCAGCATTGGAAATTGATACCAAAATACCACTTTTTTGAAAATGTGCCATTTCTATGGTATGTGCATCGTGCGGGTAGTGCTAAAAATGTTTTGTTGTATTTATATATTAAAAATCTCTCTTTATTCCAGATGGGCATCTACGTGTTCTTCCCTGTGGCAATGTTCTACTGTTTTAACAGGACAGAGCTGTTTGAGAAATACGTCACAGACAAAATTGTGAGTATAAAAAATGTCGAACATTTTTACCCAAATCAAGTTCATATACTTAATCTTTATCTTGTTTTTGTTTTGTTTATTATAACTTACCGGTAGCTTGGAATACCCAGCCCCGTGCTCTGACATGTGAAATTCGCCAGTAGCAGTCCTTCTGATTTGAGGCGTGCGATCACACCCCCACACCAATCGCACACCTAAAAGCTTCCCGAGAAGTGCGAATAATTGCACGCCTGAATTTCCCTGGACCACAGATAACACACCTAGAAAATCACACTCCTAGAAAAATCACACGCCTAGAAAAATCCAGGTGTGCCTGTTTCCACACGCCTGTGATTTTCATATCAGAAGGACTGCAGTAGAGCTGCAATGAGGTCCCTGACTTAGCGAGTGGATTTCACTTTTAGGGCTGAAGATTCCATTGTCATTCAACGTTCAAGTAAACACTCGCCAAACACAAGAGAGCAGTGGTTTATACAGCACATGATTCACTCAAAATGAAAATAAAATCAAGCTGAACCAGATAAAAAGAGATATTTTTGTTGCAACTCGGGGTGTGTACAACTGTCGAATAGCTGTTTGCTAAAATTTAAAATCTGAACTTCTATGTTATTTTAATAGAATTTGGGGCTTAATTGTCAGGTACCACTTTTTTGTCAGCGTTAAAAAAAATTTTTTGTCGATGGCAGTTAACTGTTTCTATCCTTTTAGCATGCTAAAACAAACCCTTGGCAGTTATAAAAAACTGCAAAACAATCCAGCAATCCATAATATCGCTCGCCTCACACAATTTGTAACCAGCGTTCTTTGCGTGCAACTTTTGACCGGCACGACTCGCAGATGCGGCTGGTGCGTCCAAAAGTCGATCAGAGTCTTGAATATTCAAATATTCGGTCAATCAAATTATTCGAAAATGGACAGTCCTATACATTACTACTGACTACATGAATCCTGGTCAAAGATTTAGAGTTCTAGCATTTGGAAAGGATCCCTGGGGTCAGAGTGCAGGGCCTACTCGCTTGGTTTACACCCTTACAACTATTAAAGGGAATATACAACATTTGCAAACATCGAAAAATAAAACTACCAAGTTTTTACGAAATTCCTTACTAGGATGTTGGTAAATGACAGTCTCAAGCATCTTGTAAAATTATGGCACCTGGTGTGAAGTCCTTTTCAAGAAAATGGTATTTTTTTTATACATTTCCAATGGTGGTCGGTCTACCAGCGTTGGAAAAACCTAACTATTTTTCAACTACTGCTCCAAGTTTACCATTTTTTCAGTCCAAATTTTGTTTGCTATTGGTTACATGTTCATGAATGGCTGCAGGCTAGCTAGACTGGTTCCCTTGCCTTACAATTTTCCATCATCTATAAATTGATCCATTTTATCTTTTGTGGAGTCGGGGAACCGGACTACATGAACATTTTTGTTTTTCTTGTTTTTTCCCAACCTTTTCGAACACAAAACTTGAAAATGTCAGTGTAACAATATTTGATCAGTTATGGTAACCCCTCAAATAGTTCATTTCTGAAAATTACAGCAAAAGCCAATGATGTACATTCCCTTTAAATATATAATAATATTTTGTTTGGTTCCCCTATGCAGAAGTTAATGTATCCTCCAGAGAGCAAAATGCATGTAAGTACATTTCTGCTTTATTCCAGTTAGTTGTTCATTAGTTACAATTTTATTCTTATACAGTTTTCCCACAAAAACCTAACAGTCGAAACCAATTAATAAAGGTATATTGCATGTGGGTTTTGGAATATTTTCAAATTACCTCTTCAAGTCAGATAATCAATCAACCATACAAACTTTATTTCATTCAAATCGATGCATTGGAACAAATGCTATGCTTCATCGAACTCAAGGGTTGAAAATTGTCTAGGGCAACTTTCTTTGAAAGTGAGAAAGCACAGTTAGAGAAACACACATAGGATTTATTCCTTTGTTCAAGTGTAATGTGTGACTTATTCTACCGGCTTCGATCTGTAAACTGGATAAATAAAAAAAGTGGCCCAAGTGGTTTTCCAAGTCCCGTATTGTGATTGCTGTGTCTTTTGAACAAAACATCCAAATAAAGCTAAAAAGCATTTGGAAGACCAATAGAAAGAAATCCATCATTCATCCAATTGTCAGACTTTTTTAAATAGGCCTGAGACCTAATGACGTCACGCTTTGTTTACATGTGCGCTTTCCTATGTGGTAGATGGTCCCTACTTCGCCTGGCGTCCTGACTTCGCTCCCATAGGAAAGCGCATATGTAAACAAAGCCATTACGTCATTAGGTTTCAGATCTATTGACAGTACATCCTTATGAGATATCACGCTATTGTAATCTGACTTGTGATTTGATTTGTAATTTGATTAGTGATTGATTACAATATGTGTGATTATCTGAATGCAGAGGAAAGAGTTTGACGAGCTGAGAGACAAGATGGAGGAGAGGGTAGCAACCAAGCAGAAGAAGCAAGAAGAGCAGAGCTTGCATCTCATGGAGGCGGCAAGGACTTCACAGTCCTCCTAGTGTCATCCGCATCGAGGATGAGATTAGAGGCTTAACTCTTTCGCTACGGAATTAAATTTACCTTTTTCGTCCCAACTGGACGTAATTAAAAGCTGAAAATTCCGCCGAGCGTCGATGTGGGCGCCGACATCTTTGAATGTATCTCCGTAAACAAACTGCCCACAATAACAAAAAGCGCACCCCGGCCAGACGTAGAGCCGCTGGCAGCGGCTCAAACTAGGGTCAGAGGTTATACGATATAAATTATGTAGATATGGCCCACGTCATGGGGATACCCTGTTTATTTATAGCGACGCAACCGAGCCGCTGCCAGCGGCTCTCCGTACGACCTGTACAATTTGTATGTGCCGCTGTCAGCGGCTCGCCGTAGCGAAAGAGTTAATGATGTAAGCCGCTACGTAGTGGAGAAGTGGAGGGTTGAGGAACGTAGTGGAACCTTTGAACTCAGTTTTGTGGGAGGATGCCAAATTCATCATGGACAGCATCATTCAGGTAGCTGAGTTATCCTGTTGAACCTTGACAGAACTAATCATCTTATCTTTTATAACATGAAGTTTTCATGTAATATACAGATGCTGTTTGATGGCTTACTTAACTCTCCTACGCAAACATACATTCTGTGCCAGGTTGTCCTCACAGTACAAAATCAATCAAGTGACTGTTTTCAACAGTCAAGAGCTCCCAGCCTACATAGAGCGGGATTGACTGGCTGTGACTGTTTATGTAACTTGATGCAGCTCTGCTTTGACTTTAGGTGACTGATAACGTAGCTGTGCCTACCACTTGTCTGCTTTTGTCTGTTGACTGAATTTGACTTGTCAGAGTGCTTGCTTGAAATATGATCTGACTGTTGGTGACCAGCCTGTTAAAAAGGCATGGCAGGGGAAGTGGATGGAATTTTTGACTGACTGTGACTGTTCAAACAGTGGGAGGGTTGAATTTTTTTTCGGAACCCTTGATATAGTCTCTAGTTTCTGCGTCAAGCTCCAGTCACATGATTTCAAGTCCCTGATGCCACCTGTCGGAGATACCACCTGTCGGAGATACCACCTGTCAGAGAGTACGTTTGTTGACATGCATTGAGCCTTCAAAGTTCCTCAGCCAATCGGGAGCGGAAGATGACACCAAGCTGGATACAATGAAAGAAGCCTTCTGTTAACCCTAAAGGGGCCGGGGGGGGGGGGGGGGGGGGGGGGCGGAATCCGTCCCCCCCTCAACATTTTCTGTGATAGCCTCTAAAAAAAATTTTTTTCGCGACCCGAGCTGTTATGACTTTTTAGCCTCGAGCTTTGCGCATCTTTTGATACCAAAAACATAAAAATCGGACCTCGGGTTGTCGCGTAGCGAAAACTTAATTTTCGCATATACGTTGTGTACACAGAGCAGAATTGCCATTCATACATATGAATAATTAATTAGCCATAATTCCAAAATCCTTTGACTTATAGTCATGAAATTTCTTGGGTATGTTTAGGAAGAGTTGCTCTATGCATGTGCCGAGTTTCAAAATTTTTCGTCACTCAATGGCCGAGATCTTAGGGGGGGGGCGGAATCCGCCCCCCCCCCCTCGCCTGAGAGATGGTCAAAATAACCCGGCCCCTTTAGGGTTAAACAAGTGTGTGATGTATCGTGTGACACATGTATGTGTGTGCGACTGATTCTCAGCAATTGTCTTTATCGTAAATGAATGTTGCTTAGAAATGTTTTCTGCTTAATGGCATCATGAAACTGGGCCCTTACCATTCATTTCATCAACGTTTTCACAAACTGACACGCACACGCTGGCGCTGTCAGTTCATGAAAACCGCGTAATGAGTAATTTCGGTTTCACGAACTGACACGCATGCACTGTGTGCTGTCAGTTCGTGAAAACCGCGTAATCAATAATTTCAGTTTCACAAACTGACACTTGGGTGTGGACACGCACTTCGCACACTGATGCCTTTCTAGAATAATTTTGGTTTCGTGAACTGAAACGCAAGCATGTGGCGGAAATACAATTTGGAGGAAAATGCTTTGAAAGGTTTGACACAAATTTATTCCGTCCGTATAACTGTGGACTTGCACACAAATTTAATTAAAAACCGTTTTACTGATGAAAATTAAGACCGGTTTAAGTTCGTGAAAACGAAAATGTACCGAGTGCGCGCATGTAGTACCAGGTGTCAGTTCGTGAAAACCAAACTATCGCGGTTCAGTAAAGTACGTGCGCATGCCGGGCACTCGCGCGCAACCGAGTGTCAGTTTGTGGTGTAAGCGATGATTTGTACTAGTGGTGGGATTTAAATCTGGAAATTTTTTAAAATTTGGTTTGAATTCCACTATTCGGTTTTTGATTTTGGAAAGTGGATATTCGAAACCAACCTTGAAAAAAAACTTAGGCCTTTAGTTTTTTTGTGACAGGAAGCTAAAGAAAACAACTGAAACATGCCTCAATTTGCTCCATGGTCTCTGATTGTAACTGCACTCACTTGCTAGCAGCCTTTTTGGTATATAAATAGCCTGCCCATGTGACTCAACAGAGAGTTACCTCCGATTTTGCACCATTACAGCTCTGGAGTGTTTTACTAAAGGCCCAGTGGTCATTGAATCCTGCAAACTACACCAACTCATCACTGGGAGGGCATTGCATGCGGCACCTCACTGATCACTTTTTGTTGGCATGACTATGAGCTGGATGGGGGCTTCCGCTGAAATCGGATAACCGTTGTTCGGTTTGAATAAAATTAGGATAACTGGATATTACAATTTCCGATTTCTCTCACCACTAATTTATGCAGACAGTATTGGTATTAAGAGTCTCAAGTTTTCAGCCTACGCTACAACCCGTTGAACGTTCAGAATGTCGGTCACATAATGGGCTTGAGTTTACAGGGGTCTTGAGGAATAAGGTCATACTTTAAGTTATTTCAAGTAAAGGTACATTGTACATATTGAAAACATGACTTCAGTTTTAGTTATTTGTAAAAGCAATGTACTACAATCTTAACTGGTTGGAAAATAAAGCAAAATGTCCTTAGTTTCACACCCAAAATGTCGTATTTTACAGAAGTTATCAGAATTAAAGTGAATTTGAATGTGTAAATACCTTTACAACGGCAGCCTTATATAAAACTTGATATCTTCATGAGGTTTCAGGTCATGAATGAAATCACCGGGTTTTTATTGAAGGCAGTCTGTCATTAAAGTTACTCCCGACTCCAAAAAATAAATAAAAGTAATGTATTTACGGGTAGTTGAAAGATCAGTGTCATGTGTCCAAGACAATTTGTTTATTACTCTCCACCCTGAGGTCTTTTTCCCCCTAAAAATCTTGAATTGTACAAAACCTACCATTGTACCGCAACCTCATGGCACATTCTTTGTTAATTAATGTACATGTACTAAAACTTTCCAGCAGGGACACCAAGCCCAAGTCGGAATTATCAAATACTAAATTGTTCGAATATGCACAGCCTTTCTTCATAAAACCTGATTGCTTACAAACCACAGCAACTTCTTCCCCCCCCCCTTTTTTTTGGGGGGGGGGGGGCACAATTCAGTACATCTTTGTGAATCGCACCACCTTTGTCATGTTTGTTTAGAACATGGCTCGGTTTTACTTTAATGCTGTACATGGGACAGAGCTTGGCATCCCAAATGTGTACTAAGAACATGTCATTGGGTGACATAGGATTGAAATTTTGTTTGTTTCTACAGATGTACATGTAGGAAGAACCTGGCAAAAATGTCTTTCGCATGGGTGAAAGCATTTCAATAGCCAGCCAAACTGTCTGGTGTATTTCTTAGTTTCCATAAAATCTCACAATGGTTGGTTTTTTGTTCGGCCACGTACATTTCATTCCAGCCTGTGCAATTGGATAAGCAGTACAATGGGAACAATACCATCCGTGTGTGTGAATAAAAAAAGACATTCAAAGCAGGTTGCCAAAGCGACCAATTTCAAAGCCCGATAAACAAATTCAGCCTGGGTTTTTCCCCTCTTTGCTACCCCATGCTGGGGGCCAATGGAGCCTGGAAAAATGCAGACACAAAGAACTTGTCGCTTACAATGAATGCCAAAATCCTTATTGCTTCATTTTGCCGTTGGGGTAGAGAAAGCAATTGTGGCTATAATGTTCCCAGAATGACGCAGTACTACTTGGCGCAGCCACACTGTGGATTTCAATAAAAACTTCTGGAATGCTTGAAACTCCTAGAAAAAGGTAAATTTTGAAATACATGTATTTGTCATGTCTATATTTGTTGATTTTTAAAGTTCTTCATCGAGTTGACATAACTGAAATGGTAAAATAAGGTTGAGCTTCTAGTTTTGTAGGTTTTCTTCTGTTTTGTCACTGTGCTGTCTCTGTAGTCAGACATAGTATTATGCTTTGTGCGCTTTACAACAGTGAAGACTATTTTTTTTTAAACAAACATCACCCACTACAAGGTCAGGTAGGCAACAGGCTATATTAGGGGGAGAATTTAGAAGTAAAAAGACAAAGGAACTTGTACGCATATCTTTTGAATTATAGTAGATTTTTTTTGAAGGAGGATAATTGGATGCAAGTAGTGAGTTCTAAAGTGCTGCAGTACAAGGTAGAACCAAGAATCTTCAAATTTTCCGCCTTTCGGATTAAAGAGATTAATTTGTTCGTAATACAGACTTTATACACAAATGGTTGTAAGATTTTGGAGTAGATATTGGCAAAGTGAAGATCTCTTCCTACCTCTGCCTTCTACTTTGTTTACTCTTCTATCAAAATCATTGAGAAATGGGTGCGTGCACTGCTGCATTTTAACTGACCGCATAATAACTTAAATCTGTTTTTCAGAGTACATGTATGTGATGCAATGTGATGTGAAAAAAATGTTATTGAGTAACAAATAGTTGAATGGAGATATATACATTGTTGATCTGTATTAGCTGACAACTTAAGGTTTAGAATTTGTGGATGACTGTTCATGCTGATGCATCTTGTCTTTCAGAATGGGCTGGCAAAAATTGTGGATCAAATTTCATTATGTGAAAAAGTTGTGGATGACCATTTCGAGTAGCATGATGAGGGTGTAGGTGACCAATTCCATTTGCCGAAAATGAAAAAGTTGGTCATAAAATTGGTCACTGCTCAGTCAATCCTGTAAGGAAATGATCAGGGTGTCATTTTGAAGAGGAGATTCAACCCTAACCGAGGATATCTCCCTTGATTCACATGTGCCCTACTTCTGCTCCAATGAGCAATAACATCTCGGTTTCATTTTGTTTTTATATTGAAAAAATTATATATACATGTAGTTATCAAATTAACCTCAGGGTTTAGATCAGGACCTGTAATAAGTACAGCAGTGTTGGAGTAACTTGGGTAGCATTTGCTGGAAAAGTTGTGGGTGACCATTTCTTTTTGTCTGTATTATGTTTATTTGTGCATGATCACGTTGCTGACTAAATTGTGGATGAGCTGACAGCATCTCCTTATCCACCACAGGATCTGCCTACTGTATCGTCAGAATCAGCTGAGCAGCTGTGGATGAACTAATTACCATCATGGCTTCTTTGTGGCGTCTCCTGTGCGTTCTGTTTGTCGCATTGCTGTGTTATTCCTGTACCTTCTCGACAGCTGTAGAATGGTGTGTGCCAAATGGCAGCATTAGTTATAATGTCTCGTGTTCCTGCAATGCGTCGTCATCCACAAATGAAACATGTGACGATGAACCGCCGATTCTACCTGACTTCCCAGGTAAAGAAATCACTGTGGCTTTTTGTAATAATCATGCATTTGGTTGCTTTTTTTGATGTTCATTTTTCATTTCCGAATTTAGGCAAAGTAAGAAAAAAAACCTGTTTCTCGTCCCCGCCCGCTTCCTTTTTGGAGGCCGCCTGGATTTTTTAATTATTTTTATATTTTTGAAAAATGCAGTAAAAAAACACCGAAAAAGTCCACAATTTCATCGGAAAATAAATTGTAGACCAATACAACTGTAAAGGACACTGTAAATATGTTCATTTCTCTTGTCCAACTTGTCTTTCATTTTAAAAGTGTCTTTGAACAGTGGAAACACCAACGGTTGCAGGAAATGTTAAAATGGCGGCCATCTTGAAAAAAAAATAAATAAATAAAAAGCCCCTCTTCCTCCTTTTTTTCAAAAACCCAGCAAGAAACATGTTTTTTTTTTATTCGGCCTTATGCCTTACCAAGCTACATAGTTCCTTTTGAGGTTTTGTGAGTATGAGTCGATCAGGGTCATTATGTATACCTGGTGTTTTTGCCATTTTTTTTTAACACTTCACCTGTTAAATGTATTCCCGTGATTTTGTCATGTGTTTTTCTTTTAATTTCTAGTTTGTGTGAAGTTCATTATGTTTTGTGTTTAATGTTTACCTCGTTGCCTGAATGCTTGTATCCATCCTGCTCATTAAAGTAGCCACCCCCTTAAACAAAGAAATCAGGAATTTTGAAGAAAATGTAAAAAATCTTTTAACTTTATCGTCAATTTCCAAAACAAGTATGAACAATTCTGGATTCTTTGAAAAACAATATTTTGAAATTTCAGCAACTTCAGAAATGACCAATGAAAACAATTCTTAAGAAATATTGATCCTAATTTCTGATCAGAATTTGGCGTTGCAACATTGACTTTATTTTTTTTTTTAAGTATATATTTTTGAATATTTTGAATCGAAAGCTATTTAAAAAGAAGCCAAATTGAGAATGAAGAGACTGAAGAACAAGGGAGGATCCAGAACACAATTTTTTGGGGGCCCCCCCAAAAAAATTTGGCCCCCCAAAAAGTGGGTCCAAAAAATTACGGCGTGAGGTTCGGTGCCCGCTTAAGGGCCCCGACAAAATTTTGGATTCTAGAGATGCTCTGTGGTGCGATCTGAGGCAATTTCTGACCACTTTAACCAAATCTTTTTGAGGAAAAGATGGTGGTGTATGCAGTGCCTGTCTTTATTGCGATATCACTTAAAAAAAAATTGGGTTATTTTTTTTTTGGGGGGGGGGGGGAGCGTGGCCCTGTTGGCCACCCTGGATCCCCTTGATGAAGAATATCCCTGATTTATATATGCATCTTTCACACACAAAGTAAATGCCAATATCCATTGTTTTCCTTTGTTTTGCAGACTTCCCATGCTCGCTAGTTATTACCGACTGCTCTTTATGCGGTGAGTTATTCTTAATGGGCCCATGTAGTATAAAAAAAAACCAAATTATTGCAATTATTGAAAATGCACCTTTGTGTTCCAATTCACCTTATTTTCAGTTAACATTTTGCCATTTGTAAGGGCATTTTGGTACCTTTTGGGTTTTTTATCCTGATGGACTTTCCATTTTCATGAGCAAAAATGTGATGTCGTTTCGGGGAGAAAGCTCACTGTTACAGCTATTTCAGCACCACGATATGGATATTTTGCTGTCGTAAATTTCTCTTCTTTGGTGGTTCGTTGTTGTGTCAGTACATGGCAGTAGGCCAATGAGCAATGCTTTCAACAACTGTTACCAATGAGCAAATATTGGGTTCACAATTTATACACACAAAACAACTAAACTGAACAGTGTCTTCCTGAAATGACATCACAACAGCAGCGCCCTCATTTGTCAGGAAAAGCATGGGCGTGGACATGAAAGTGCACTTTTCAATAAAATTTACCGAAAAAGGGATGTCAAATACTTTGTATACAAAAATAATGGGAGAAGAAAGTTGCACAAAATAGGTTCCCAAGGGCAAAAAAAATCACGTCATGGGTCCTTTCAAATAGGCCTATGCCTGTGCTTTTGGGTTTTTAAACCAATAAAAAGGGACTGTTTGGTTAACTTCACGGATGCAAGTTTCTGCTGTGTTGCAGTCAAATATGTATTAAATAATGAAAGGTTTGCGGAAACACCATGTGCGAATAATTTCTCAACTAAGAGAATGGTTCTGAAAAGAACCAGAGGTATAAACTCGACATTCCGGTCAGTATGCTCTGACCGTCTTCAGGAGAGTGCCTAAACTCCAAGAAAGTGAATACTTAAGTAGCAAAAGGCGAAATCAATGAAGTGTGAAGTTGCGTCCTGTGAGGATGCCAAGTAGACAGGATCCTAGAGCAAGCTTGGTGCCCAGGATTCTAGAGCAAGCTTGGTGCCCAATTAGAGTTTAGGCACTCTCCTGAAGACAGTCAGAGCATACTGACCGGAACGTCGAGTTTATACCTCTGGTTCTTTACAGAACCATTCTCTTTTCTTAGTTGAGAAATTATTCCCACATGGTGTTTCCGCAAACCTTTCATTATTTAGTATCTTCAGCATGCAAAGCCTCAAATTCTTACTTAAATATGTATTAGTCGCCGTGGACAAAATGAAAAAGCGGCACTTGTTTTCAATTGGCCATAACTCAATAATTTTTTTCCCAATCTTGATATTTGCGATTTATTTTTTTAAAAGCTTTGAAAAAGAGGGTACTTTGAGGGTTTGGATATTTTTGGGGACGTGCACTCTGTATATGTGCTATAATGCTTTTGAATCGTGGTTTTTTGGGGGGGAAAATATTTGCGTTAACACCTCCATTTACTAAGCTTTTGATGGCGCACTGTGCACCTGACTCCCAGCCGTTGTCATTCTGTAAATAGCACCATTATTAGTTGCTATGACAACTGTGCTATCAACAAGGTCTTTGTTAATATGGGCTTGATAACAAACATTGATTTCTGAAGCCTAAAGCCAAAGGAAGTTTTTTTCCCGTCACAAATCCAGACCACAATGGCCGTATGGATGGATAAACATGTATTCAGTGAAAAGGGAAGTAAAGACATTTTGATCGCCGCATGGGGCACATTTGGAGTACAAAGATTCCCAGCCATTCATCTTTGTCAGAATTTTCAATGGCCATAGTAGGTGACAATAGATTCAATCATTGCAACAGTCACATCATGATGTGTGTGGACGTGCATGCATAGCATTTTTGGGCCAGTGTAAAGCTTGCTTTGATTTTTTTTTATTGAATATTTTCATCCCCATCAACCCATCCTTTATTAAATAAGAACGTTGTCTCTTTGTTTTCGTCACTTCAACAATGAACACGGTCTGCAAATAGACAAACAGAAATGTAATATGATTAAGAAAGGTTGGTAATCCTCTATTTATACCGCCTCAAAACCGCTCATCAGTCCGTTACTCTGAAACCGCCCCAATCTGCCCCAGCACCGTGTGGTTTCACAGGTTCATCTTACAATGTATAATGCCATTCCAATGCTTATGGTTAAAGTGACTATAAAGGTGCCTGTTTGTTTGCGTTACATGACTATTAAAATTCCAACTGTCTAGAAATAAGTCAAGGGCAGTATCAACCTCGTACCCAGGGTGTCGAGCAGTACGCGCCCATCACTACCTGCTGGAAATAAAGTAAGAACTGGGGACGAGGTTGAGGGCAGTATGGCTCTGTGCGGTAACAAAAGAGGGCGCTTTTTTAGCACTTTTGAGATGAACGGGACACATGCACCACCTATTTATCCAGAATGTACCAAAGCTAAGCCACAGTGTCTTGCAAGTGACGGGCGTCGTTGGCGTGCGAATGCAGCCCCCATCAACTATGCATTCAAAGTCCACAATGGATGGACCGGAAAGCTGTCCTTGTCACCCCCAACTCTTCTTTTCTGGCTGTTGAGGGGGTACTTGTGCACAGAGCCCATATAATCCAAAATAAGGACAAAGTAAGACTTTTACCAACTAGGGTTACTAACTAGAATTGATAACTACAGTAACATATACTGTTAGGAGAATTTTTTTTAAACATTTTATTCAATTCAGAAGATCTTTTTCGAGGCAGAAACATTTCTGAAAGTGTGGATGTATATAGACATTTGTTTTGAGCCTGTAGTTCATGAGGCCAGACTCATATCCCATTTTTAATCTCTTGAAACAGTAACAACAGAGATACCAACTACAAGTACAGAAACTTCAACAGTGTGGACCACGACAACTGTTACAACCACTTCAACGCCACCAACAGGTAGTTTCAGATGCTCAAGCTATTTGCAATTTTCAACAGTATGTTTGGGGATAAAAAAAATTTATATGTGAAACAGGGATGTAGTCGAGTCCTTGTAATTCTATCACAAGTCCTCCAGTCCCAATTCAACGCACAAGCTATTCAAATCAGCTTTGAGAAAGGCATTCCTTTGTTATTGTTCATCCACTGTTTCTTGTGACTGGACTTGTGAAAGGACTTGTGATTTACTTGTGACTGGACTTGTGATGGACTCAACTACATCCCTTGTGCCTGGAAAGGTTTTTCAAATCACCAAAAAAGGTCTGCCAATTAACTTAGTGTAGAGTAGAAATAAGAGTAGTAAAGTCTGTTCCGAGCCAATGTGGCTCATCAGGCCGGTGTTTATCTCCGGTTTCCTTGGCATGAAACGACTGAGAATATTTCTACTCCCCCTGAATGGGATGCCAGTCCATCGCAGGTTACTCCCCAGCTAATGCCAGTATCCATTTATACTCCTGGGTGGAGAGGGTCAAGTGGGGGTGAAGTGCCTTGCCCAAGGACACAATATATGGCCAGCGGCTGGATTCGAACCCCGGACCCTCTGATCATGAGTCACGAACCCTAACCACTAGGCCACACACTCCCCACTTAGTGTAGAGTAAGCTGGTAAAATTGGGCTGATGACTGGGAAAAGTTAAAGGCACTTCAGACAACATATTTTCTAATTTCAAGCTTTTCCTATAAAATAGAATAGGAAAAGGTACCAAAAATGGACAGCTTGCACATATATGCATGCCAATATCATTACAGCAGAATAATGGAGTGTGTCTACAGGGTGAGCAAAAGGAAACCCAAATGGTGCCCCCTATTTTGTAAAGAAATTCTGCATGTAGCCCAATTAATAAGCTTTCTTTTAGTAAAAGAATCATTCGAATCACTCGTGTACTTTTTCAGTTACGGAATTTTGAACACAAACACAGTTCTAAAATTGTGTCCACTGTGAAAGTTTCCTTTCACATTGAAGGTATGTGATATTTCAGTGAAATGAAACCATGTTGTATCATGAAAACGATATCAGAATAATCCCATAAGTCTCCGTGGTAACCAAGTAGTAGAAGGCAGGGTGGGACTATAAACTCTTGACATTATAAAGCATGTTGTGTTATTGGAAGCAGAAGGTGTTTAAAGCTATAGTCCATCATTTGCAGCCATCCGAAAAGTAACTGGCGTAATTATTGTTGAAAACCATACTTGGTTGAAAGATAGTAAGGGGACTAAAACTCCCTGTGAAATTATTCTTTCTGGCAAGCTGTCATTTTGAAGTAATCAATGAAAGAAGGCCTTTCCAACGGTGCGTCTTAAGACACACCGTAGGAAAATTTAAATTAGTAGTTGGTTTTGTTATTCGGCGAAGCGCGCGCAAGCATTGGCACGACGCACATGCGCGCGCGGTTGCTATAATTCGTCGGATCAGTGCGCGACATCGCGTATAGCTGCAATCGGCTCAGTGAGAACACGTCTCGGACGCTGAATTCAGGCCCAATTCAAAACATGTTTCAGCAACTTTTGATTTGAAATTGAGATCCTAGAATGCTGTTTTTCTCGGAATATACAGCTGAAGCTGAGCTGAAACTTCATCAGGTTAGTTGTTCAGTATCCTTCTTTAGATTTTGAACACTTTTGTTGCTTCAAACGAACAAAATGCACAAATTACAAATGATGGACTATATCTTTAAATAAAGGTTATGATAAGTGCCAGTTATCATGGTTATGAGAGTGTTCTGATGTGTTCTTTATATGTGAATTGCTTTCATTTTGCTGAAATATCACTTGCCTTAATTGTGATCCGTGGACAAAATGATAGAACTGTATTTGTGCTTAAAAGTCCATAACTGGAAAAGTACATGAGTGATATAAATGATTCTTTCAATAAAAGAAAGCTTATTAATTGGGCTTTCACATCCTAGATCTGAAAGTGCTACATGCAGAACTTCTTTTAAAAATATAGGGGGCGCCATTTGGGTTTCTTTTTTTTTTTGACCCGCCCTGTACTTTGAACACCCTGACCTTAAAGATTTGTGGAAGTGGGAGTGAATAATCGTGACCCCTCATCTCAAAACTAATGAGCATGAAAGTTGGAAATTGTCATTTTGCAGCACAAGTGGGGTAAAAGCCAAAATTTGAAGGGGTGATCAAATTCTTTTGTTTCCATGTGAACCTTAATCTGTAAGTCCTGTTCTGAGTTGTTTTGTTCCATCAAACATCTTCAAAACCTACTTTCTTTCTGTTTTTATCATACTTGACTTTGACTTTTCACTTACTGTAATACAAAAAAAATCACAAATTTCACAAATTTCACAATTTAGTTGGCAGTCTATATTTCTGTTACTAAACTCGGTACCACAAAAAGTCCAACTTAATGCTCATTTTGTGGTGACGGGTCACATTTGTTTCAAGCTTGCAGTTCATCCAGACTAACTTTCCAGTTTATAATCACCTGAAACAGTGACACCAACTACAAGTCTAGAAACAACAGCGTCTCCGGCCACACCTCCTCAGACGCCAACTTCAACGACAGGTACTAGTAAACAAACAACAACAATCTCTGAACAAACTACAACTCCCCAACCGGCTACCAGTACAGACATAAATCTACCGTCAACGACTTCTTCCAAAACGACTGCCAAAACTACAGAAGTTTCTGGCACTACAACTCCACTAATAGCATCTAGTACAGCCCTGGCTTTGCCTTCTGAAACTTCTTCCGAAACTGCCATGCCACCAGAAATTTCAGAAACAAACTCTCCACTTTCAGCTACTAGTACAGACATTACTTTGCCTTCAGAAACTTCTTCCAAAACTACCATGCCACCAGAACTTTCAGAAACAAACTCTCCACTTCCAGCTACTAGAACAGATATTACTTTGCCTTCAGAAACTTCTTTCAAAGCTTCAGACACTTCTTCTAAAACTACTGTGCTACCAGAACTTTCAGAAACTACATCTCAGCTTCTAGCAACTAGCATAGATACTACTTTGCCTTCACAAACTTCTTCCAAATCCACAGTGCCTGCGATGCTTTCCGAGACAACAACTCCACATCAGGCTACAGGTACAGACACGACTTTACCTTCACAAACTTCTTCCAACGTGACAGTGCTACCAGAACTTTCCGAAACGACAAATCTTCTTCTTCCAAATGACATGACTTTGCCTTTGGGAACTGCTGCCAAAACTACTGCGCCAACTGCGACACCTCTTTCTACTAGTTCAGACAACATTTCTAAGACATCTGCCTCTACATCTACAAGCACAGCAACAACATCCCTGCAAGCACTGGGTATATGCGTTCAGTTATATTTACCGGGAACAGAGAAATCCTTATAGGCTTATAAATAACTTGATGATTGATTTTTTACCCAGATATTGCAATTTTGGTCTTTTTTCAAAAACCTGGCTGCCAATTATCAAAAAGACTGCAGTTTTGTGGTCGGGACTTCGGAAGAATTAGAGTATTGAAACAAACGTTTTGGGGTTTTTTTTAAAGAAAATAAACAAAAGTATATAATAAAATAAAGTCGGTGAATGGCACACCCGATATTTAAAATACCCGTCACCACAAAATGAGCATTAAGTCAGACTTTTTAAGAATTGCGATACTTTAATTTCTGAATTCTGCAGAACAAGAGCTTTCTAATGATATATAACACTAGAGGGAACTGAGTTTAGCAACAGTAATATAGACTGCCAACTAAGTTGAAGTTGTAAAAGCACAAATATGAGAAAAGGACATTTAAAAATCTTGCTGTTGTATAATAGTGAAGGAACAGTCAAATAAAACTGGATGAAAATAGGTTTTAAGGATTTTTGATAGCACAAAACCAATTGGGAAAGGTAGAAGGAGTCTTACAGATTGAGGTTCACCTGAAAACAAAAAAATCGACCACCCCTTCAAATTTTGTTTTGTCCCACTGTTTTTGCAAAATTGTAAATTCTGACTAGATGCTCGTTTCGTGGTGCCAGCTGGTCACATATGTTTTGAGGTGTAATTGTGCAATAACAGCATCAATAAAGTAGAAGTAAAAAAAGGTACAAAATTACTGGTCTCACAGTGATTCTGCATGTTTGGTGGAATTCAAACCCTAAGTTCACAGAATTGATGGAAGCTTAGCTGAGGAAGGTGCTAATGCGGTGATCAAAGAAATTTGCTTTTTTTTTCTTTCTTTTGTGTGTGAAATATATTGCTTATGTTACATAACATATTTATAAATATATACAGGGTGAGTCAAAAAAAGCGGAACCCAAACCCCAAATTGTATATTTCAAATTTTAAAAAAAATGTAGCACCAAAAACAATAATGGCTGGAAAGCCAATTTCATAAGCTACTTTTAGATGAAAAAATTACTGAAATTGGTCAATCCGTTCAAAGAATATCACCATTTAAACACAATGACCCTAAAACCTGTCTCGTCCAAAAATGCGATTTCAACAATCGTCGACACAATTGTCTTCAAACATCACCAGCGATGAAATCTTAGTTTAAATGTTAACAATATGCAACAAAGTCCTTTTGATGGCCCGTCTTTTCAAAAGTAGGTTTTATAAATCATATTGTTTGCCTACCAGGGTTGTCAATCAAAATATTGTGTACTACAGTTGGTGACAGTTGTTGAAACAAGTATTCTGTGTCATTTTCTTTGTTGTTCCAAACAGTCAAAACACACAATAAATTGATTTTTCTGGACGAGACAGGTTTTAGGGTCATTGCGTTTAAATGGTGATATTCTTTGAACGGACTGAGCAATTTCAGTAATTTTTTCATCTAAGAGTAGCTTTTGAAATTGGCTTTCCAGTCATTATTATTTTTGGTGCTACATATTTTGCGAAATATGAAATAAATTGTTTGGGGTTTGGGTCCCGCTTTTTTTGACGCACCCTGTACCTTGACTCAAACCTAATTTTGGTTGAAGCAAGATTAAGTGATAAAACAGTCTTTTCTAAAGACCTTACCAAATTCTTCATTCCTTCAAACTTTTATACTGTAGAGCGTATATCAAAGGGCAATTTCAGCGTGATGAAAAGAAGTGTAACAGCTGTGACGGAGCTAATTAACCATGATATTTAATTAGTGATTCAGAGTAATGATCCCAAAACTCCTAGTCTGTATAAATCTCCTTGACCATATAAGATTTAAAAAATACATTTTTAGGTTTATTCACTGAGCTCTTAAAAGCTGTCATCATGGACATTACACAAAGCTGGAATTGCCACAATGTTTAAAGCAAAGGGGTGCTCAATAAGGGTGCATACCTATGTTCCCCAATACCTATGTTCCCCAATACCGATGTTCCCCGAAATCCTTACCCTAACCCTAACCCTAACCCTAAGCGTAACCCTAATCCTAAGGATTTCGGGGAAACATCGATATTGGGGAACATAGGTATTGGGGAACATCGGGTAGACCCTTCTGAATAATCATCTTAGTAAATAAAATAATAAGTAAAATAATCGACTTGGTAAAACTAGATATTGGATACTTACGGACCAAATTCCACCTACATATTTTGTGCTGTTGGCATAGAAACAACTGCAGGGTTATTAACATAAAAAACGAAACCCAAATAGCAGGACCAATTCCTAAATGAAGTTTTGCCTGTAGCACTTTCAAAATCTAGGATATGAAAGCCCAATTAATAAGCTTTCTTTTAGTACAAGAATCATTCAAATCACTCATATACTCATCATGTTATGGAACTTTGAACACAAACACGTTTTAAAGTTCTGTCCATGGATCACAAAAAGGAGTTCTTTCAGCAAAATGATAACAATTTACATACATCCTTATGAGAAGTGTCACGGTTTTCGTTTTGCTGAAAGAACATTTACTTTTGGTGATCCGTGGACAGAACTTTAAAACGGTTTTTGTGTTCAAAGTTCTGTAACTTGAAAAGTACATGAGTGATTTGAATGATTCTTGTACTCAAAGAAAGCTTACGGTCTGGACTTTCATATCCTAGATTTTGAAAGTGCCTCAGGCAAAACTTCATTCAATAATTGGTCCTGCCATTTGGGTTTCATTTTATTTGACTCATCTTGTACAGGTACAACTCTGACAGCAGTGACAATGAACAACACCCAATCCACTGCCACTCCGTCCATCACTACACACACAACTCATGGGACGACTGTTACTGGCTCATCAACCATTTCAACAATTGGGACCCCGCACACCACACCAATAGGGGGTCCGCACACCACACCACCAGGGCCCCAGACTCTGGAGGTTAAGATGTCAAGATGTTTGACTAAACTAAGTGATCCCCAGTTTACAATGTATCATATCTTATTAGATTTGCAGCATAATCAGTGGTATAGTTAGCGAGAGGGGGGGGGGATATTTTGGCAAAATGTTGGGGGGCTCTTTTTGGCGAGCTGCGAAGCAGATGCGAGCCTATGTAATACCAATTTCCGTCCGTCTGTCCGGGCGCCCGTCTGTCCGTCCGTCCGTCAGTGCGTCCGTCCGTCTGTCCGGCCGTCCGCGTTCAGATAAAAATGTTGAAGTTTTTGGTTTTAGTTAACTTGGGGAAAAAATTAAATGCAGTTGTCATGTATCATCTCTAGGCCTATAACTTCAGTTAGGTTCATATCATTGCAGTAAATTTTATGATTTTATTGAGGAACTTTAATTCAAGGAAATGTTAAAGTTTTTAATTGTTACATGTACATGTATACTGGTATAACATGTACATGTGTGTATACCGGCATAACATGTACATGTACACTATGCATTTTGGGGATGTGCATGAGCTTCTGGTTTGATCTTTTAGTTTTATGGGATTGGAGTAGGGATGGGGTAGGGGAGGGTGGGGTGGGTTGGGGGATAGGGGTTGGAGTTAGGGTTTGTGTGAGTAGGATGAGTAGGGGAGCTAGGATGGGTGGGGTGGGGTGGGTTGGGGTGGGGTGGGGAGAGGGGTTGGAATACTGGGTTTGGGTGGGGTGGGGATTTGTAGGGGTGGGGTGGGAACTTGTAGGGGTGGGGTGGGACAGGTAGGGAGAGGATGGGCATGGATGTAGGGGTTGGGTTAGGAGGGGGTTGGGCAGGGGGCGGGATATAGGATCGGAGTAGGGGTTGGGTTGGGGATGTGTAGGGATGGGGGGTTGTAGGGGTTGGATAAGGGGAGGGGGCAATATATAGGGATCAGAGTAGGGGTTGCATGGGGTCAGGTGGGGATGTATGGGTGGGGGAATGGGGTGGGCGGGATATTGGAATTTGAGTAAGGGTTAGGGTGGGGATGTGTAGGGTGGGTAAGGACAGATAGGGGAAGATAGGGTAGGTGGGTGTAGGGGGTTGGGGTAGGGGAGGGTACGGGTCAGGGGAGGGGGAAGGAGATAGGGATTGGAGTTTGGGTGGGGTTGGGATGTGTAGGTGATAGGGTGGGGATGGTTAGGGGAGGATGGAATGGGTGTGGGTAGGGGGTTGGGAGGGGGAGGGGGCGGGTTGGGGATGGGGTAAGGTTTTTGGATGGGGTAAGGTTTGGGGGAGGTGGTGATGGTGCTGTGTCTACATGTACATGTATACCCATTCTTGTTCTGCATTTGTGGCGACTACACAAGAGTTTTCCCATGGTAATACAAGTATGGGGAGCAGAAAACACTGTTGGGGCTGCAAAAATCCACAACTGGGTCCTAATTACCCTAACAATGGAAAACTCCCCCATAATACAGTGACGGCTAACCTATATACACATGTATTTATTAGGTAATCTGTTGACTTTTTATGTTGACATTTAAAAACTGACCCCTACACCTAGGCACATCAACAAGAATCCTGATCCCCTTCCATCATGCTCATCCCCAACCCTACCTTCAGCCTCCCTTCCTGCCTTGGACAGCGAGCCATGGCGGCTTCGCCGTTCTAGTTTTTTAAAGGAAATAGAATTGCCAATATCTTTGCCAACAAGAAATTCTGGTTGATACACAGATTTGCACCAAATATGTCTGACAGTGTTGTAGTCGACTATTTTTTTTTAGTAGGGAGTACTGCCGAGTACTTAGGTTACCAAGTAACTTGTACTTCCGAGTACAAGTACAGGTCTCTGAGTACGAGTACTTGTAAGGAAGGACGAGTACGAGTACCTCTATTTCCAAATACGGCCATATGGCACATGGTTCATTGTGCGTAATTGGCCCAGGCCCAGTCAGACTGATATACAGACCCACTCACGGCTAGCTGTTAAATGTGTTTGTCTGGACGTGCATAGAGGAAAATCAGGAAACTTTGATTACTCTGCAAGCCAATCAACCATTTCCAACTGAAAGTACCTATACAATAAGGCCATGGTAAGTCAAGCTATATACCAATTTTTTTTTTTCGAGTACCGTCATTTCGAGTGTGTGAGTACTTTGACATTTGAGTACGAGTATGAGTACTCTAAAATAAATACTCGAGTAGTAATCGAGTAAGAGTACCGAGTAGGAATACTACAACACTGATGTCAGAAGTCAGTTCTGAGATAAAGGCTATCCAAAGTTGCATTTAATTTTCCTGGTTGAAGGTCTTTTCGAGCCATTTAGGAGTACATACTCAGAAACAGCTCTTGTATTCATTAAAGTTTTTTTTTTTGCCTCCCCCCCCCCTTTTTTTTTTCTTTTTCATTTTTCAGACTCCTCTCCATAGGTTTTGTACATGGTTTTCTTCTTACCATACGCTAGACTTTGGCACTTTCGTAAATCCGATTGACTTCAAACTTGGCACACATGTAGGCAACCACCCTAAGATGCATGCCGAATATTTTCATCGCGATGACATCATCGTTTCAGTTGACGAAAACATATGTACCTTAACACACCAAATTCACTTCTTCACAGCCCAATATTTTCGGTACCATAGTTACACATGTACACACCAGTGTGTCTTTGCCTGCAATCGGGGACCCCCCTATTGTCCCTCTTTTGTTTGTACTGTAACTTTTTAGGAAGACCCTCCCATATGTTTTGTACACATCGCCAAACTGGGGACCTCTCAGGAATTGGGGACCCTATCGTCCTCTATTGTCAAAGTCCCCTGTTGAATGCAGAAACAAACTCGTGTACATCCGATTTGGGTGAAGATCCTACAATGTACATGACAGCTGTCACTAAAACAATTGTCGAAACAGCTATGTGTTTGTCTACAAACACAATTCTAGTTTCTCTTTTTCTTTTTTCTTTTTTATCTTGACAGCCTATACCTGTTTGATTGCGGCCGGTTTTCTCGGCAGTTTCCTGGGGCTAGCATACGTCATCATCTTCCTATTGCTAAGTTATGCATTTTTCATCTATGGAAAGAAAGCTTTGATAACAAACAAGTGAGTAGAATGTTTGCTTTGTACTTACTCTGGCTGGATGCATATAAACCAAATCAGGATAAATTACAAACTATTTTGATCGAACACTTTTCTTCATCGTTACAGTAAAGTTCATCCAGATTGTGAGATCAGTCCGAGGCCGCAAACACCGAACACAGAAAAAAGTAAGAATCGAGCACATTATTCTGATTTCCAAACTGTTGAACAGTGCTGAACATACTTTTGTGCATGCGATGTATCCATAAAATTACAATGGTAATTAAAAGACGAAGCCCATCATTAAAGTTGCCTTTCCCATGCTCTTCAACATATTCAATTTTCTTTTCTTAATACGTTTTCAACTTGTATGTTTTATTTCAACCAAAACCCACCTCTTTTCCCTTGTACATCTGCAGCCCTTTTTGCTAGCAAAGCTGGCTCCCTGTGTGTTCATTATCGATACTGATTGTGGGGTACGGTGGGAACCAGCCTATTATTCTGGTTAGAATAATAGAATAATAGAATAATATTATATCTGGCAGCCAATTATTCAAAATTGGAAGTAATAATTCTTTTAACTAAACAATGGCCGATATTTTTTTTCCAGTCAATGTCACATTCACAAGTGAATAACTTTTGCTAGAAACATAGCAACTTAGAAAAGGAATTCATTACAATTGGACATTTGTTGTGTGTTCCCAATTCCTTTTTGTTTTACTTCCAGAAATGACGTCAATGCATCCGTGGAAAATCGCAGTGGCTCTGGTCATCGTTAGTGTACTACATCTGATTTTGGCTGTTATCTTCCTGGCCACATCGTTCAGTCACTGCGCTGGTTTTGCCATTATCTGTATCTGCCTCTTGATGTGCGTCATCAGTATCAGCATCTTCTGTTACATCATAAAGGGAATAAAGAACAGCACGTGAGTCTAGAATCTGAAAGAAGAATTGAAATTGTCCCTGCTGGACTCAGTTTCTAAAAGTCAATTTCTCCTTGCTTTTTGTCTCCCCTGGACTTTGCTCAGGAAAGAGACTATGCAATACGTCTGCATGTATATCTATAGTATGTACAATGTCGTATGTGTATATTTGTTAAAAGTTTTGTAAAATCTGTCATTTTAAAAGTTGAAGTGCAATTGGAACCAGACTTAAATCATTGATGCAACATGGCAACCTTCATATGATATTGATGTCAAAGTTCACATACCAAGGTCAAAGGTCATCTGAGGTTAACTTGTAAAATGGGCTGAGCATGTAAAACTGGTCTCATTTCATAAGTTGAAGTCCAGTTGGAGCAAAACTTGGGTCATAGATACAACATGGGAACCTTACATGATACTGATGTCAAAGGTCACACACGAAGGTCAAAGGTCACTCTTAAAAGATAATTGCGAAAGCAGGCGAGACGCGCAGTTCAAGAACTGACCTGTGCTGAATTAGGCCACCTCCCAATCCCTCTTCAATTTTACCCACTTTAACTCCCTAACGCCCACCCCCACCCCCACTCCCACCCCAATCACCAACAAACAGGGCTCCAGGTGCCTAACGATGTCTCCCCTCACCTTTTTCAAAAACTCTGGCAGTCTGTGACAGGGAACATTTTGTTATACTTCCTCTCCACACAGAAACAAGGGAGGCCTGTTAGCCCCAAGCCAGGGCTCACTCACAGAGACAGCTCTAGTCACTGAGGATGAGAAGCCACTGACAATCCTGAAGTCTGAAGGTAAAGGCGTTTCAGAAATGTCAGAGCCACAGCTGTAGCCTGACACAAGTCAATCACAAGTCTGCACAGGAGTAAGGTGACAAGCGTCGGAGGACAAACATTTACAAAGGAATGGTTTTGCCTCAGTTCACTTGAACAGTTTGTCACTTGACTTATAACTTGATGACCGACTTGTGATGGACTTGTGATTGACTTAATTGAGATGGACTTGTTATGACTTCTGTTGAATTTTGACTGACTTGTGACTGACTTTGTGATAGAAGGCTTGGGATTGACTTGTGACTGACTTGTGACTGATTTGCGATTGACTTGAGATGGACATGTTATGACTTGTGAATTTTGACTGACTTTTGAAGTTCAGACTGACATTTGACTGAATTGTGAATAACTGGTGATTGACATGTGATTGACTTTGCGATTGACCTGCGATTGACTAATTGTGATTGACTTGTGATTGACTTGTGATTGACATGTGATTGACTTGTGATTGACTTGTGATTGACATGTGATTGTCTTGTGATTGACTTGTGATTGACATGTGATTGACATGTGATTGTCTTGTGATTGACTTGCGATTGACTTGCGATTGACTTGCGATTGACTTGTGATTGACTTGCGATTGACTTGCAATTGACTTGTGATTGACTTGTGATTGACTTGCAATTGACTTGTGATTGACTTGTGATTGACATGCGATTGTTTTGTGATTGACCTGTGATTGACTTGCGATTGACTTGCGATTGACATGTGATTGTCTTGTGATTGTCTTGTGATTGACTTGTGATTGACTTGTGATTGATTTGTGATTGACTTGTGATTGACTTGTGATTGACTTGTGATTGACTCATTTATCTATGTAAAATGATTTCAGGTCTTCATCCTGTTGATGAGGAGCGGCCATGCTCACCCAGCCTGTCCATAGGTGGACGGGTCGTCAGTACTCCACACGGCACAAACCCTAAAGGTAACATAATTCTTTGCATTAGACTTGAAACAGATAAGAATACCGTAAGGCCAAAAAAAAAAGTCTCTGGTTTCTGGTATGCGCGCGCGTCGCCGTAGCCATGCACGTCGGCAAAATGAAAAAGTTTTTTTTTCAATGAAAGATGATGTCTCAAAACTGCCAAACTCACTGGTTTGACTGGAATCCTGCTGCTGCACAATTTTAGCGTGTTTTTAGATGGGGTTGTGGTCGAGAATAAGCTTTATGTGGCCTCTCTGGACTCCCATATATTTGCACTTAGTTTAGTCGGGCACCATTTGCAGTCATCAGCCGACATTTGAAGCGAAAAAAATCAGGTAAAAAAAAAAGAAAAGTTGCGTCGCCGCACCACTTTTTGGGCAGGCTCCATACCAGAAACCGGAGACTTTTTTTTTTGGCCTAATAAGACTGTTGTATAAAAAAAGTTGATTTGTTTTACTGTTGTGATATTGTTTATCAATTTTGTGCACACTTGTAACCCCCCCCCCAACCCTGACATGCAAAATACCATGGACACAGTTGGTAGAGCATCGGTACGGTAATCTGGAGGTCACTGGTTCAAACCCCACCCCAGTCAATTAATAACAATACATGTAATACAATTTTATTCTACATTACAATCTGAAAACACTTTTCAAAAATATCCAAACCACATAAAAAGTTCACCAGTTAGTTATAAAGAAGTAGTTACAAATAATACCTGTTTTAAAAAAGAAATGTCTTTATAATGAATAAAGGCAAGGGCGGATCAAGAAAGGTTACTGCGGGGGGGGGGGGACTTTTTCAATTGAAAAATCACCTTAAAAAAGGAGATATTGGAACTATAAATAACAGGGACTAAGCACTCGGTTGCCTTTGTCTAGATTTGAACCAGGGGAGGGATCAAGTGCTTAGTCAATTTGGCAAATTGCCTACTGAGGTAAAAAAAAAAAAAAAATGTGTTTACGGTAACCCGACTTACTTTTTGCAGCCAAATTGCCCACTTTTATTGCACAAGTAGCCAAGAATATGAAATAAACTAGTTTTTGAAGTAGAATAGTATTTTCTATGTGAGCTTTTAAGTGTCATTGGTTAAAGTAAACAGGTTAAACAGAATAATAGCTTTTACAAGTACCCTAAAAAAAGAAATAAGTATAAAAGACTTACAAACAAACATAAACACTAGTTACATAATAAAATTATTTTCCTGCCTATTCACCTAGATAATATGTAGGGCATTACCATAAACAGACGTTTTTCAGGCCATACCCAAGGATGTTTGTGATGTGCTGGATAGTCATTGTACAAGGGCGAGATTATTATTAGGAAAAATGGAACTTGTCCACCTTAAACTCTTTTTCCAACCCTTTTTTTCCCAGTCCTTGTCCAGTATACAAGCCTGAAATTCATGTACGCTTATTTATAGCATTCAAAGATACTCCAATATGGCTCATTTTAACAGAAAAAAATAACAGAGCCAAGCACGGACGGATCTGGAGGGGGGGGGGGTGCAACAGGAGCCATGGGCCCCCCCCCCAAACGAAACCATTTTTTTAAAAGTGGTATCGCTATAAAGGCACGCACTGTGTACACCATCTTTTCCTCCAAAAGATGTGGTTAAAGTGGTCAGAAATAGCCTCAGATCGCACCACAGAGCATCTAGAATCCAACAATTTTGGGAGCCCTTAAGCAGGCCCCGAACCCCACGCCGTATTTTTGGGGACCCAAAAAAATTGTTTGCCCCCCGCCCCCAATTGTGTTCTGCATCCGCCCTTGGAGCCAAGTGTTACAAATAACAATCCGGTGCTATTGAAAAATTCTCTCCGCTTTTTCTATCTTCCAGATAAGGATGACGCCAGAGACAGGAAAATCTCGGCCGGTTCCCAAGCTGGGGACAGCGCTGTACTGATCCAAGTAAGCCCGGATCCCAGGAAATCAAAGCCCAAGGAGAAGAAGAGACGAGTGAAACGAGGCAGCCGTGCAAGTATCGAGCTGGCAGAGCTGAGACGACCCGGCAGGGGGCTGTCCTACGGACACATCCACAATGAGGAAACCAAATAGGTAGACTCTGTCTTTTTTTTTTCGCATTTTTTCATCCAAAATCATATTGATTTTGGAACAGGCATAATGATCAACAAATTTTCTAGATTTTTGGAAAAATTCAGACAATATTACATGAGTGAGTATACTGAGATGTCACGTGGATATGGCAGATTTCGAGGGTCAACCTAATGAAATTTGCCTACTACGAGCACAATTTCTGGGTGGCTCTTGTAATTTGAAAAAGTGAGCCTTGTATATTAATTTGTATTGTTTGTTTTTTTAATTTCTTGTTTGTTTGCTTTGGTTTTAGTTTCTTTTTGCTTGCCATTTATAATTTGATCCGATAAACACCTGTTCAAGGTTTCCAATGCATAATTTCACAGCGCCAAAATTGACTCACATTTTCAGGTGTGCGTAAAATTGGTAGTTTGTGAGCGAGTGTGCAAGAAGGCTTAAAATGCACAAGTCTAATGCTCGTTGGAAAACTCATAGAGATTGCAGTTCTGGAATTTGAAGCAAGGATTATTGCGATCAAATTAAATGTACAAAATTGTGTGTAATGTTCTAATGGCAACACATTTCTTGCTTGTATTTGCAACACATTTAATACACAGATTTTCACTTTGTTGTGGTTTATTGTAGCAGTTGCTCATAATTTAACAGATGATGTAAAATGTACATTTTGGTATTTGTTTAGTTTAAGGACTTGTTTACATGAAACAGCGTAAGTGTGGTCTGTAAGTTACTGTAACATTAGTACTCTTAGTGTTTCCCCGATAGTTGTAAATTTTGCATGATCATCAACAATTGTTAACCTTTTCTACAATGTGAATGAGTGTACAGGCTATATTCCTGGAGTGAAACTGAAGAATGTTCTTCATTCTTAAAAAAAAAATGCTGTTTGCTGTTAAATTTAGATTCAAATGTTCTTTTCTTAAGCCATAAATACTAATTGATAAAAATGAAAATCTGGTCTATGGTTTTGGACCTGCGGCCTGCATGCTGAACTTATGTTTAAGTATTGTCATCAACTTAAAACTCATTTGGAAAAACAGCTTATGTAGCCTCTTCACCATGGTTTGCTTTGCTCGCTAATTAGAAAATTTCTAATCATGTAATCCATGTATAGTGTATATTAACAGCAGCTGTTAAGTGACAACTAAAGGCAAGTTGATTACTCAATGCAAAAGCGAATGCGATCGTGACTTTGTGACGTCGCAGTCAGTTTTAACGCTGCAAATTCGCAAAAACTGAACACAATTCAACTCTGCCAATTTTGCAGCAAATTTCCTGACTTCAAATTCACAAGATATTGCATTCGCATTGGCATGAAGTATGTGCTGACTTAAAGTTGTTTTGGGATTTTAACAACATAAGTATAATTTCACATGTATCTTGCATGTACATTAAATAGATTAAAGCTAATTTAATGATTGAACCGATTGAAACCGTGTACTCAGATTTTAGCTATAAAGTATGGTGTTTGTTTTTTAAAACAGAAGTTAAGATCATGACATCGGTTCAACTGGAACTAATTTATTTTTAGTCACAGAATAGTCAGTGTCAGAAAGCTTATAATACCTGTATGCTTTGTTGGACTGGTATTCATTGTCTATTAACTAAATTAATGGGCATTCTAGCCAAAAAAAACCATCTGAATCTCCTAGCATTTTGTTTCAATTTTGGCCAAAAACTGAAACTGCTGGAAACTTGCAGGAAAGGTGCCTAAAGGGACCCTATAGACCTATATCATGCTTCCACCATTTTAGTCATGTTCCCTGTATCCAATAACAGTACTGAATGATAATGTTTTTGTGCAAAGAGGAACCAGACTATTTTCCCCTCCAGCCTCGCTTTGGTGACATTGATTTGAATGGGTAGAAAATCAAATGGCTGCAACATGATAATGGTCTATAGAAGACATTCAAATTCAATTTCTGGACAAACGTTGGTATACCGTGAAGTTTCCAGCTTTGAACGGAAACAAAATTTTGCAAACATTATGCTCCAAAGTTTCACGAGTTAGCATTGACCGGAAGCAAGTCATTGCACATAATTATAAATACACAGTGTATGATAATTGCAGTTTCGCGAGTTAGCATCGACTTTGCCTAATTTAATTGTGAGAATAAAAGGCTGCTCAAGCCACGATAAACCATAGAATTGTGTGTTAACTGCCTCTGTTGTTGTGTGTCCAGGATAAACGGTGATATTCAAAAGAAAACTTACGTCAACAATTTGGAATGAAAGCAGTCAAACATATTATTTTTCTCAAAAAATCAGTGATTTTTGCCAAAATTATTCACATTTTTGACATTTGAATATTGATGGATGTTCCTCTTCCCTCTAAATGATTCTCCGCGTTGTTTGGAGAAAAGTCAATTTTTGGCCAAATTTGAGTTAAAATATATACTTTTTTTTTCAGTTATGGCAAAAAAATGAAATTGCTTGAAATTTGCAGGGAAGATGCCTAAGGGACCCTAGAATACATTCTGATTCAATTTCTGGAGACTGTGCACGGTATTTAAAAGAACATGCGTCTAAAATATGGGATAAAAGCAGTCATGAATGTAAAAACCAAAACTAAAACTATTGCTGATTTATGAGCAAATCCTCAAAATTTTGGTGCTCTTCTCTTACCTGTAACTGAATTTCTATGTTATTTGGAGAAAAATCCATTTTTGGCCAACTTTGAGTGAAAATATCAGGCTAACCCCTTACAAAAATATGTAAGGGGCTAGCCCTTTAATTTTTTTCAATTTTGGCCAAAAAAAAAGAAATTGCTTGGAACTTGTAGGGAATATGCAAATCCCTTTAGAACACATTCCAATTCGATTTTTGGACAGACGGTGGTATTTGTTAGAAAATTGCATCTAAAATTTTGGGTAAAATCAGCCATTCCGTAAGACATCCCCACTTCATACACAAGATTCTGTGAAGCTCATCAGCCCTTCCCGGCCCAGCGACCTAGGCCCTGTTTGCAGGGCTGGGGGGGGGGGGGGGGTGAGCGAAGCGGTATGATGCACATCATGAACAGCACCCTACATTTTAATTTTTTTGTATAGAATTAAGGATGAGAACATACTGCTCACATTATTTTTCAGGAAAATAATGTTTGATTACACGCTAATGAAAGACTGTTGGAAACAGCGAACGGAACAGAGGCCTGGTTATTGTGTTAACAAACGAATCCGTAAAAAAACACAATTTGTTCCCTTTTCTAAAGACGTCCGTATATAATGTTAAATAGTAGTGACGGAGTTGAGAGTCTGTATCTGTCCAAATACAAAGAGTAGAAGTCCGGCGCGGATCCAGATGGGGTCGAAACACCCCCACCCCGGTCTGAAAAACACGAAAAATGTATAATTATTTTAATAATGACACGGTCTGCCTGTCCGCAACAATCAGATGTGAACAGCTGACGGGCCTGGACATCCCCCCCCCCCCGCACAATTTCCTGGTCCGCCCCTGAACGCACATGAAGCCTTTTCAAAAAAACCTGCATAATCACGGTGTTCATTGTTGCGTAACGATAAGTAGGTTTAGCCCACGTATAGTCCTACGACTAACGAGGCTGCCGTATACAATTTTCCAAACATAACAAATGTAAACAGTTGGCTCATTGTTGCACGAAATATCGACTTCTGTTCGTCCACGGAGCTAGACAAAACAGATGCACTCAACAATGTTCAGTGTTTCTCCGCCTACTCAAACAAATCGTTTTTGACCAGAATTCTAAGGAAGCGGAATGGCCTAGTGGTTAGATTCGCCGTCTACGAATCGCGGAGCCCGGGTTCGAATCCCGTCCGTGTCTTTTTGCTTTTCAACGCGCGTATTCAGTCATTATAAGATGTTTAATTTCCCGTCGTAAATCACCAACTGTACCTTAGCTTAATCGGTAAGCACTGCGGCTGGTACTGTCCGCGAGTTCCAGGTTGGCGCCTTCGTACAGGTTCAGGGCATGTGGTCCACTCGGAGGATCAGGGCTTAGGGGCCGCCCTGTTCCTCCCTTAGCTCTTTGCTTTTACATGGTGCCTGGCCCTCCGGGTTACATGGATGGACAGGAAGGAAGTGTGTATTGGTCGGGGACGCCGAGACCCCGGAAGAGAACTAAGGGATCGGCTGGGGCATCGTTATGGCTCAGACCGATCCCTGAAAGCTTGGCTAGCACATAACTTTTTGATTTTTTTAAGCCTCTATTTTTTTTAAAACTTTGGTTTAGTTTGATATTAACATCTGCTCGGCAGGTCTCCGGCAGTTTAAAAACGAAACAAAGGTCTATGTCATAAATTAATGAAAATGTAATAATTGACTATACTCAAAATTAAGTTTCGTTCGATCAATAAGACTACCATAAAAAATGGTGCAATTTCCAATTGACGTAAGAAACGCCATATACAATAGGCCGCCTACATCTTTCAAATAACGTTTCTTTAATTGTGAACATTCCCCACAAATATAGTAATTAGCAAAATAAGAAACACGACAGAAAACAAAGCCCCTCACTCTTAAAACTGGAAATACAAACTTGAAAAACAAACGCAAGTGGAACACAAGAACGTACATTAAGGACTGAATTCTAAAATGCCATTAAATTGGGCTTAATAGAATTAACTGTCATTGACATGCAGGTGCGGACCCAGAGGGGTTTTTTTTTGGGGTGGGGGGGGGGTGGTCAAACCCCCCCCCCTTCTCTGACACAACAAAGTGAAGCTATTCTGCCGCGGTTATTATGCATCTGTCGGGTCTCCTCCCTCCCCTCCTCCCCCCCCCCACCCCCCCCCCCCCCCCTGCAAAAGTTCCTATAGATCTGTCTCCGATGTAAGTTGGTAAATTGGTATGAATTGTGATATACCGACTTGGTAGAAATTTCATTTTGGAACCGCACTACTCTGTCGATCACCGTGGGATGACCGCGCCGGTGGTCACAAGACCACCAGGAAGGGAGCCGGTCGACCGATGGGGGGACCGGGCGCCTCTGCCGGCAGAACGGCCCCTTCCCCGGGAGACTGCGGGCGGCGGTCCCAGGCGGCAGTCGGATAAACCGATCCCCGCAGTCCATTCGAGACCTAGCCCGGGCGTCCCCGGGCCGCGCCGCTCCGCGCCGTCTCCCACACGCGGGGCACTGGCGCGGCACTCGGCCCGGCGGCGCTTCCGGAACCCTGGCGTGGGACACTCCCGCCTACATCAGGAAGATAGCACTGTCACGGGCGGCCCCACCGGAGCGGGGGAAAGGGTTTTTCCTTCTCTGATTGGTAATGATCCTTCCACAGGTTCACCGACGGAAACTTCGTTACGACCTTAACTTCCTCTGAATTATCAAGTTTGATTGTCTTCAACAAATTGCTGATTTCTGCCCAAATCTTCCAAATGTTGGGCATTTGGACATTGATTGATGTTCCTCTTACCTCTGAATGAACTTCTGCATTGTTTGGAGAAAAGTCAACTTTTGGCCAAATTTGACGAAAAATCTAAGGCTAACCCCTTACATTTTTGTCAATTTTGGTCAAAAAAATGAAAATGCTTGAAACTTGCAGGGAAGATGTCTAAGGGACCCTACAATACATTCCAATTGGTTTTCTGGAGAGAAGGTGCCATTCAAAAGAAAATTGCATCTAAAATTTGGGATAAAATCAATCATAAATATAAAAAGGTGTCTCAACAAATTGCTGATTTCTGCCCAAATCCTCCCAAGTTTTGGCCTTTGGATATTGAATGATGTTCCTCTTACCTCTCAGTGAATTCCTGCATTGTTTGGAGAAAAGTCAATTTTTGGCCAAATTTGACTAAAAATGTAAGGCTAACCCCTAACATTTTTGTCAATTTTGGTCAAAAAATGAAAATGCTTGAAACTTGCAGGGAAGATGCCCAAGGGACCCTAGAACACATTCCAATTGGTTTTCTGAACAGACGGTGGAATTCATAAATATGCATATACTAATCTCAACAAATTGTCGATTTCTGCCCAAATCTTCCCAATATTAGGACTTTGGATATTGATTGATGTTCCTCTTACCTTTAGGTGAATTTCTGCATTGTTTGGAGAAAAGTCAATTTTTGGCCAAATTTGACTAAAAATCTAAGGCTAACCCCTTATACTTTTGTCAGTTTTGGTCAAAAAATGAAAATGCTTGAAACTGGCAGGGAAAATTCATAGAGGACCTTAGAACACATTCCAATTGGTTTTCTGGACAGACGGTGGTATTAAAAAAAAAATTGCATCTAAAATTTGAGATAAAATCAATCATGAATATGTAAAAAGTTATCTCAACAAATTGCTGATTTCTGCCCAAATCCTCCTAATGTTGGGCCTTTGGATATGCCTTTGGAAGATGCCCAAGGGACCCTAGAACACATTCCAATTGGTTTTCTGAACAGACGGTGGAATTCATAAATATGCATATACTAATCTCAACAAATTGTCGATTTCTGCCCAAATCTTCCCAATATTAGGACTTTGGATATTGATTGATGTTCCTCTTACCTCTAAGTGAATTTCTGCATTGTTTGGAGAAAAGTCATTTTTTGGCAAATTTTGACTAAAAATGTAAGGCTAACCCCTTACATTTCTGTCAATTTTGGTCAAAAAATGAAAATGCTTGAAACTTGCAGGGAAGAAGTCTAAGGTACCCTAAAACACATTCCAATTGGTTTTCTGGACAGATGGTGCCATTCAAAAGAATATTGCATCTAAAATTGTTGGCCAAATTTGACTAAAAATGTAAAGCTAACCCCTTACATTTTCGTCAATTTTGGTCAAAAAATGAAAATGCTTGAAACTTGCAGGGAAGATGTCTAAGGGACCCTAGAACACATTCCAATTGGTTTTCTGGACAGACGGTGGTATTCAAAAGAATATTGCATCTAAAATTTGAGATAAAATCAATCATGAATATGTAAAAAGTAATCTCAACAAATTGCTGATTTCTGCCCAAATCCTCCTAATGTTGGGCCTTTGGATATTGATTGATGTTCCTCTTACCTCTGAATGAATTACTGCAGTGTTTGGAGAAAAGTCAATTTTTGGCCAAATTTGACTAAAAATGTAAGGCTAACCCCTTACATTTTTGTCAATTTTGGTCAAAAAATGAAAATGCTTGAAACTTGCAGGGAAGATGCCTAAGGGACCCCAGAACACATTCCAATTGGTTTGCTGGACAGACGGTGGTATTAAAAAAAAAATTGCATCTAAAATTTGAGATAAAATCAATCATGAATATGTGAAAAGTAATCTCAACAAATTGCTGATTTCTGCCCAAATCCTCCTAATGTTGGGCCTTTGGATATTGAATGATGTTCCTCTTACCTCTAAGTGAATTTCTGCATTGTTTGGAGAAAAGTCAATTTTTGGCCCAATTTGACTAAAAATGTAAGGCTAACCCCTTACATTTTTGTCAATTTTGGTCAGAAAATGAAAATGCTTGAAACTTGCAGGGAAGATGCCTAAGGGACCCTAGAACACATTCCAATTGGTTTTCTGGACAGACGGTGGTATTCAAAAGAATTGCATCCAAAATTAGAGATAAAATCAATCATAAATATGCATATACTAATCTCAACAAATTGTCGATTTCTGCCCAAATCTTCCCGATATTAGGACTTTGGATATTGATTGATGTTCCTCTTACCTTTAAGTGAATTTCTGCATTGTTTGGAGAAAAGTCAATTTTTGGCCAAATTTGACTAAAAATCTAAGGCTAACCCCTTACATTTCTGTCAATTTTGGTCAAAAAATGAAAATGCTTGAAACTTGCAGGGAAGATGTCTAAGGGACCCTAGAACACATTCCAATTGGTTTTCTGGACAGACGGTGGTATTCAAAAGAATATTGCATCGAAAATTAGAGATAAAATCAATCATAAATATGCATATACTAATCTCAACAAATTGTCGATTTCTGCCCAAATCTTCCCAATATTAGGACTTTGGATATTGATTGATGTTCCTCTTACCTTTAAGTGAATTTCTGCATTGTTTGGAGAAAAGTCAATTTTTGGCCAAATTTGACTAAAAATCTAAGGCTAACCCCTTACATTTCTGTCAATTTTGGTCAAAAAATGAAAATGCTTGAAACTTGCAGGGAAGATGTCTAAGGACCCTAGAACACATTCCAATTGGTTTTCTGGACAGACGGTGGTATTCAAAAGAATATTGCATCTAAAATTTGAGATAAAATCAATCATGAATATGTAAAAAGTAATCTCAACAAATTGCTGATGTCTGCCCAAATCCTCCTAATGTTGGGCCTTTGGATATTGAATGATGTTCCTCTTACCTCTAAGTGAATTTCTGCATTGTTTGGAGAAAAGTCAATTTTTGGCCCAATTTGACTAAAAATGTAAGGCTAACCCCTTACATTTTTGTCAATTTTGGTCAAAAAATGAAAATGCTTGAAACTTGCAGGGAAGATGCCTAAGGGACCCTAGAACACATTCCAATTGGTTTTCTGGACAGACGGTGGTATTCAAAAGAATATTGCATCGAAAATTAGAGATAAAATCAATCATAAATATGCATATACTAATCTCAACAAATTGTCGATTTCTGCCCAAATCTTCCCAATATTAGGACTTTGGATATTGATTGATGTTCCTCTTACCTTTAAGTGAATTTCTGCATTGTTTGGAGAAAAGTCAATTTTTGGCCAAATTTGACTAAAAATCTAAGGCTAACCCCTTACATTTCTGTCAATGTTGGTCAAAAAATGAAAATGCTTGAAACTTGCAGGGAAGATGTCTAAGGGACCCTAGAACACATTCCAATTGGTTTTCTGGACAGACGGTGGTATTCAAAAGAATATTGCATCTAAAATTTGAGATAAAATCAATCATGAATATGTAAAAAGTAATCTCAACAAATTGCTGATGTCTGCCCAAATCCTCCTAATGTTGGGCCTTTGGATATTGAATGATGTTCCTCTTACCTCTAAGTGAATTTCTGCATTGTTTGGAGAAAAGTCAATTTTTGGCCCAATTTGACTAAAAATGTAAGGCTAACCCCTTACATTTTTGTCAATTTTGGTCAAAAAATGAAAATGCTTGAAACTTGCAGGGAAGATGCCTAAGGGACCCTAGAACACATTCCAATTGGTTTTCTGGACAGACGGTGGTATTCAAAAGAATATTGCATCGAAAATTAGAGATAAATCAATCATAAATATGCATATACTAATCTCAACAAATTGTCGATTTCTGCCCAAATCTTCCCAATATTAGGACTTTGGATATTGATTGATGTTCCTCTTACCTTTAAGTGAATTTCTGCATTGTTTGGAGAAAAGTCAATTTTTGGCCAAATTTGACTAAAAATCTAAGGCTAACCCCTTACATTTCTGTCAATTTTGGTCAAAAAATGAAAATGCTTGAAACTTGCAGGGAAGATGTCTAAGGGACCCTAGAACACATTCCAATTGGTTTTCTGGACAGACGGTGGTATTCAAAAGAATATTGCATCTAAAATTTGAGATAAAATCAATCATGAATATGTAAAAAGTAATCTCAACAAATTGCTGATTTCTGCCCAAATCCTCCTAATGTTGGGCCTTTGGATATTGAATGATGTTCCTCTTACCTCTAAGTGAATTTCTGCATTGTTTGGAGAAAAGTCAATTTTTGGCCAATTTTGACTAAAAATGTAAGGCTAACCCCTTACATTTCTGTCAATTTTGGTCAAAAAATGAAAATGCTTGAAACTTGCAGGGAAGATGTCTAAGGGACCCTAGAACACATTCCAATTGGTTTTCTGGACAGACGGTGGTATTCAAAAGAATATTGCATCCAAAATTAGAGATAAAATCAATCATAAATATGCATATACTAATCTCAACAAATTGTCGATTTCTGCCCAAATCTTCCCGATATTAGGACTTTGGATATTGATTGATGTTCCTCTTACCTTTAAGTGAATTTCTGCATTGTTTGGAGAAAAGTCAATTTTTGGCCAAATTTGACTAAAAATCTAAGGCTAACCCCTTACATTTCTGTCAATTTTGGTCAAAAAATGAAAATGCTTGAAACTTGCAGGGAAGATGTCTAAGGGACCCTAGAACACATTCCAATTGGTTTTCTGGACAGACGGTGGTATTCAAAAGAATATTGCATCTAAAATTTGAGATAAAATCAATCATGAATATGTAAAAAGTAATCTCAACAAATTGCTGATTTCTGCCCAAATCCTCCTAATGTTGGGCCTTTGGATATTGAATGATGTTCCTCTTACCTCTAAGTGAATTTCTGCATTGTTTGGAGAAAAGTCAATTTTTGGCCAATTTTGACTAAAAATGTAAGGCTAACCCCTTACATTTCCGTCAATTTTGGTCAAAAAATGAAAATGCTTGAAACTTGCAGGGAAGATGTCTAAGGGACCCTAAAACACATTCCAATTGGTTTTCTGGACAGATGGTGCCATTCAAAAGAATATTGCATCTAAAATTGTTGGCCAAATTTGACTAAAAATGTAAGGCTAACCCCTTACATTTTTGTCAATTTTGGTCAAAAAATGAAAATGCTTGAAACTTGCAGGGAAGATGTCTAAGGGACCCTAGAACACATTCCAATTGGTTTTCTGGACAGAAGGTGCCATTCAAAAGAATATTGCATCTAAAATCTGGGATAAAATCAATCATAAATATAAAAAGGTGTCTCAACAAATTGCTGATTTCTGCCCAAATCCTCCTAATGTTGGGCCTTTGGATATTGAATGATGTTCCTCTTACCTCTGAGTGAATTTCTGCATTGTTTGGAGAAAAGTCAATTTTTGGCAAAATTTGACTAAACATGTAAGGCTAACCCCTTACATTTCCGTCAATTTTGGTCAAAAAATGAAAATGCTTGAAACTTGCAGGGAAGATGCATAGGGGACCTTAGAACACATTCCAATTGGTTTTCTGGACAGACTGTGCCATTCAAAAGAAAATTGCTTCTAAAATTTGAGATAAAATCAATCATGAATATGTAAAAAGTAATCTCAACAAATTGCTGATGTCTGCCCAAATCCTCCTAATGTTGGGCCTTTGGATATTGAATGATGTTCCTCTTACCTCTAAGTGAATTTCTGCATTGTTTGGAGAAAAGTCAATTTTTGGCCAAATTTGACTAAAAATGTAAGGCTAACCCCTTACATTTTTGTCAATTTTGGTCAAAAAATGAAAATGCTTGAAACTTGCAGGGAAGATGCCTAAGGGACCCTAGAACACATTCCAATTGGTTTTCTGGACAGACGGTGGTATTCAAAAGAATATTGCATCGAAAATTAGAGATAAAATCAATCATAAATATGCATATACTAATCTCAACAAATTGTCGATTTCTGCCCAAATCTTCCCAATATTAGGACTTTGGATATTGATTGATGTTCCTCTTACCTTTAAGTGAATTTCTGCATTGTTTGGAGAAAAGTCAATTTTTGGCCAAATTTTTTGGAGAAAAGTCAATTTTTGGCCAAATTTGACTAAAAATCTAAGGCTAACCCCTTACATTTATTCCTTTAATAAGGCCAAAAAATGAAAATGCTTGAAACTTGCAGGGAAGATGTCTAAGGGACCCTAGAAACACATTCCAATTGGTTTTCTGGACAGACGGTGGTATTCAAAAGAATATTGCATCTAAAATTTGAGATAAAATCAATCATGAATATGTAAAAAGTAATCTCAACAAATTGCTGATTTCTGCCCAAATCCTCCTAATGTTGGGCCTTTGGATATTGAATGATGTTCCTCTTTACCTCTAAGTGAATTTCTGCATTGTTTGGAGAAAAGTCAATTTTTGGCCAATTTTGACTAAAAATGTAAGGCTAACCCTTACATTTCTGTCAATTTTGGTCAAAAAATGAAAATGCTTGAAACTTGCAGGGAAGATGTCTAAGGGACCCTAAAACACATTCCAATTGGTTTTCTGGACAGATGGTGCCATTCAAAAGAATATTGCATCTAAAATTGTTGGCCAAATTTGACTAAAGATGTAAGGCTAACCCCTTACATTTTTGTCAATTTTGGTCAAAAAATGAAAATGCTTGAAACTTGCAGGGAAGATGCCTGAGGGACCCTAGAACACATTCCAATTGGTTTTCTGGACAGACGGTGGTATTCAAAAGAATATTGCTTCGAAAAATTGAGATAAAATCAATCATAAATATGCATATACTAATCTCAACAAATTGTCGATTTCTGCCCAAATCCTCCTAATGTTGGGCCTTTGGATATTGAATGATGTTCCTCTTACCTCTAAGTGAATTTCTGCATTGTTTGGAGAAAAGTCAATTTTTGGCCCAATTTGACTAAAAAACTAAGGCTAACCCCTTATACTTTTGTCAATTTTGGTCAAAAAATGAAAATGCTTGAAACTTGCAGGGAAGATTCATAGGGGACCTTAGAACACATTCCAATTGGTTTTCTGGACGGACGGTGCCATTCAAAAGAAAATTGCATCTAACATTTGGGATAAAATCAATCATAAATATAAAAAGGTGTCTCAACAAATTGCTGATTTCTGCCCAAATCCCCCCTATTTTGAACCTTTGGATACTGATTGATGTTCCTCTTACCTCTGAATGAATTACTGCGTTGTTTGGAAAAAAGTCAATTTTTGGCCAAATTTGACTAAAAATGTAAGGCTAACCCCTTACATTTTTGTCAATTTTGGTCGAAAAATGAAAATGCTTGAAACTTGCAGGGAAGATGCCTAAGGGACCCTAGAACACATTCCAATTGGTTTTCTGGACAGATGGTGGTATTCAAAAGAATATTGCTTCGAAAAATTGAGATAAAATCAATCATAAATATGCATATACTAATCTCAACAAATTGTCGATTTCTGCCCAAATCTTCCCAATATTAGGACTTTGGATATTGATTGATGTTCCTCTTACCCTTAAGTGAGTTTCTGCATTGTTTGGGAAAAAGTCAATTTTTGGCCAAATTTGACTAAAAAACTAAGGCTAACCCCTTATACTTTTGTCAATTTTGGTCAAAAAATGAAAATGCTTGAAACTTGCAGGGAAGATGTCTAAGGGACCCTAAAACACATTCCAATTGGTTTTCTGGACAGATGGTGCCATTCAAAAGAATATTGCATCTAAAATTGTTGGCCAAATTTGACTAAAAATGTAAGGCTAACCCCTTACATTTTTGTCAATTTTGGTCAAAAAATGAAAATGCTTGAAACTTGCAGGGAAGATGTCTAAGGGACCCTAGAACACATTCCAATTGGTTTTCTGGACAGAAGGTGCCATTCAAAAGAATATTGCATCTAAAATCTGGGATAAAATCAATCATAAATATAAAAAGGTGTCTCAACAAATTGCTGATTTCTGCCCAAATCCTCCTAATGTTGGGCCTTTGGATATTGAATGATGTTCCTCTTACCTCTGAGTGAATTTCTGCATTGTTTGGAGAAAAGTCAATTTTTGGCAAAATTTGACTAAACATGTAAGGCTAACCCCTTACATTTCCGTCAATTTTGGTCAAAAAATGAAAATGCTTGAAACTTGCAGGGAAGATGCATAGGGGACCTTAGAACACATTCCAATTGGTTTTCTGGACAGACTGTGCCATTCAAAAGAAAATTGCTTCTAAAATTTGAGATAAAATCAATCATGAATATGTAAAAAGTAATCTCAACAAATTGCTGATGTCTGCCCAAATCCTCCTAATGTTGGGCCTTTGGATATTGAATGATGTTCCTCTTACCTCTAAGTGAATTTCTGCATTGTTTGGAGAAAAGTCAATTTTTGGCCAAATTTGACTAAAAATGTAAGGCTAACCCCTTACATTTTTGTCAATTTTGGTCAAAAAATGAAAATGCTTGAAACTTGCAGGGAAGATGCCTAAGGGACCCTAGAACACATTCCAATTGGTTTTCTGGACAGACGGTGGTATTCAAAAGAATATTGCATCGAAAATTAGAGATAAAATCAATCATAAATATGCATATACTAATCTCAACAAATTGTCGATTTCTGCCCAAATCTTCCCAATATTAGGACTTTGGATATTGATTGATGTTCCTCTTACCTTTAAGTGAATTTCTGCATTGTTTGGAGAAAAGTCAATTTTTGGCCAAATTTGACTAAAAATCTAAGGCTAACCCCTTACATTTCTGTCAATTTTGGTCAAAAAATGAAAATGCTTGAAACTTGCAGGGAAGATGTCTAAGGGACCCTAGAACACATTCCAATTGGTTTTCTGGACAGACGGTGGCATTCAAAAGAATATTGCATCTAAAATTTGAGATAAAATCAATCATGAATATGTAAAAAGTAATCTCAACAAATTGCTGATTTCTGCCCAAATCCTCCTAATGTTGGGCCTTTGGATATTGAATGATGTTCCTCTTACCTCTAAGTGAATTTCTGCATTGTTTGGAGAAAAGTCAATTTTTGGCCAATTTTGACTAAAAATGTAAGGCTAACCCCTTACATTTCTGTCAATTTTGGTCAAAAAATGAAAATGCTTGAAACTTGCAGGGAAGATGTCTAAGGGACCCTAAAACACATTCCAATTGGTTTTCTGGACAGATGGTGCCATTCAAAAGAATATTGCATCTAAAATTGTTGGCCAAATTTGACTAAAGATGTAAGGCTAACCCCTTACATTTTTGTCAATTTTGGTCAAAAAATGAAAATGCTTGAAACTTGCAGGGAAGATGCCTGAGGGACCCTAGAACACATTCCAATTGGTTTTCTGGACAGACGGTGGTATTCAAAAGAATATTGCTTCGAAAAATTGAGATAAAATCAATCATAAATATGCATATACTAATCTCAACAAATTGTCGATTTCTGCCCAAATCCTCCTAATGTTGGGCCTTTGGATATTGAATGATGTTCCTCTTACCTCTAAGTGAATTTCTGCATTGTTTGGAGAAAAGTCAATTTTTGGCCAAATTTGACTAAAAATGTAAGGCTAACCCCTAACATTTTTGTCAATTTTGGTCAAAAAATGAAAATGCTTGAAACTTGCAGGGAAGATTCATAGGGGACCTTAGAACACATTCCAATTGGTTTTCTGGACGGACGGTGCCATTCAAAAGAAAATTGCATCTAACATTTGGGATAAAATCAATCATAAATATAAAAAGGTGTCTCAACAAATTGCTGATTTCTGCCCAAATCCCCCCTATTTTGAACCTTTGGATACTGATTGATGTTCCTCTTACCTCTGAATGAATTACTGCGTTGTTTGGAAAAAAGTCAATTTTTGGCCAAATTTGACTAAAAATGTAAGGCTAACCCCTTACATTTTTGTCAATTTTGGTCGAAAAATGAAAATGCTTGAAACTTGCAGGGAAGATGCCTAAGGGACCCTAGAACACATTCCAATTGGTTTTCTGGACAGATGGTGGTATTCAAAAGAATATTGCTTCGAAAAATTGAGATAAAATCAATCATAAATATGCATATACTAATCTCAACAAATTGTCGATTTCTGCCCAAATCTTCCCAATATTAGGACTTTGGATATTGATTGATGTTCCTCTTACCCTTAAGTGAGTTTCTGCATTGTTTGGAGAAAAGTCAATTTTTGGCCAAATTTGACTAAAAAACTAAGGCTAACCCCTTATACTTTTTGTCAATTTTGGTCAAAAAATGAAAATGCTTGAAACTTGCAGGGAAGATTCATAGGGGACCTTAGAACACATTCCAATTGGTTTTCTGGACAGACGGTGCCATTCAAAAGAAAATTGCATCTAAAATTTGGGATAAAATCAATCATCAATATAAAAAGGTGTCTCAACAAATTGCTGATTTCTGCCCAAATTCTCCTAATGTTGGGCCTTTGGATATTGAATGATGTTCCTCTTACCTCTAAGTGAATTCCTGCATTGTTTGGAGAAAAGTCAATTTTTGGCCAAATTTGACTAAAAATCTAAGGCTAACCCCTTATACTTTTGTCAATTGTGGTCAAAAAATGAAAATGCTTGAAACTTGCAGGGAAGATGCCTAAGGGACCCTAGAACACATTTCAATTGGTTTTCTGGACAGACGGTGGTATTCAAAAGAATATTGCATCGAAAATGAGAGATAAAATCAATCATAAAATATGCATATACTAATCTCAACAAATTGTCTATTTTTGCCCAAATCTTCCCAATATTAGGACTTTGGATATTGATTAATGCTCCTCTTACCTTTAAGTGAATTTCTGCATTGTTTGGAGAAAAGTCAATTTTTGGCCAAATTTGACTAAAAATCTAAGGCTAACCCCTTATACTTTTGTCAATTGTGGTCAAAAAATGAAAATGCTTGAAACTTGCAGGGAAGATGTCTAAGGGACCCTAGAACACATTTCAATGGTTTTCTGGACAGATGGTGCCATTCAAAAGAATATTGCATCTAAAATTTGGGATAAAATCAATCATAAATATAAAAATGTGTCTCAACAAATTGCTAATTTCTGCCCAAATCCTCCCAAGTTTTGGCCTTTGGATATTGATTGATGTTCCTCTTACCTCTAAGTGAATTACTGCGTTGTTTGGAGAAAAGTCAATTTTTGGCCAAATTTGACTAAAAATGTAAGGCTAACCCCTTACATTTTTGTCAATTTTGGTCAAAAATGAAAATGCTTGAAACTTGCAGGGAAGATGCCTAAGGGACCCCAGAACACATTCCAATTGGTTTTCTGGACAGACGGTGGTATTAAAAAAAAAATTGCATCTAATATTTGAGATGAAATCAATCATGAATATGTAAAAAGTAATCCCAACAAATTGCTGATTGCTGCACAAATCTTCCTAATGTTTGGCCTTTGATATTGAATGATGTTCCTCTTACCTCTGAATGAATTCTGCATTGTTTGGAGAAAAGTCAATTTTGGGCCAAATTTGACTAAAAAATGTAAGGCTAACCCCTTACATTTCCGTCAATTTTGGTCAAAAAATGAAAAATGCTTGAAACTTGCAGGGAAGATGTCTTAGGGACCCTAGAACACATTTCAATTGGTTTTCTGGACAGATGGTGCCATTCAAAAGAATATTGCATCTAAAATCTGGGATAAAATCAATCATAAATATAAAAAGGTGTCTCAACAAATTGCTAATTTCTGCCCAAATCCTCCCAAGTTTTGGCCTTTGGATATTGATTGATGTTCCTCTTACCTCTAAGTGAATTCCTGCATTGTTTGGAGAAAAGTCAATTTTTGGCCCAATTTGACTAAAAATTTAAGGCTAACCCCTTACATTTTTGTCAATTTTGGTCAAAAAATGAAAATGCTTGAAACTTGCAGGGAAGATGCCTAAGGGACCCTAGAACACATTTCAATTGGTTTTCTGGACAGACGGTGGTATTCAAAAGAATATTGCATCGAAAATGAGAGATAAAATCAATCATAAAATATGCATATACTAATCTCAACAAATTGTCTATTTCTGCCCAAATCTTCCCAATATTAGGACTTTGGATATTGATTGATGCTCCTCTTACCTTTAAGTGAATTTCTGCATTGTTTGGAGAAAAGTCAATTTTTGGCCAAATTTGACTAAAAATCTAAGGCTAACCCCTTATACTTTTGTCAATTGTGGTCAAAAAATGAAAATGCTTGAAACTTGCAGGGAAGATGTCTAAGGGACCCTAGAACACATTTCAATTGGTTTTCTGGACAGATGGTGCTATTCAAAAGAATATTGCATCTAAAATCTGGGATAAAATCAATCATAAATAAAAAATGTGTCTCAACAAATTGCTAATTTCTGCCCAAATCCCCCAAGTTTTGGCCTTTGGATATTGATTGATGTTCCTCTTACCTCTAAGTGAATTACTGCGTTGTTTGGAGAAAAGTCAATTTTTGGCCAAATTTGACTAAAAATGTAAGGCTAACCCGTTACATTTTTGTCAATTTTGGTCAAAAAATGAAAATGCTTGAAACTTGCAGGGAAGATGCCCTAAGGGACCCCAGAACACATTCCAATTGGTTTTCTGGACAGACGGTGGTATTAAAAAAAAATTGCATCTAATATTTGAGATGAAATCAATCATGAATATGTAAAAAGTAATCCCAACAAATTGCTGATTGCTGCCCAAATCCTCCTAATGTTGGGCCTTTGGATATTGATTGATGTTCCTCTTACCTCTAAGTGAATTTCTGCATTGTTTGGAGAAAAGTCAATGTTTGGCCCAATTTGACTAAAAATGTAAGGCTACCCCTTACATTTTTGTCAATTTTGGTCAAAAAATGAAAATGCTGCAAACTTGCAGGGAAGATGCCTAAGGGACCCTAGAACACATTCCAATTGGTTTTCTGGACAGACGGTGGTATTCAAAAGAATATTGCATCGAAAATTTGAGATAAAATCAATCATAAATATGCATATACTAATCTCAACAAATTGTCGATTTCTGCCCAAATCTTCCCATATTAGGACTTTGGATATTGATTGATGTTCCTCTTACCTCTAAGTGAATTTCTGCATTGTTTGGAGAAAAGTCAATTTTGGGCCAAATTTGACTAAAAATCTAAGGCTAACCCCTTATACTTTTGTCAATTTTGGTCAAAAAATGAAAATGCTTGAAACTTGCAGGGAAGATGTCTAGGGGACCTTAGAACACATTCCAATTGGTTTTGTGGACAGACGGTGCCATTCAAAAGAAAATTGCATCTAAAATTTGCTCAAGCCACGATGAACCATAGAATTGTGAATTAACTGCCTCTGTCGTTGCGTGTCCAACCTTAAGATACCATGCATGGATTAACGGTGGTATTCAAAAGAAAACTTACGTCAACAATTTGGAATAAAGTCAGTCAAACATATTATTTTTTCTCAAAAAATCAATGATTTTTGCCAAAATTATCCACATTTTTGACATTTGAATATTGATGGATGCTCCTCTTCCCTCCAAATGATTCTCCGCGTTGTTTGGAGAAAAGTCAATTTTTGGCCAAATTTGAGTTAAAAGATAAGGTTAACCCCTTACCTTTTTTTTCTGTTGTGGCAAAAAAATGAAATTGCTTGAAATTTGCAGGGAAGATGCCTAAGGGACCCTAGAATACATTCCAATTCGATTTCTGGAGACTGTGCACGGTATTTAAAAGAAAATGCGTCTAAATTTGGGATAAAAGCAGTCATCAAATGTAAAAACCAAAACTAAAACTATTGCTGATTTATGAGCAAATCCTCAAATTTTGGTGCTCCTCTCTTACCTGTAACTGAATTTCTGTGTTATTTGGAGAAAAATCCATTTTTGGCCAACTTTGAGTGAAAATATCAGGCTAACCCCTTACAAAAATATGTAAGGGGCTAGCCCTTTAATTTTTTTCAATTTTGGCCAAAAAAAAAAAGAAATTGCTTGGAACTTGTAGGGAATATGCAAAATCCCTTTAGAACACATTCCAATTCGATTTTTGGACAGACGGTGGTATTTGTAAGAAAATTGCATCTAAAATTTTGGGTAAAATCAGCCATTCCGTAAGACATCCCCACTTCATACACAAGATTCTGTGAAGCTCATCAGCCCTTCCCGGCCCAGCGACCTAGGCCCTGTTTGCAGGGCTGGGGGGGGGGTGAGCGAAGCGGTGTGATGCACATCATGAACAGCACCCTACATTTTAATTTTTTTTTCATTAAGGATGAGAACATACTGCTCACATTATTTTTCAGGAAAATAATGTTTGATTACACGCTAATGAAAGACTGTTGGAAACAGCGAACGGAACAGAGGCCTGGTTATTGTGTTAACAAACGAATCCGTAAAAAAACACAATTTGTTCCCTTTTCTAAAGACGTCCGTATATAATGTTAAAATAGTAGTGACGGAGTTGAGAGTCTGTATCTGTCCAAATACAAAGAGTAGAAGTCAGGCGCGGATCCAGATAGGGTCGAAACACCCCCACCCCGGTCTGAAAAACACGAAAATTTTATAATTATTTTAATAATGACACGGTCTGCCTGTCCGCAACAATCAGATGTGAACAGCTGACGG